>NC_054470.1:197746076-198073085 GCF_017639515.1 Carcharodon carcharias | reverse complement strand
GGGGTGTTGGGGGAGGGGCGTTGGGAGGAGGGCTGTTGGGGGAGGGGTGTTGGGAGGAATGCGTTGGGAGGAGGGGCATTGGGAGGAGGGGCGTTGGGAGGAGTGGCATTGGGAGGAGGGGCATTGGGAAGAGGGCCGTTGGGAGAATGGGTGTTGGGAGGAAGGGTGTTGGGGCAGAGGTGTTGTAAGAGTGGTGTTGGGAGGAAGGGCATTGGGAGGAGGGATGTTGGGAGGAGGGGTGTTGGAAGGAGGGGCGTTGGGAGGAGGGTGTTGGGTGGAGGGGCATTGGGAGGAGGGGTGTTGGTGGAGGGGCTTTGGGAGGAGGGCTGTTGGGGGAGGGGTGTTGGGAGGAGGGCGTTGGGAGGAGGGGTGATGGGAGGAGAGGCGTTGGGAGGAGGGGCGTTGGGAGGAGGGGTGTTGGGAGGAGGTGTTGGGGCAGAGGTGTTGTAAGAGTGGTGTTGGGAGGAAGGGCATTGGGAGGAGGGATGTTGGGAGGAGGGGTGTTGGAAGGAGGGGCGTTGGGAGGATGGTGTTGGGTGGAGGGGCATTGGGAGGAGGGGTGTTGAGGGAGGGGCGTTGGGAGGAGGGCTGTTGGGGGAGGGGTGTTGGGAGGAGGGCGTTGGGAGGAGGGGTGATGGGAGGGGAGGCGTTGGGAGGAGGGGCGTTGGGAGGAGGGGTGTTTTGAGGAGGGGTGTTGTTAGGGGAGGTGGGAGGAGGGGCATTGGGAGGAGGGGCATTGAGAGGAGGGGCTTTGGAAGGAGGGGTTTTGGGCGGAGGGGTGTTGCGACGAGGGGTGCGGGGAGGAGGGGCGTTGGGAGGAAGGGTGTTGGGAGTAGGGGCATTGGGTGGAGAGGTGTTGGGAGGAGGACGTTGGGAGGAGGGGTGTTGGGAGGAGGGGTGTTGGGAGGAGGATGTTGTTGTTGGGAGGAGGGGTGTTGGGAGGAGGGGCGTTGGGAGGAGGGGCGTTGGAAGGAGGGGCGTTGGGAGGAGGGGTTTTGGGAGTAGGGTTGTTGGGAGGAGGGGTGTTGGGAGGAGGGCTGCTGGGAAGAGGGGTGTTGAGAGGAGGGCTGTTGGGGGCAGAGGTGTTGGGAGGATTGGTGTTGTGAGGAGGGGCATTGTGAGGAGGGGTGTTGGTGTTGGGAGGAGGGGCGTTGGGAGGAGGTGTGTTGGGAGGAGGGGCGTTTGGAGGAGGGGCGTTGGGAGGAGGTGTGTTGGGAGGAGGGGCGTTGGCAGGAGGGGTGTTGGGAGGAGGAGCGTTGGGAGGAGGGCTGTTGGGGGGAGGGGTGTTGGGACGAGGGGCATTGGGTGGAGGGCTGTTGGGGGGAGGGGTGTTGGGAGGAGTGGTGTTGGGAGGAGGGGCGTTGGGAGGAGGGCTGTTGGGAGGAGGGTTGTTTGGAGGAGGGGCGTTGGGAGGAGGGGAGATGGGAGGAGAGGCATTGGGAGGAGGGGCGTTGGGAGGAGGGGTGTTTGGAGGAGGGGTGTTTTTAGGAAAGTGGGAGGAGGGGCATTGGGAGGAGAGGCGTTGGGAGGAGGGGCATTGGAAGGAGGGGCGTTGGGAGGAGGGTGTTGGGGGGAGGGGCATTGGGAGGAGGGGTGTTGGGGGAAGGGCGTTGGGAGGAGGGCTGTTGGGGGAGGGGTGTTGGGAAGAATGCGTTGGGAGGAGGGACGTTAGAAGGAGGGGCGTTGGGAGGAGGGGTGTTGGGAGGAGGGGCATTGGGAGGAGGGGCGTTTGGAGGAGTGGCATTGGGAGGAGAGGCGTTGGGAGGAGGGCTTTTGGGAGGAGGGGCACTGGGAAGAGGAGCGTTGGGAGGAGGGGTGTTGGGAGGAAGGGTGTTGGGGCAGAGGTGTTGTAAGAGTGGTGTTGGGAGGAAGGGCATTGGGAGGAGGGATGTTGGGAGGAGGGGTGTTGGAAGGAGGGGCGTTGGGAGGAGGGTGTTGGGTGGAGGGGCATTGGGAGGAGAGATGTTGGGGGAGGGGCGTTGGGAGGAGGGCTGTTGGGGGAGGGGTGTTGGGAGGAGGGCGTTGGGAGGAGGGGTGATGGGAGGAGAGGCGTTGGGAGGAGGGGCGTTGGGAGGAGGGGTGTTGGGAGGAGGTGTTGGGGCAGAGGTGTTGTAAGAGTGGTGTTGGGAGGAAGGGCATTGGGAGGAGGGATGTTGGGAGGAGGGGTGTTGGAAGGAGGGGCGTTGGGAGGATGGTGTTGGGTGGAGGGGCATTGGGAGGAGGGATGTTGGGGGAGGGGTGTTGGGAGGAGGGCGTTGGGAGGAGGGGTGATGGGAGGGGAGTCGTTGGGAGGAGGGGCGTTGGGAGGAGGGGTGTTTTGAGGAGGGGTGTTGGTAGGGGAGGTGGGAGGAGGGGCATTGGGAGGAGGGGCATTGAGAGGAGGGGCTTTGGAAGGAGGGGTTTTGGGCGGAGGGGTGTTGCGACGAGGGGTGCGGGGAGGAGGGGCGTTGGGAGGAAGGGTGTTGGGAGTAGGGATGTAGGTGGGAGGGGTGTTGGGAGGAGGGGCATTGGGTGGAGAGGTGTTGGGAGGAGGATGTTGGGAGGAGGGGTGTTGGGAGGAGGGGTGTTGGGGGCAGCGATGTTGTGAGGAGGGGCGTTGTGAGGAGGGGCGTTGGGAGGAGGATGTTGTTGTTGGGAGGAGGGGTGTTGGGAGGAGGGGCGTTGGGAGGAGGGGCGTTGGAAGGAGGGGCATTGGGAGGAGGGGTGTTGGGAGGAGGTGCGTTGGGAGGAGGGGCGTTGGGATGAGGGGTGTTGGGAGGAGGGCTGTTGGGGGCAGAGGTGTTGGGAGTATTGGTGTTGTGAGGAGGGGTGATGGGAGGAGAGGCGTTGGGAGGAGGGGCATTGGGAAGAGGGGCGTTGGGAGGAGGGGTGTTGGGAGGAGGTGTTGGGGCAGAGGTGTTGTAAGAGTGGTGTTGGGAGGAAGGGCATTGGGAGGAGGGATGTTGGGAGGAGGGGTGTTGGAAGGAGGGGCGTTGGGAGGAGTGTGTTGGGTGGAGGGGCACTGGGAGGATGGGTGTTGGGGGAGGGGCATTGGGAGGAGGGCTGTTGGGGGAGGGGTGTTGGGAGGAGGGCGTTGGGAGGAGGGGTGATGGGGGCAGCGGTGTTGTGAGGAGGGGCGTTGTGAGGAGGGGCGTTGGGAGGAGGATGTTGTTGTTGGGAGGAGGGGTGTTGGGAGGAGGGGCGTTGGGAGGAGGGGTGTTGGGAGGAGGGGCGTTGGGAGGAGGGGCGTTGGAAGGAGGGGCATTGGGAGGAGGGGTGTTGGGAGGAGGGGCGTTGGGAGGAGGGGCGTTGGGAGGAGGGCTGTTGGGGGCAGAGGTGTTGGGAGGATTGGTGTTGTGAGTAGGGGCGTTGTGAGGAGGGGTGTTGGTGTTGGGAGGAGGGGCGTTGGGAGGCGGGGCGTTGGGAGGAGGGGCGTTGGGAGGAGGGGTGTTGGGAGGAGGGCTGTTGGGGGCAGAGCTGTTGGGAGGAGAGGCAATGGGAGGAGGGGTGTTGGGGAAGAGGTGTTGGGAGAAGGGGTGTTGGGAGGAGGGGCGTTGGGTGGAGGGCTGTTGGGGGGAGGGGTGTTGGGAGGAGGGGCATTGGGAGGAGGGGTGTTGGGAGGAGGGATGTTGGGAGGAGGTTTGTTTGGAGGTGGGGCGTTGGGAGGAGTGGCGTTGGAAGGTGGGGCGTTTGGAGGAGGGTGTTGGGATGAGGGGCATTGGTAGGAGGGGCGTTGGGAGGAGTAGCGTTGGGAGGAGTAGCGTTGGGAGGAGAGGCGTTGGGAGGATGGCTGTTGGGAGGAGGGGCATTGGGAGGAGGGGCGTTGGGAAGAGGGGCGTTGGGAAGAGGTGTGTTTGGAGGAAGGGTGTTGGGGAAGAGGTGTTGTGAAGAGGGGTGTTGGGAGGTGGGGCATTGGGAGGAGGGATGTTGGGAGGAGGGGTGTTGGGAGGAGGGGCGTTGGGAGGAGGGGCGTTGGGAGGAGGGGTTTTGGGAGGAGGTGTGTTTTGAGGAGGGCTGCTGGGAGAAGTGGCGTTGGGCAATGGGCTGTTGGGGGCAGAGGTGTTGTGAGGAGGGCCGTTGCGAGGAGGGGTGTTGGGAGGAGGGATGTTGTTGTTGGGAGGAGGGGTGTTGGGAGGAGGGGCGTTGGGAGGAGTGGCATTGGAAGGAGGGGCATTGGGAGGAGGGGTGTTGGGAGGAGGGGCATTAGGAGGAGGGCTGTTGGGGGCAGAGGTGTTGGGTGGAGATGCATTAGGAGGATTGGTGTTGTGAGGAGGGGCATTGTGAGGAGGGGTGTTGGTGTTGGGAGGAGGGGCGTTGGGAGGAGGGGTGTTGGGAGTAGGGTTGTTGGGAGGAGGGGCGTTGTGAGGAGGGGTGTTGGGAGGAGGGGTGTTGGGAGGAGAGGTGTTGGGAGGAGGGGTGTTGGGAGGAGGTGTGTTGGGAGGAGGGGCGTTTGGAGGAGGCGCGTTGGGAGGAGGTGTGTTGGGAGGAGGGGCGTTGGGAGGAGGGGCGTTGGGAGGAGGGGCGTTGGGAGGAGGGCTGTTGGGAGGAGGGCTGTTGGGAGGAGGGTTGTTTGGAGGAGGGGAGTTGGGAGGAGGGGAGATGGAGGAGAGGCATTGGGAGGAGGGGCAATGGGAGGAGGGGTGTTTGGAGGAGGGGTTTTGGTAGGACAAGTGGGAGGAGGGGCGTTGGAAGGAGGGGCATTGGGAGGAAGGTGTTGGGAGGAGGGGCATTGGGAGGAGGGGTGTTGGGAGAGGTGCGTTGGGAGGAGGGCTGTTGGGGGGAGGGGTGTTGGGAAGAGGGGCGTTGGGAGGAGGGGAGATGGGAGGAGAGGCGTTGGGAGGAGGGTCGTTGGGAGGAGGGGTGTTTTGAGGAGGGGTGTTGTTAGGGGAGGTGGGAGGAGGGGCATTGGGAGGAGGGCCATTGGGAGGAGGGGCTTTGGAAGGAGGGGTGTTGCGAGGAGGTGTGTTTGGAGGAGCGGTGCGGGGAGCAGGGGCGTTGGGAGGAGGGGTGTTGGGAGGAGGGGCATTGGGAGGAGGGGTGTCGGGAGGAGTGGCGTTGGGTGGAGAGGCGGTGGGAGGAGGGGCATTGGGAGGACGAGAGTTGGGAGGAGGGGTGTAGGTGGGAGTGGTGTTGGGCGGAGGGGCATTGGGAGGAGGGGTGTCGGGAGGAGTGGCGTTGGGTGGAGAGGCGGTGGGAGGAGGGGCATTGGGAGGACGGGAGTTGGGAGGAGGGGTGTAGGAGGGAGTGGTGTTGGGAGGAGGGGCATTGGGTGGAGAGGTGTTGGGAGGTGGACGTTGGGAGGAGGGGAGTTGGGAGGAGGGGTGTTGGGGGCAGCGGTGTTGTGAGGAGGGGCGTTGCGAGGAGGGGCGTTGGGAGGAGGGATGTTGTTGTTGGGAGGAGCGGTGTTGGGAGGAGGTGTGTTGGGAGGAGGTGCGTTTGGAGGAGGGGCGTTGGGAGGAGGTGTGTTGGGAGGAGGGGTGTTGGGAGGAGGGGCGTTGGGAGGAGGAACGTTGGGAGGAGGGCTGTTGGGGGGAGGTGTGTTGGGAGTAGAGGCGTTGGGTGGAGGGCTGTTGGGGGGAGGGGTGTTGGGAGGGGGGGCATTGGGAGGAGGGGCATTGGGAGGAGGGGCTTTGGAAGGAGGGGTGTTGCGAGGAGGTGTGTTTGGAGGAGCGGTGCGGGGAGCAGGGGCGTTGGGAGGAGGGGTGTTGGGAGGAGGGGCATTGGGAGGAGGGGTGTCGGGAGGAGTGGCGTTGGGTGGAGAGGCGGTGGGAGGAGGGGCATTGGGAGGACGGGAGTTGGGAGGAGGGGTGTAGGAGGGAGTGGTGTTGGGAGGAGGGGCATTAGGTGGAGAGGTGTTGGGAGGTGGACGTTGGGAGGAGGGGAGTTGGGAGGAGGGGTGTTGGGGGCAGCGGTGTTGTGAGGAGGGGCGTTGCGAGGAGGAACGTTGGGTGGAGGGCTGTTGGGGGGAGGTGTGTTGGGAGGAGAGGCGTTGGGTGGAGGGCTGTTGGGGGGAGGCGTGTTGGGAGGGGGGGCATTGGGAGGAGGTGTGTTGGGAGGAGGGGTGTTGGGAGGAGGGGCGTTGGGAGGAGGGATGTTGGTGCTGGGTGGAGGGGTGTTGGGAGGAGGGGCGTTGGGAGGAGGGGCGTTGGAATGAGGGGCATTGGGAGGAGGGGTGTTTGGAGGAGGGGCGTTGGGAGGAGGGGTGTTGGTGTTGGCAGGAGGGGCGTTGGGAGGAGGGGCGTAGGGAGGAGGGGTATTGGGCGGCGGGATGCTGGGAGGAGTGGCGTTGGGAGATGGGCTGTTGGGGGCAGAGGTGTAGGGAGGAGAGGCATTGGGAGGAGTGGTGTTTTGAGGAGGGGCGTTGGGAGGAGGGGTGTTGGTGTTGGGAGGAGGGGCGTTGGGAGGAGGGGTGTTGGGAGGAGGGGTGTTGGGAGGAGGGGCATTGTGAGGAGGGGTGTTGGGAGGAGGGGCGTTGGGAGGAGGGGCGTTGGGAGTAGGGGCGTTGGGAGGAGGGGTGTTGGGAGGAGGGCTGTTGGGGGCAGAGGTGTTGGGTGGAGATGCATTAGGAGGATTGGTGTTGTGAGGAGGGGCATTGTGAGGAGGGGTGTTGGTGTTGGGAGGAGGGGCGTTGGGAGGAGGGGTGTTGGGAGGAGGGGTGTTGGGAGGAGGGGTGTTGGGAGGAGAGGTGTTGGGAGGAGGGGCGTTGGGAGGAGGGGCGTTTGGAGGAGGCACGTTGGGAGGAGGTGTGTTGGGAGGAGGGGCGTTGGGAGGAGGGGCGTTGGGAGGAGGGGCGTTGGGAGGAGGGCTGTTGGGAGGAGGGCTGTTGGGAGGAGGGTTGTTTGGAGGAGGGGAGTTGGGAGGAGGGGAGATGGGAGGAGAGGCATTGGGAGGAGGGGCAATGGGAGGAGGGGTGTTTGGAGGAGGGGTTTTGGTAGGACAAGTGGGAGGAGGGGCATTGGGAGGAGAGGCATTGGGAGGAGGGGCGTTGGAAGGAGGGGCATTGGGAGGAAGGTGTTGGGAGGAGGGGCATTGGGAGGAGGGGTGTTGGAGGAGGTGCGTTGGGAGGAGTGCTGTTGGGGGAGGGGTGTTGGGAAGAGGGGCGTTGGGAGGAGGGGTGATGGGAGGAGAGGCGTTGGGAGGAGGGATGTTGGGAGGAGAGGTGTTTTGAGGAGGGGTGTTGTTAGGGGAGGTGGGAGGAGGGGCATTGGGAGGAGGGGCATTGGGAGGAGGGGCTTTGGAATGAGGGGTGTTGCGAGGAGGTGTGTTTGGAGGAGCGGTGCGGGGAGCAGGGGCGTTGGGAGGAGGGGTGTTGGGAGGAGGGGCATTGGGAGGAGGGGTGTCGGGAGGAGTGGCGTTGGGTGGAGAGGCGGTGGGAGGAGGGGCATTGGGAGGACGAGAGTTGGGAGGAGGGGTGTAGGTGGGAGTGGTGTTGGGAGGAGGGGCATTGGGAGGAGGGGTGTCGGGAGGTGGACGTTGGGAGGAGGGGAGTTGGGAGGAGGGGTGTTGGGGGCAGCGGTGTTGTGAGGAGGGGCGTTGCGAGGAGGGGCGTTGGGAGGAGGGATGTTGTTGTTGGGAGGAGGTGTGTTGGGAGGAGGTGTGTTGGGAGGAGGTGCGTTTGGAGGAGGGGCGTTGGGAGGAGGTGTGTTGGGAGGAGGGGTGTTGGGAGGAGGGGCGTTGGGAGGAGGGGTGTTGGGGGCAGCGGTGTTGTGAGGAGGGGCGTTGCGAGGAGGGGCGTTGGGAGGAGGGATGTTGTTGTTGGGAGGAGGTGTGTTGGGAGGAGGTGTGTTGGGAGGAGGTGCGTTTGGAGGAGGGGCGTTGGGAGGAGGTGTGTTGGGAGGAGGGGTGTTGGGAGGAGGGGCGTTGGGAGGAGGAACGTTGGGAGGAGGGCTGTTGGGGGGAGGTGTGTTGGGAGTAGAGGCGTTGGGTGGAGGGCTGTTGGGGGGAGGGGTGTTGGGAGGGGGGCATTGGGAGGAGGGGCGTTGGGATGTGGGTTGTTGGGAGGAGGGGTGTTGGGAGGAGGGGCGTTGGGCCTAGGGGAGATGGGAGGAGGGACGTTGGGAGGAGGGGCGTTGGGAGGAGGGGTGTTTGGAGGAGGGGTGTTGGTAGGAGAATTGGGAGGAGGGGCATTGGGAGGAGAGGCGTTGGGAGGAGGGGCATTGGAAGGAGGGGCGTTGGGAGGAGGGTGTTGGGAGGAGGGGCATTGAGAGGAGGGGTGTTGGGGGAGGGGCTTTGGGAGGAGGGCTGTTGGGGCAGGGGTGTTGTGAGGAGGGCGTTGGGAGGAGGGGTGATGGGAGGAGAGGTGTTGGGAGGAGGGGCATTGGGAGGAGGGGTGTTTTGAGGAGGGGTGTTTGTAGGGGAGGTGGGAGGAGGGGCATTGGGAGGAGGGGCATTGGGAGGAGGGTTGTTGGGAGGAGGGGCGTTGGGAGGAGGGGTGTTGGTGTTGGGAGGAGGGGCGTTGGGAGGAGGGGTGCTGGGGGCAGAGCTGTTGGGAGGAGAGGCAATGGGAGGAGGGGTGTTGGGGGAAGAGGTGTTGGGTGAAGGGTTGTTGGGAGGAGGGGCGTTGGGTGGAGGGCTGTTGGGAGGTGGGTTGTTGGGAGGAGGGGCGTTGGGAGGAGGGGCGTTGGGATGAGGGTTGTTGGGAGGAGGGCTGCTGGGAGGAGGGGCATTGGGTGGAGGGGCGTTGGGAGGAGGGCTGTTGGGGGGCAGAGGTGTTGGGAGGAGAGGCATTGGGAGGATTGGTGTTGTGAGGAGGGGCGTTGGGAGGAGGGGTGCTGGGGGCAGAGCTGTTGGGAGGAGAGGCAATGGGAGGAGGGGTGATGGGGGAAGAGGTGATGGGTGAAGGGTTGTTGGGAGGAGGGGCGTTGGGTGGAGGGCTGTTGGGAGATGGGTTGTTGGGAGGAGGGGCGTTGGGAGGAGGGGCGTTGGGTGGAGGGCTGTTGGGAGATGGGTTGTTGGGAGGAGGGGCGTTGGGAGGAGGGGCGTTGGGATGAGGGGTGTTGGGAGGAGGGGTGTTGGGAGGAGAGGTGTTGGGAGGAGGGCTGTTGGGAGGAGGGTTGTTGGGAGGAGGGGCGTTGGGAGGAGGGGAGATGGGAGCAGGGTAGTTGGGAGGAGGGGCGTTGGGAGGAGGGGTGTTTGGAGGAGTGGTGTTGTTAGGAGAAGTGGGAGGTGGGCATTGGGAGGAGGGGCGTTGGGAGGAGGGACGTTAGAAGCAGGGGCGTTGGGAGGAGGGGCATTGGGAGGAGGGGCGTTGGGAGGAGTGGCGTTGGGAGGAGAGGCATTGGGAGGAGGGCTGTTGGGAGGAGGGGCATTGGGAGGAGGGGCGTTGGGATGAGGGGTGTTGGGAGGAATGGTGTTGGGGCAGAAGTGTTGTAAGAGTGGTGTTGGGAGGAAGGGCATTGGGAGGAGGGATGTTGGGAGGAGGGGTGTTGGGAGGAGGGGCATTGGGAGGAGGGGCGTTGGGAGGAGGGGTGTTTTGAGGAGAGGTGTTGGAAGGAGAGGTGGGAGTAGGGGCAGTGGGAGGAGGGACATTGGGAGGAGGGGCGTTGGGAGGAGGGCTATTGGGAGGAGGGTTGTTTGGAGGAGGGGCATTGGGAGGAGGGGAGATGGGAGGAGGGATTTTGGGAGGAGGGGCGTTGTGAGGAGGGGTGTTTGGAGGAGGGGTGTTGGTAGGAGAAGTGGGAGGAGGGGCATTGGGAGGAGAGGCGTTGGGAGGAGGGGCGTTGGAAGGAGGGGCGTTGGGAGGAGGGTGTTGTGAGGAGGGGCATTGGGAGGAGGGGTGTTGGGGGAGGGGCGTTGGGAGGAGGGCTGTTGGGGGAGGGGTGTTGGGAGGAGGGCGTTGGGAGGAGGGGTGATGGGAGGAGAGGCGTTGGGAGGAGGGGCGTTGGGATGAGGGGTGTTTTGAGGAGGGATGTTGGTAGGGGAGGTGGGAGGAGGGGCATTGGGAGGAGGGGCATTGGGAGGAGGGGTGTTGGGAGGAGGGGCGTTGGGAGGAGGGGTGTTGGTGTTGGGAGGAGGGGCGTTGGGAGGTGGGGTGTTGGGAGGAGGGCTGCTGGGAGGAGGTATGTTGGGAGGAGGGATGTTGGGAGGAGGGGCGTTGGGATGAGGGGTGTTGGGAGGAGGGGTGTTGGGAGGAGAGGCGTTGGGAGGAGGGCTTTTGGGAGGAGGGTTGTTGGGAGGAGGGGCGTTGGGAGAAGGGGCGTTGGGAGGAGGGCTGTTTGGATGAGGGTTGTTGTTAGGACAAGTGGGAGGAGGGGCATTGGGAGGAGGGGCGTTGGGAGGAGGGACGTTAGAAGGAGGGGCGTTGGGAGGAGGGGTGTTGGGAGGAGGGGCATTGGGAGGAGGGGCTTTGGGAGGAGTGGCTTTGGGAGGAGAGGCGTTGGGAGGAGGGCTGTTGGGAGGAGGGGCATTGGGAGGAGGGGCGTTGGGAGGAGGGGTGTTGGGAGGAAGGGTGTTGGGGCAGAGGTGTTGTAAGAGTGGTGTTGGGAGGAAGGGCATTGGGAGGAGGGATGTTGGGAGGAGGGGTGTTGGGAGGAGGGGCGTTGGGAGGAGGGGCATTGGGAGGAGGGGTGTTTTGAGGAGGGGTGTTGGAAGGAGAGGTGGGAGGAGGGGCATTGGGAGGAGGGGCATTGGGAGGAGGGGTGTTGGGAGGAGGGGTGTTGGAAGGAGGGGTGTTGTGAGGAGGGGTGTTGGGAGGAGGGGTGCGGGGAGGAGGGTCATTGGGAGTAGGGGTGTTGGGAGGAGGGGCATTGGGAGGAGGTGCGTTGGGAGGAGTGGCGTTGGTAGGAGGGGTGTTGGAGGACGGGCATTGGGAGGAGGGGCGTTGGGAGGAGTGGCGTTGGGAGGAGGGGTGTTGGGAGGAGGGGTGTTGGATTAGGGGTGTTGGGAGGAGGGGCGTTGGGAGGAGGGGTGTTGGGAGGAGGGGCGTTGGGAGCAGAGATGTTGGGAGGAGGGCCGTTGGGGGAGGGGCGTTGGGAGGAGGTGCGTTGGGAGGACGGTAGTTGGGAGGAGTGGCGTTGGGAGGAGGGGTGTTGGGAGGAGGGGTGTTGGTGGGAGGGGTGTTGGGAGGAGGGCGTTGTGAGGAGGGGTGTTGGGAGGAGGGGTGTTGTGGGCAGCGGTGTTGTGAGGTGGGGCGTTGGGGAGAGGGGCATTGGGAGGAGGGGCGTTGGGAGGAGGGATGTTGGTGTTGGGAGGAGGGGTGTAGGGAGGAGGGGCGTTGGGAGGAGGGGCATTGGAAGGAGGGGCATTGGGAGGAGGGGTGTTGGGAGGAGGTGCGTTGGGAGGAGGGGTGTTGGGAGGAGGGGTGTTGGTGGGAGAGGTTTTGGGAGGAGGGCATTGGGAGGAGGGATGTTGGGAGGAGGGGTGTTGGGAGGAGGGGCATTGGGAGGAGGGGCATTGGGAGGAGGGGTGTTTTGAGGAGGGTGTTGGAAGGAGAGGTGGGAGGAGGGGCATTGGGAGGAGAGGCGTTGGGAGGAGGGGCGTTGGAAGGAGGGGCGTTGGGAGGAGGGTGTTGGGAGGAGGGACATTGGGAGGAGGGGTGTTGGGGGAGGGGCGTTGGGAGGAGGGCTGTTGGGGGAGGGGTGTTGGGAGGAGGGCGTTGGGAGGAGGGGTGATGGGAGGAGAGGCGTTGGGAGGAGGGGCGTTGGGATGAGGGGTGTTTTGAGGAGGGATGTTGGTAGGGGAGGTGGGAGGAGGGGCATTGGGAGGAGGGGCATTGGGAGGAGGGGTGTTGGGAGGAGGGGCGTTGGGAGGAGGGGTGTTGGTGTTGGGAGGAGGGGCGTTGGGAGGTGGGGTGTTGGGAGGAGGGCTGCTGGGAGGAGGTATGTTGGGAGGAGGGATGTTGGGAGGAGGGGCGTTGGGATGAGGGGTGTTGGGAGGAGGGGTGTTGGGAGGAGAGGCGTTGGGAGGAGGGCTTTTGGGAGGAGGGTTGTTGGGAGGAGGGGCGTTGGGAGAAGGGGCGTTGGGAGGAGGGCTGTTTGGATGAGGGTTGTTGTTAGGACAAGTGGGAGGAGGGGCATTGGGAGGAGGGGCGTTGGGAGGAGGGACGTTAGAAGGAGGGGCGTTGGGAGGAGGGGTGTTGGGAGGAGGGGCATTGGGAGGAGGGGCTTTGGGAGGAGTGGCTTTGGGAGGAGAGGCGTTGGGAGGAGGGCTGTTGGGAGGAGGGGCATTGGGAGGAGGGGCGTTGGGAGGAGGGGTGTTGGGAGGAAGGGTGTTGGGGCAGAGGTGTTGTAAGAGTGGTGTTGGGAGGAAGGGCATTGGGAGGAGGGATGTTGGGAGGAGGGGTGTTGGGAGGAGGGGCGTTGGGAGGAGGGGCATTGGGAGGAGGGGTGTTTTGAGGAGGGGTGTTGGAAGGAGAGGTGGGAGGAGGGGCATTGGGAGGAGGGGCATTGGGAGGAGGGGTGTTGGGAGGAGGGGTGTTGGAAGGAGGGGTGTTGTGAGGAGGGGTGTTGGGAGGAGGGGTGCGGGGAGGAGGGTCATTGGGAGTAGGGGTGTTGGGAGGAGGGGCATTGGGAGGAGGTGCGTTGGGAGGAGTGGCGTTGGTAGGAGGGGTGTTGGAGGACGGGCATTGGGAGGAGGGGCGTTGGGAGGAGTGGCGTTGGGAGGAGGGGTGTTGGGAGGAGGGGTGTTGGATTAGGGGTGTTGGGAGGAGGGGCGTTGGGAGGAGGGGTGTTGGGAGGAGGGGCGTTGGGAGCAGAGATGTTGGGAGGAGGGCCGTTGGGGGAGGGGCGTTGGGAGGAGGTGCGTTGGGAGGACGGTAGTTGGGAGGAGTGGCGTTGGGAGGAGGGGTGTTGGGAGGAGGGGTGTTGGTGGGAGGGGTGTTGGGAGGAGGGCGTTGTGAGGAGGGGTGTTGGGAGGAGGGGTGTTGTGGGCAGCGGTGTTGTGAGGTGGGGCGTTGGGGAGAGGGGCATTGGGAGGAGGGGCTTTGGGAGGAGGGATGTTGGTGTTGGGAGGAGGGGTGTAGGGAGGAGGGGCGTTGGGAGGAGGGGCATTGGAAGGAGGGGCATTGGGAGGAGGGGTGTTGGGAGGAGGTGCGTTGGGAGGAGGGGTGTTGGGAGGAGGGGTGTTGGTGGGAGAGGTTTTGGGAGGAGGGCATTGGGAGGAGGGATGTTGGGAGGAGGGGTGTTGGGAGGAGGGGCGTTGGGAGGAGGGGCATTGGGAGGAGGGGTGTTTTGAGGAGGGTGTTGGAAGGAGAGGTGGGAGGAGGGGCATTGGGAGGAGGGGCATTGGGAGGAGGGGTGTTGGGAGGAGGGGTGTTGGAAGGAGGGGTGTTGGGAGGAGGGGTGTTGGGAGGAGGGGTGCGGGGAGGAGGGTCATTGGGAGTAGGGGTGTTGGGAGGAGGGGCATTGGGAGGAGGTGCGTTGGGAGGAGTGGCGTTGGGAGGAGGGGTGTTGGAGGACGGGCATTGGGAGGAGGGGCGTTGGGAGGAGTGGCGTTGGGAGGAGGGGTGTTGGATTAGGGGTGTTGGGAGGAGGGGCGTTGGGAGGAGGGGTGTTGGGAGGAGGGGCGTTGGGAGCAGAGATGTTGGGAGGAGGGCCGTTGGGGGAGGGGCGTTGGGAGGAGGTGCGTTGGGAGGACGGGAGTTGGGAGGAGTGGCGTTGGGAGGAGGGGTGTTGGGAGGAGGGGTGTTGGTGGGAGGGGTGTTGGGAGGAGGGCGTTGTGAGGAGGGGTGTTCGGAGGAGGGGTGTTGTGGGCAGCGGTGTTGTGAGGTGGGGCGTTGGGGAGAGGGGCATTGGGAGGAGGGGCGTTGGGAGGAGGGATGTTGGTGTTGGGAGGAGGGGTGTAGGGAGGAGGGGCGTTGGGAGGAGGGGCATTGGAAGGAGGGGCATTGGGAGGAGGGGTGTTGGGAGGAGGTGCGTTGGGAGGAGGGGTGTTGTGAGGAGGTGCGTTGGGAGGAGGGGTGTTGTGAGGAGGGGTGTTGGTGGGAGAGGTTTTGGGAGGAGGGCATTGGGAGGAGGGGTGTTGGGAGGAGAGGCGTTGGGAGGAGGGGTGTTGGGGGCAGCGGTGTTGTGAGGAGGGGCATTGGGGAGAGGGATGTTGGTGTTGGGAGGAGGGGCATTGGGAGGAGGGGCGTTGGGAGGAGGGATGTTGGTGCTGGGTGGAGGGGTGTTGGGAGGAGGGGCGTTGGAAGGAGGGGCATTGGAATGAGGGGCATTGGGAGTAGGGGTGTTGGGAGGAGGGGTGTTGGTGTTGGCAGGAGGGGCGTTGGGAGGAGGGACGTTGGGAGGAGGGGTATTGGGCGGCGTGATGCTGGGAGGAGTGGCGTTGGGAGGAGGGGTGTTGGGAGGAGGGGCATTGGGGGCAGAGATGTTGGGAGGAGGGGCGTTGGGGGGAGGGGCGTTGGGAGGAGGTGCGTTGGGAGGACGGGAGTTGGGAGGAGTGGCGTTGGGAGGAGGGGTGTTGGGAGGAGGGGTGTTGGTGGGAGGGGTGTTGGGAGGAGGGCGTTGTGAGGAGGGGTGTTGGGAGGAGGGGTGTTGTGGGCAGCGGTGTTTTGAGGAGGGGCGTTGGGGAGAGTGGCATTGGGAGGAGGGGCGTTTGGAGGAGGGATGTTGGTGGTGGGAGCAGGGGTGTAGGGAGGTGGGGCGTTGGGAGGAGGGGCATTGGAAGGAGGGGCATTGGGAGGAGGGGTGTTGGGAGGAGGTGCGTTGGGAGGAGGGGTGTTGGGAGTTGGGGCGTTGGGAGGAGGGGTGTTGGGGGCAGCGGTGTTATGAGGAGGGGCATTGGGGAGAGGGATGTTGGTGTTGGGAGGAGGGGTGTTGGGAGGAGGGGCGTTGGGAGGAGGGATGTTGGTGCTGGGTGGAGGGGTGTTGGGAGGAGGGGCGTTGGGAGGAGGGGCGTTGGAATGAGGGGCATTGGGAGGAGGGGTGTTTGGAGGAGGGGCGTTGGGAGGAGGGGTGTTGGTGTTGGCAGGAGGGGCGTTGGGAGGAGGGGCGTTGGGAGGAGGGGTATTGGGCGGCGGGATGCTGGGAGGAGTGGCGTTGGGAGATGGGCTGTTGGGGGCAGAGGTGTAGGGAGGAGAGGCATTGGGAGGAGTGGTGTTGTGAGGAGGGGCGTTGGGAGGAGGGGTGTTGGTGTTGGGAGGAGGGGCGTTGGGAGGAGGGGTGTTGGGAGGAGGGGTGTTGGGAGGAGGGGCATTGTGAGGAGGGGTGTTGGGAGGAGGGGTGTTGGGAGGAGAGGTGTTGGGAGGAGGGGCGTTGGGAGGAGGTGTGTTGGGAGGAGGTGTGTTGGGAGGAGGGGCGTTGGGAGGAGGGGCGTTGGGAGAAGGTGTGTTGGGAGGAGGGGCATTGGGAGGAGGGGCATTGGGAGGAGGGGTTTTTGGAGGAGGGGTGTTTGGAGGAGGGCTGTTGGGGGCAGAGGTGTTGGGAGGAGAGGCAATGGGAGGAGGGGTGTTGTGAGGAGGGGCGTTGGGAGGAGGGGTGTTGGTGTTGGGAGGAGGGGTGTTGGGAGGAGGGGTGTTGGGAGGAGGGGTGTTGGGAGGAGGGACGTTGTGATGAGGGGTGTTGGGAGGAGGGGTGGTGTGGCCAAAAGTGTTGTGAGGAGGGGCGTTGGGAGGAGGGGCGTTGAGAGGAAGTGTTTTGGGAGGAGTGGCATTGGGAGGAGAGGCATTGGGAGGAGGGCTGTTGGGAGGAGGGGCATTGGGAGGAGGGGCGTTGGGAGGAGGGGTGTTGGGAGGAGGGGCGTTGGGAGGAGGGCTGTTGTGAGGAGGGGTGTTGGGAGGAGGGGCGTTGGGAGGAGGGGCGTTTGGAGGAGGGTTGTTTTGAGGAGCGGTGTTGGTAGGAGGGTTGGGATGAGGGGCATTGGGAGGAGGGGCATTGGGAGGTGGGGCATTGGAAGGAGGGGTGTTGGGAGGAGGGGTGTTGGGGGCAGAGGTGTTGGGAGGAGGGTTTTTGGCAGGAGTGGCGTTGGGAGGAGGGGTGTTGGGAGGAGGGGTGTTGGGAGTAGCGGTGTTGGGAGGAGGGGCGTTGGGAGGAGTTGTGTTGGGAGGAGGTGTGTTGGGAGGAGGGGCGTTGGGAGGAGGGGTGTTGGGAGAAGGTGTGTTGGGAGAAGGGGCATTGGGAGGAGGGGCATTGGGAGGAGGGGTGTTTGGAGGAGGGCTGTTGGGGGCAGAGTTGTTGGGAGGAGAGGCAATGGGAGGAGGGGTGTTGTGAGGAGGGGCGTTGGGAGGAGGGGTGTTGGTGTTGGGAGGAGGGGTGTTGGGAGGAGGGGTGTTGGGAGGAGGGGTGTTGGGAGGAGGGACGTTGTGATGAGGGGTGTTGGGAGGAGGGGTGTTGGGAGGAGGGGCATTGGGATGAGGGGTGTTGGGAGGAGGTGCGCTGGAAGGAGGGGTGTTGGGAGGAGGGGTGTTGGTGGGAGGAGGGCATTGGGAGGAGGGGTGTTGGGAGGAGGCGTGTTGGGGGCAGCGGTGTTCTGAGGAGGGGCGTTGTGAGGATGGGCGTTGGTGTTGGGAGGAGGGTCATTGGGAGGAGGGGTGTTGGGAGGAGGGGTGTTGGGAGGAGGGGTGTTGTGAGGAGGGGCGTTGGGAGGAGGGGTGTTGATGTTGGGAGGAGGGGCGTTGGGTGGAGGGGTGTTGGGAGCAGGGGTGTTGGGAGGAGAGGTGTTGGCAGGAGGGGCGTTTGGAGGAGGTGTGTTGGGAGGAGGGGCGTTTGGTGGAGGGGCATTGGGAGGTGTTGTGTTGGGAGGAGGGCTGTTGTGAGGAGGGACGTTGGGAGGAGGGCTGTTGGGGGGTGGGGTGTTGGGTGGAGGGGCCTTGGGAGGAGTGGTTTTTTGAGGAGGGGTGTTGGTAGGAGAGGTGGCAGGAGGGGCATTGGGAGGAGGGGCATTGGGAAGAGGGTCATTGGAAGGAGGGGTTTTGGGAGGAGTGGTGTTGGGAGGAGGGCTGCGGGGAGGAGGGGCATTGGGAGGAGGGGTGTTGGGAGGAGGATCGTTGGGAGGACAGGCGTTGGGAGGAGGGGTTTTGGGAGGAGGGGCATTGGGAGGAGGGGCGTTGGGAGGAGGGGTGTTGGGAGGAAGGGTGTTGGGAGGAGGGTTGTTGTGAAGAGGGGTGTTGGGAGGAGGGGTGTTGGGGGCAGCGGTGTTGTGAGGAGGGGCATTGGGGAGAGGGATGTTGGTGTTGGGATGAGGGGCATTGGGAGGAGGGGCGTTGGGAGGAGGGATGTTGGTGCTGGGTGGAGGGGTGTTGGGAGGAGGGGCGTTGGAAGGAGGGGCATTGGAATGAGGGGCATTGGGAGTAGGGGTGTTGGGAGGAGGGGTGTTGGTGTTGGCAGGAGGGGCGTTGGGAGGAGGGACGTTGGGAGGAGGGGTATTGGGCGGCGTGATGCTGGGAGGAGTGGCGTTGGGAGGAGGGGTGTTGGGAGGAGGGGCATTGGGGGCAGAGATGTTGGGAGGAGGGGCGTTGGGGGGAGGGGCGTTGGGAGGAGGTGCGTTGGGAGGACGGGAGTTGGGAGGAGTGGCGTTGGGAGGAGGGGTGTTGGGAGGAGGGGTGTTGGTGGGAGGGGTGTTGGGAGGAGGGCGTTGTGAGGAGGGGTGTTGGGAGGAGGGGTGTTGTGGGCAGCGGTGTTTTGAGGAGGGGCGTTGGGGAGAGTGGCATTGGGAGGAGGGGCGTTTGGAGGAGGGATATTGGTGGTGGGAGCAGGGGTGTAGGGAGGTGGGGCGTTGGGAGGAGGGGCATTGGAAGGAGGGGCATTGGGAGGAGGGGTGTTGGGAGGAGGTGCGTTGGGAGGAGGGGTGTTGGGAGTTGGGGCGTTGGGAGGAGGGGTGTTGGGGGCAGCGGTGTTATGAGGAGGGGCATTGGGGAGAGGGATGTTGGTGTTGGGAGGAGGGGTGTTGGGAGGAGGGGCGTTGGGAGGAGGGATGTTGGTGCTGGGTGGAGGGGTGTTGGGAGGAGGGGCGTTGGGAGGAGGGGCGTTGGAATGAGGGGCATTGGGAGGAGGGGTGTTTGGAGGAGGGGCGTTGGGAGGAGGGGTGTTGGTGTTGGCAGGAGGGGCGTTGGGAGGAGGGGCGTTGGGAGGAGGGGTATTGGGCGGCGGGATGCTGGGAGGAGTGGCGTTGGGAGATGGGCTGTTGGGGGCAGAGGTGTAGGGAGGAGAGGCATTGGGAGGAGTGGTGTTGTGAGGAGGGGCGTTGGGAGGAGGGGTGTTGGTGTTGGGAGGAGGGGCGTTGGGAGGAGGGGTGTTGGGAGGAGGGGTGTTGGGAGGAGGGGCATTGTGAGGAGGGGTGTTGGGAGGAGGGGTGTTGGGAGGAGAGGTGTTGGGAGGAGGGGCGTTGGGAGGAGGTGTGTTGGGAGGAGGTGTGTTGGGAGGAGGGGCGTTGGGAGGAGGGGCGTTGGGAGAAGGTGTGTTGGGAGGAGGGGCATTGGGAGGAGGGGCATTGGGAGGAGGGGTTTTTGGAGGAGGGGTGTTTGGAGGAGGGCTGTTGGGGGCAGAGTTGTTGGGAGGAGAGGCAATGGGAGGAGGGGTGTTGTGAGGAGGGGCGTTGGGAGGAGGGGTGTTGGTGTTGGGAGGAGGGGTGTTGGGAGGAGGGGTGTTGGGAGGAGGGGTGTTGGGAGGAGGGACGTTGTGATGAGGGGTGTTGGGAGGAGGAGTGTTGGGAGGAGGGGTGGTGTGGCCAAAAGTGTTGTGAGGAGGGGCGTTGGGGAGAGGGGCGTTGGGAGGAGCAGCGTTGGGAGGAGGGATGTTGGTGTTGGGAGGAGGGGTGTTGGGAGGAGGGGCATTGGGAGGAGGGGCATTAGGATGAGGGGTGTTGGGAGGAGGTGCGCTGGGAGGAGGGGTGTTGGGAGGAGGGGTGTTGGTGGGAGGGGTTTTGGGAGGAGGGCATTGGGAGGAGGGGTGTTGGGAGGAGGGGTGTTGGGGGCAGCGGTGTTGTGAGGAGGGGCGTTGTGAGGATAGGCGTTGGTGTTGGGAGGAGGGTTATTGGGAGGAGGGGTGTTGGGAGGAGGGGTGTTGGGAGGTGGGGTGTTGTGAGGAGGGGCGTTGGGAGGAGGGGTGTTGATGTTGGGAGGAGGGGTGTTGGGAGGAGGGGCGTTGGGTGGAGGGGTGTTGGGAGCAGGGGTGTTGGGAGGAGAGGTGTTGGCAGGAGGGGCGTTTGGAGGAGGGGCATTGGGAGGTGTTGTGTTGGGAGGAGGGGCGTTGGGAGGAGGGGTGTTGGGAGGAGCGCTGTTGGGGGCAGAGGTGTTGGGAGGAGAGGCAATGGGAGGAGGGCTGTTGTGAGGAGGGATGTTGGGAGGAGTGGCGTTGGGAGGAGGGCTGTTGGGGGTGGGGTGTTGGGTGGAGGGGTGTTGGGAGGAGTGGTTTTTTGAGGAGGGGTGTTGGTAGGAGAGGTGGCAGGAGGGGCATTGGGAGGAGGGGCATTGGGAGGAGGGTCATTGGAAGGAGGGGTTTTGGGAGGAGGGGTGTTGGGAGGAGGGCTGCGGGGAGGAGGGGTGTTGGGAGGAGGGGTGTTGGAAGGAGGGGCGTTGGGAGGACAGGCGTTGGGAGGAGGGGTTTTGGGAGGAGGGGCATTGGGAGGAGGGGCGTTGGGAGGAGGGGTGTTGGGAGGAAGGGTGTTGGGAGGAGGGTTGTTGGGAAGAGGGGTGTTGGGAGGAGGGGTGTTGGGAGGTGGCGTGTTGGGAGGAGGGGTGTTGGGAGGAGGGGTGTTGGGGGCAGAGGTGTTGGGAGGAGGTGCGTTGGGGGGAGGAGCATTGGGAGGAGGGGCGTTGGGAGGAGGGGTGTTGGTGGGAATGGTGTTGGGAGGAGGGGCGTTGGGAGGAGTGATGTTTATTTTGGGAGGAGCCGTGTTGGGAGGAGGGGCATTGGGAGGAGGGCCGCTGGGAGGAGGGGCCTTGGGAGGAGGGCTGTTGGGGGCAGAGGTGTTGGGAGGAGAGGCATTGGGAGGAGGGGTGTTGTGAGGAGGGGTGTTGGGAGTAGGGGTGTTGGTGTTGGGAGGAGTGGCGTTCGGTGGAGGGGTGTTTGGAGGAGGGGTGTTGGTAGGAGAGGTGGGAGGAGGGGCATTGGGAGGAGGGGTGTTGGAAGGAGGGGCGTTGGGAGGAGGGCCGCTGGGAGAAGAGGCCTTGGGAGGAGGGCTGTTGGGGGCAGAGGTGTTGGGAGGAGAGTCATTGGGAGGAGGGGTGTTGTGAGGAGGGGTGTTGGGAGGAGTGGCGTTGGGAGGAGAGGCATTGGGAGAAGGGCTGTTGGGAGGAGGGGCATTGGGAGGAGGGGCATTGGGAGGAGGGGTGTTGGGAGGAAGGCTGTTGGGGCAGAGGTGTTGGGAAGAGGGGTGTTGGGAGGAGGGGCGTTGGGAGGAGGTGTGTTGGGAGTAGGGGCGTTGGGAGGAGGGGCGTTGGGAGGAGGGGAGTTTTGAGGAGGGGTGTTGGTAGGAGAGGTGGGAGGAGGGGCATTGGGAGGAGGGACATTGGGAGGTGGGGTGTTAGAAGGAGGGGTGTTGGGAGGAGGGGTGTTCGGAGGAGGGGTGCGGGGAGGAGGGGCGTTGGGAAGAGGGGTGTTGGCAGTAGGGGCATTGGTAGGAGGGGTGTTGGGAGGTAGGGTGTTGGGGCAGAGGTGTTGGGAGGAATGGTGTTGGGAGGAGTGGCGTTGGGAGGAGGGGTGTTGTGAGGAGGGGTGTTGGGGGGAGAGGTTTTGGGAGGAGGGGTGTTGTGAGGATTGGCGTTGGGGAGACGGTCGTTGGTAGGAGCGGCGTTGGGAGGAGCGATGTTGGTTTTGGGAGGAGGGGTGTTGGTAGGAGGGGCGTTGGGAGGAGGGGTGTTGGGAGGAGGGGCGTTGGGAGGAGGGTAGTTTTGAGGAGGGGTGTTGGTAGGAGAGGTGGGAGGAGGGGCATTGGGAGGAGGGACATTGGGAGGTGGGGTGTTAGAAGGAGGGGTGTTGGGAGGAGGGGTGTTCGGAGGAGGGGTGCGGGGAGGAGGGGCGTTGGGAAGAGGGGTGTTGGGAGCAGGGCTGCTGGGAGGAGGGGCGTTGGGAGGAGGGCTGTTGGGGGCAGAGGTGTTGGGAGGAGAGGCATTGGGAGGAGGGGTGTTGTGAGGAGGGGCGTTGGGAGGAGGAGTGTTTGTGTTGGGAGGAGGGGCGTTGGGAGGAGGGGCGTTGGGAGGAGGGGCGTTGGGAGGAGGGTTGTTGGGAGGAGGGGCGTTGTGAGGAGGGGTGTTGGGAGGAGGGGTGTTGGGAGGAGAGGTGTTGGGAGGAGGGGAGTTGGGAGGAGGTGTGTTGGGAGGAGAGGCGTTGGGAGGAGGGGCGTTGAGAGGAAGTGTTTTGGGAGGAGTGGCATTGGGAGGAGAGGCATTGGGAGGAGGGCTGTTGGGAGGAGGGGCATTGGGAGGAGGGGCGTTGGGAGGAGGGGTGTTGGGAGGAGGGGCGTTGGGAGGAGGGCTGTTGTGAGGAGGGGTGTTGGGAGGAGGGGCGTTGGGAGGAGGGGCGTTTGGAGGAGGGGTGTTTTGAGGAGCGGTGTTGGTAGGAGAGTTGGGATGAGGGGCATTGGGAGGAGGGGCATTGGGAGGTGGGGCAATGGAAGGAGGGGTGTTGGGAGGAGGGGTGTTGGGGGCAGAGGTGTTGGGAGGAGGGTTTTTGGCAGGAGTGGCGTTGGGAGGAGGGGTGTTGGGAGGAGGGGTGTTGGGAGTAGCGGTGTTGGGAGGAGGGGCGTTGGGAGGAGTTGTGTTGGGAGGAGGTGTGTTGGGAGGAGGTGTGTTGGGAGGAGGGGCGTTGGGAGGAGGGGCGTTGGGAGAAGGGGCATTGGGAGGAGGGGCATTGGGAGGAGGGGTGTTTGGAGGAGGGCTGTTGGGGGCAGAGTTGTTGGGAGGAGAGGCAATGGGAGGAGGGGTGTTGTGAGGAGGGGCGTTGGGAGGAGGGGTGTTGGTGTTGGGAGGAGGGGTGTTGGGAGGAGGGGTGTTGGGAGGAGGGGTGTTGGGAGGAGGGACGTTGTGATGAGGGGTGTTGGGAGGAGGGGTGTTGGGAGGAGGGGTGTTGTGGCCAAAAGTGTTGGGAGGAGGGGCGTTGGGGAGAGGGGTGTTGGAAGGAGGGATGTTGGTGTTGGGAGGAGGGGTGTTGGGAGGAGGGGCGTTGGGAGGAGGGGCATTGGGATGAGGGGTGTTGGGAGGAGGTGCGCTGGAAGGAGGGGTGTTGGGAGGAGGGGTGTTGGTGGGAGGAGGGCATTGGGAGGAGGGGTGTTGGGAGGAGGCGTGTTGGGGGCAGCGGTGTTCTGAGGAGGGGCGTTGTGAGGATGGTCGTTGGTGCTGGGAGGAGGGTCATTGGGAGGAGGGGTGTTGGGAGGAGGGGTGTTGGGAGGAGGGGTGTTGTGAGGAGGGGCGTTGGGAGGAGGGGTGTTGATGTTGGGAGGAGGGGCGTTGGGTGGAGGGGTGTTGGGAGCAGGGGTGTTGGGAGGAGAGGTGTTGGCAGGTGGGGCGTTTGGAGGAGGTGTGTTGGGAGGAGGGGCGTTTGGAGGAGGGGCATTGGGAGGTGTTGTGTTGGGAGGAGGGCTGTTGTGAGGAGGGACGTTGGGAGGAGGGCTGTTGGGGGGTGGGGTGTTGGGTGGAGGGGCCTTGGGAGGAGTGGTTTTTTGAGGAGGGGTGTTGGTAGGAGAGGTGGCAGGAGGGGCATTGGGAGGAGGGGCATTGGGAAGAGGGTCATTGGAAGGAGGGGTTTTGGGAGGAGTCGTGTTGGGAGGAGGGCTGCGGGGAGGAGGGGCATTGGGAGGAGGGGTGTTGGGAGGAGGATCGTTGGGAGGACAGGCGTTGGGAGGAGGGGTTTTGGGAGGAGGGGCATTGGGAGGAGGGGCGTTGGGAGGAGGGGTGTTGGGAGGAAGGGTGTTGGGAGGAGGGTTGTTGTGAAGAGGGGTGTTGGGAGGTGGCGTGTTGGGAGGAGGGGTGTTGGGAGGTGGCGTGTTGGGAGGAGGGGTTTTGGGAGGAGGTGCGTTGGGGGGAGGAGCATTGGGAGGAGGGGCGTTGGGAATGGGGTGTTGGTGGGAGTGGTGTTGGGAGGAGGGGCGTTGGGAGGAGCGATGTTTATTTTGGGAGGAGTGGTGTTGGGAGGAGGGGCATTGGGAGGAGGGCCGCTGGGAGGAGGGGCCTTGGGAGGAGGGCTGTTGGGGGCAGAGGTGTTGGGAGGAGAGGCATTGGGAGGAGGGGTGTTGTGAGGAGGGGTGTTGGGAGTAAGGGTGTTGGTGTTGGGAGGAGTGGCGTTCGGTGGAGGGGTGTTTGGAGGAGGGGTGTTGGTAGGATAGGTGGGAGGAGGGGCATTGGGAAGAGGGGTGTTGGAAGGAGGGGCGTTGGGAGGAGCGCCGCTGGGAGAAGGGGCCTCGGGAGGAGGGCTGTTGGGGGCAGAGGTGTTGGGAGGAGAGTCATTGGGAGGAGGGGTGTTGTGAGGAGGGGTGTTGTGAGTAGGGGTGTTGGTGTTGGGAGGAGGGGCGTTCGGTGGAGGGGTGTTTGGAGGAGGGGTGTTGGTAGGAGAGGTGGGAGGAGGGGCCTTGGGAGGAGGGGCGTTGGGAGGAGGGGCGTTGGAAGGAGGGGCGTTGGGAGGAGGGGCGTTGGGAGGAGGGGCGTTGGGAGGAGGGTCGTTGGGAGGAGGGCTGTTGGGAGGAGGGGCATTGGGAGGAGAGGCATTGGGAGAAGGGCTGTTGGGAGGAGGGGCATTGGGGGGAGGGGCGTTGGGAGGAGGGATGTTGGGAGGAAGGCTGTTGGGGCAGAGGTGTTGGGAAGAGGGGTGTTGGGAGGAGGGGCGTTGGGAGGAGGGGTGTTGGGAGTAGGGGTGTTGGGAGGAGGGGCATTGGGAGGAGGGGCGTTGGGAGGAGGGGAGTTTTGAGGAGGGGTGTTGGTAGGAGAGGTGGAAGGAGGGGCATTGGGAGGAGGGACATTGGGAGGTGGGGTGTTAGAAGGAGGGGTGCGGGGAGGAGGGGCGTTGGGAAGAGGGGTGTTGGGAGTAGGGGTGTTCGGAGGAGGGGTGCGGGGAGGAGGGGCGTTGGGAAGAGGGGTGTTGGGAGTAGGGGTGTTGGGGGGAGAGGTTTTGGGAGGAGGGGTGTTGTGAGGAGGGGCGTTGGGGAGACGGTCGTTGGTAGGAGCGGTGTTGGGAGGAGCGATGTTGGTTTTGGGAGGAGGGGTGTTGGTAGGAGGGGCGTTGGGAGGAGGGGTGTTGGGAGGAGGGGCGTTGGGAGAATGGGTGTTGGTGTTGGGAGGAGGGGCATTGGGAGGAGGGGCGTTGGGAGGAGAGGTGTTGGGAGCAGGGCTGCTGGGAGGAGGGGCGTTGGGAGGAGGGCTGTTGGGGGCAGAGATGTTGGGAGGAGAGGCATTGGGAGGAGGGGTGTTGTGAGGAGGGGCGTTGGAAGGAGGAGTGTTGGTGTTGGGAGGATGGGCGTTGGGAGGAGGGGTGTTGGGAGGAGTGGTGTTGGGAGGAGGGGCGTTGTGAGGAGGGGTGTTGGGAGGAGGGGTGTTGGGAGGAGAGGTGTTGGGAGGAGGGGAGTTGGGAGGAGGTGTGTTGGGAGGAGGTGCGTTGAGAGGAAGTGTTTTGGGAGGAGTGGCATTGGGAGGAGAGGCATTGGGAGGAGGGCTGTTGGGAGGAGGGACATTGGGAGGAGGGGCGTTGGGAGGAGGGGTGTTGGGAGGAGGGTTGTTGTGAGGAGGGGTGTTGGGAGGAGGGGCATTGGGAGGAGGGGCGTTTGGAGGAGGGGTGTTTTGAGGTGCGGTGTTGGTAGGAGAGTTGGGATGAGGGGCATTGGGAGGAGGGGCATTGGGAGGTGGGGCGTTGGAAGGAGGGGTGTTGGGAGGAGGGGTGTTGGGGGCAGAGGTGTTGGGAGGAGGGTTTTTGGCAGGAGTGGCGTTGGGATGAGGGGCGTTGGGAGTAGTGGCGTTGGGAGGAGGGGCATTGGGAGGAGGGGTGTTGGGAGTAGGGGTGTTGGGAGGAGGGGTGTTGGGAGGAGGGGCATTGGGAGGAGGGGCGTTGGGAGGAGTGGCGTTGGGAGGAGAGGCATTGGGAGGAGGGGTGTTGGGAGGAGTGGCATTGGGAGGAGGGGTGTTGGGAGGAGGCATCTTGGGATGACGGGCGTTGGGAGGAGTTGCATTGGGAGGAGGGGTGTTGGTGTTGGGAGGAGGGTGGTTGGGAGGAGGGTCTTTGGGAGGTGGGATGCTGGTTGGAGGGGCGTTGGGAGGAGAGGCGTTGGGAGGAGGGCTGTTGGGAGGAGGGGCATTGGGAGGATGGGCGTTGGGAGGAGGGGTGTTGGGAGGAAGGGTGTTGGGGCAGAGGTGTTTGGAAGAGGGGTGTTGGGAGGAGCCGGGATTAGGGGCATTGGGAGGATGGGCATTGGGAGGTGGGGCGTTGGAAGGAGGGGTGTTGGGAGGAGGGGTGTTGGGGGCAGAGGTGTTGGGAGGAGGGTTTTTGGCAGGAGTGGCGTTGGGAGGAGGGGTGTTGGGAGGAGGGGTGTTGGGAGTAGCGGTGTTGGGAGGAGGGGCATTGGGAGGAGTTGCGTTGGGAGGAGGGGTGTTGGTGTTGGGAGCAGTGTGGTTGGGAGTAGGTGCGTTGGGAGGAGGGGCTTTGGGAGGAGGGGCGTTGGGAGGAGGGGCGTTGGGAGGAGGGGCGTTGGGAGGAGAGGTGTTGGGAGGAGGGCCGTTGGGAGGAGGGGTGTTTGGAGCAGGGGCTTTGGGAGGAGGGGCATTGGGAGGAGGGGCGTTGGGAGGTGGGATGTTGGGTGGAGGGGTGTTGGGAGGAGTGGCGTTGGGAGGAGGGGTGTTGGGAGGAGGGGTGTTGGGAGGATGGGTGTTGGGAGGAGTGGCGTTGGGAGGATGGTCGTTTTGAGTAGGGGCATCGGGAGGAGGGGTGTTGGGAGGAGGGGTATTGGGAGGAGGGGCGTTGGGAGGAGGGGCGTTGGGAGAAGCGGTGTTGGGAGGAGGGGTGTTGGGAGGAGGGGCTTTGGGAGGTGGGGCGTTGGGAAGAGCGGTGTTGGGAGGAGGGCTTTGGGAGGAGGGGCGTTGGGAGGAGGGGTGTTTGTGTTGGGTGGAGGGGCATTGCGAGGAGGGGTGTTGGGACAGAGTTGTTGGGAGGAGGCGTTTTGGGAGGAGTGGTGTTGGGAGGAGGGCCTTTTGGAGTAGGGGTGTTTTGGAGGAGGGGTGTTGGATGGAGGGGTGTTGGTGTTGGGAGGAGGGGCGTTGGGATGAGGGGCATTTGGTGGAACGGTGTTGGGAGGAGGGGTTTTGGGAGGAGGGTTGTTGGGAGGAGGGGTGAGGAGGAGGGGCGTTGGGCGGAGGGGCATTGGGAGGAGGGGTGTTTGGAGCAGGGACTTTGGGAGGAGGGGCGTTGGGAGGAGGGGCGTTGGGAGGTGGGATGCTGGTTGGAGGGGCGTTGGGAGGAGGGGCGTTGGGAGGAGGGCTGTTGGGAGGAGGGGCATTGGGAGGAGGGGCGTTGGGAGGAGGGGTGTTGGGAGGAAGGGTCTTGGGGCAGAGGTGTTTGGAAGAGGGGTGTTGGGAGGAGGGGCGTTGGGAGGAGGGGTGTTGTGAGGAGGGGTTTTGGGAGGAGGGGCGTTGGGCGGAGGGGCGTTTGGAGGAGGGGTGTTTTGAGGAGCGCTGTTGGTAGGAGAGTTGGGATGAGGGGCATTGGGAGGAGGGGCATTGGGAGGTGGGGTGTTTGGAGGAGTGGCATTGGGAGGAGGGGTGTTGGGAGGAGGCGTGTTGGGATGAGGGGTGTTGGGAGGAGTTGCGTTGGGAGGAGGGGTGTCGGTGTTGGGAGCAGGGTGGTTGGGAGTAGGTCCGTTGGGAGGAGGGGTGTTGCGAGGAGTGTCGTTGCGGGGATGGGCGTTGGGTGTAGGGATGTTTGGAGGAGGGGCGTTTGGAGGAGTGTTGTTGGGAGGAGGGATGTTGGGAGCAGGCGTGTTGGGAGGAGTGGCGTTGGGATGAGGGGCATTGGGAGTAGTGGCATTGGGAGGAGGGGCTTTCGGAGGAGGGGTGTTGGGAGGAGGGGCGTTGGGAGGAGGGGCGTTGTGAGGAGAGGTGTTGGGAGGAAGGCCGTTGGGAGGAGGGCCGTTGGGAGGAGGGGTGTTTGGAGCAGGGGCTTTGGGAGGAGGGGCGTTGGGAGGAGGGTCGTTTGGAGAAGGGGCATCAGGAGGAGGGGTGTTGGGAGGAGGGGTATTGGGTGGAGGGGCGTTGGGAGGAGGGGCGTTGGGAGAAGCAGTGTTGGGAGGAGGGGCGTTGGGAGGAGGGGCGTTGGGAGGAGGGGTGTTGGGAGGAGGGGCTTTGGGAGGAGGGGTGTTGGGAAGAGCGGTGTTGGGAGGAGGGCATTGGGAGGAGGGGCGTTGGGAGGAGGGGTGATTGTGTTGGGTGGAGGGGCATTGCGAGGAGGGCTGTTGGGGCAGA
This sequence comes from Carcharodon carcharias, assembly GCF_017639515.1. Lineage (NCBI taxonomy): Eukaryota > Metazoa > Chordata > Chondrichthyes > Lamniformes > Lamnidae > Carcharodon > Carcharodon carcharias. The sequence goes on along the minus strand of NC_054470.1, from coordinate 198,045,805 downwards.
GGTGTTGGGAGGAGGCGTTTTGGGAGGAGGGGTGTTGGGAGGAGGGTCGTTTGGAGTAGGGGTGTTTTGGAGGAGGGGTGTTGGGAGGAGGGTTGTTGGTGTTGGAAGGAGTGGCGTTGGGATGAGGGGCATTGGGAGTAGTGGCATTGGGAGGAGGGGCTTTCGGAGGAGGGGTGTTGGGAGGAGGGGCGTTGGGAGGAGGGGCGTTGTGAGGAGAGGTGTTGGGAGGAAGGCCGTTGGGAGGAGGGCCGTTGGGAGGAGGGGTGTTTGGAGCAGGGGCTTTGGGAGGAGGGGCGTTGGGAGGAGGGTCGTTTGGAGAAGGGGCATCAGGAGGAGGGGTGTTGGGAGGAGGGGTATTGGGTGGAGGGGCGTTGGGAGGAGGGGCGTTGGGAGAAGCAGTGTTGGGAGGAGGGGCGTTGGGAGGAGGGGCGTTGGGAGGAGGGGTGTTGGGAGGAGGGGCTTTGGGAGGAGGGGTGTTGGGAAGAGCGGTGTTGGGAGGAGGGCATTGGGAGGAGGGGCGTTGGGAGGAGGGGTGATTGTGTTGGGTGGAGGGGCATTGCGAGGAGGGCTGTTGGGGCAGAGGTGTTGGGAGGAGGCGTTTTGGGAGGAGGGGTGTTGGGAGGAGGGTCGTTTGGAGTAGGGGTGTTTTGGAGGAGGGGTGTTGGGAGGAGGGTTGTTGGTGTTGGAAGGAGGGGCGTTGGGATGAGGGGCATTTGGTGGAAAGGTGTTGGGAGGAGGGGTGTTGGGAGGAGGGGCTTTGGGTGGCGGGGCATTGGGAGGAGGGGTGTTTGGAGCAGGGGCTTTGGGAGGAGGGGCGTTGGGAGGAGGGGCGTTGGGAGGTGGGATGCTGGTTGGAGGGGTGTTGGGAGGAGGGGCGTTGGGAGGAGGGGTGTTGGGAGGAGGGGTGTTGGGAGGATGCGTGTTGGGAGGAGGGGCGTTGGGAGGAGCGGTGTTGGGTGGAGGGGCCTTGCGAGGAGGGGTGTTGGGGGCAGAGGTGTTGGGAGGAGGGTCGTTTGGAGTAGGGGTGTTTTGGAGGAGGGGTGTTGGGAGGAGGGGTGTTGGTGTTGGCAGGAGGGGCGTTGGAAGAGGGGCATTAGTTGGAAAGGTGTTGGGAGGAGGGGTGTTGGGAGGAGGGGTGAGGAGGTGGGGCTTTGGGCGGAGTGGCGTTGGGAGGAGGGGCGTTGGGAGGAGGGGTGAGGCGGAGGGGTGTTAGGAGGAGCGTTGGGTGGAGGGGTGTTGGCAGGAGGGGCGTTTGGAGGAGGGGTGTTGGGAGGAGGGGTGTTGGGAGGAGGGGCGTTGGGATGAGGGCCGTTGGGAGGAGGGGTGTTGGGAGCAGGGGCGTTGGGAGGAGGGGTGTTGGGAGGAGGGGCGTTGGGAGGTGGGATGTTGGGAGGAGGGGTGTTGGGAGGAGGGGTGTTGGGAGGAGGGGCGTTGTGAGGAGGGGAGTTGGGAGGAGAGTCTTTGGGGGAAGTGGTGTTGGGACGAGTGGTTTTTGGAGGAGGGGCATTGGCTGGAGGGGTGTTTGGAGGAGGGGCGTTGGGAGGAGGGGCCTTGGGAGGAGGGGTGTTGGGAGGAGGCATGTTGGGAGGAGCGGTGTTGGGAGGAGGGGCGTTGGGAGGAGGGGCATTGGGAGGAGGTGTGTTGGGAGGAGGGCCGCTGGTAGGAGGGGCGTTGGGTTGAGGGGTGTTGGGGGCAGATGTGTTGGGAGGAAATGCATTGGGAGGAGGGGTGTTGTGAGGAGGGGCGTTGGGAGGAGTGGTGTTGGTGTTGGGAGAAGAGGCGTTGAGAGGAGGGGTGTTGGGGGCAGAGGTGTTGGGAGGAGGTGTTTTGGGAGTAGCCGTGTTGGGAGGAGGGGTGTTGGGAGGGGTGGCGCTGGGAGGAGAGGCTTTGGGAGGAGGGGTGTTGGGAGGAGTGGCATTGGGAGGAGGGGTGTTGGGAGGAGGCGTGTTGGTATGAGGGGCATTGGGAGGAGGTGCGTTGGGAGGAGGGGTGTTGGTGTTGGTAGGAGGGTGGTTGGGAGGTGGTGTGTTGGGAGGAGGGGTGTTGGGAGGAGTGTCGTTGGGAGGATGGGCGTTGGGAGGAGGGATGTTGGGAGGAGGGGCGTTGGGACGAGGGCCGTTGGGAGGAGGGGTGTTGGGAGCAGGGGCGTTGGGAGGAGGGGCGTTGGGAGGAGGGGTGTTGGGAGGAGGGGTGTTCGGAGGAGGGGTGTTGGAAGGAGGGTCGTTGGGAGGAGGGGTGTTGGGAGGAGGGGCGTTGGGAGGAGAGTCTTTGGGAATAGTGGTGTTGGGAGGAGTGGTTTTTGGAGGAGGGGCGTTGGGTGGAGGGGTGTTTGGAGGAGGGGCGTTGGGAGGTGGGATGTTGGGAGGAGGGGTGTTGGGAGGAGGGGTGTTGGGAGGAGGGGCGTTGGGAGGAGGGGCGTTGGGAGGAGGGGTGTTGGGAGGTGAGTCTTTGGGAGTAGTGGTGTTGGGAGGAGTGGTTTTTGGAGGAGGGGCGTTGGCTGGAGGGGTGTTTGGAGGAGGGGTGTTGGGAAGAGGGGCCTTGGGAGGAGGGGTGTTGGGAGGAGGGGTGTTGGGAGGAGGCATGTTGGGAGGAGCGGTGTTGGGAGGAGGGGCATTGGGAGGAGGGTCATTGGGAGGATGGGTGTTGGGAGGAGTGGTTTTTGGAGGAGGGGCGTTGGCTGGAGGGGTGTTTGGCGGAGCGGCGTTGGGAGGAGGGGCCTTGGGAGGAGGGGTGTTGGGAGGAGGCATGTTGGGAGGAGCGTTGTTGGGAGGAGGGGCATTGGGAGGAGGGGCATTGGGAGGATGGGTGTTGGGAGGAGGGCCGCTGGTAGGAGGGGCGTTGGGTGGAGGGCTGTTGGAGGCAGATGTGTTGGGAGGAAATGCATTGGGAGGAGGGGTGTTGTGAGGAGGGGCGTTGGGAGGAGTGGTGTTGGTGTTGGGAGAAGCGGCGTTGAGAGGAGGGGTGTTGGGGGCAGAGGTGTTGGGAGGAGGGGTTTTGGGAGTAGCCGTGTTGGGAGGAGGGGCGTTGGGAGGGGTGGCGTTGGGAGGAGAGGCTTTGGGAGGAGGGGTGTTGGGAGGAGTGGCATTGGGAGGAGGGGTGTTGGGAGGAGGCGTGTTGGGATGAGGGGCGTTGGGAGGAGGGGTGTTGGTGTTGGTAGGAGGGTGGTTGGGAGGTGGTGTGTTGGGAGGAGGGGTGTTGGGAGGAGTGTCGTTGGGAGGATGGGCGTTGGGAGGAGGGGTGTTGGGAGGAGGGGCATTGGGACGAGGGCCTTTGGGAGGAGGGGTGTTGGGAGCAGGGGCGTTGGGAGGAGGGGCGTTGGGAGGAGGGGCGTTGGGAGGTGGGATGTTGGGAGGAGGGGTGTTGGGAGGAGGGGTGTTGGGTGGAGGGGTGTTGGGAGGAGTGGCGTTGGGAGGAGGGGTGTTGGGAGGAGGGGCGTTGGGAGGAGAGTCTTGGGAGTAGTGGTGTTGGGAGGAATGGTTTTTGGAGGAGGGGCGTTGGGTGGAGGGGTGTTTGGAGGAGGGGCGTTGGGAGGTGGGATGTTGGGAGGAGGGGTGTTGGGAGGAGGGGTTTTGGGAGGAGGGGCGTTGGGAGGAGGGGTGTTGGGAGGAGAGTCTTTGGGAGTAGTGGTGTTGGGAGGAATGGTTTTTGGAGGAGGGGCGTTGGGTGGAGGGGTGTTTGGAGGAGGGGCGTTGGGAGGTGGGATGTTGGGAGGAGGGGTGTTGGGAGGAGGGGTGTTGGGAGGAGGGGTGTTGGGAGGAGGGGCGTTGGGAGGAGAGTCTTTGGGAGTAGTGGTGTTGGAAGGAGTGGTTTTTGGAGGAGGGGCGTTGGGTGGAGGTGTGTTTGGAGGATGGTCGTTGGGAGGAGGGGCCTTGGGAGGAGGGGTGTTGGGAGGAGGCATGTTGGGAGGAGCGGTGTTGGGAGGAGGGGCGTTGGGAGGAGGGGCATTGGGAGGAGGGGTGTTGGGAGGAGGGCCGCTGGTAGGAGGGGCGTTGGGTGGAGGGCTGTTGGGGGCAGACGTGTTGGGAGGAAATGCATTGGGAGGAGGGGTGTTGTGAGGAGGGGCGTTGGGAGGAGTGGTGTTGGTGTTGGGAGAAGCGGCGTTGAGAGGAGGGGTGTTGGGGGCAGAGGTGTTGGGAGGAGGGGTTTTGGGAGTAGCCGTGTTGGGAGGAGGGGCGTTGGGAGGGGTGGCGTTGGGAGGAGAGGCTTTGGGAGGAGGGGTGTTGGGATGAGGGGCGTTGGGAGGAGGGGTGTTGGTGTTGGTAGGAGGGTGGTTGGGAGGTGGTGTGTTGGGAGGAGGGGTGTTGGGAGGAGTGTCGTTGGGAGGATGGGCGTTGGGAGGAGGGGTGTTGGGAGGAGGGGCGTTGGGACGAGGGCCTTTGGGAGGAGGGGTTTTGGGAGCAGGGGCGTTGGGAGGAGGGGCGTTGGGAGGAGGGGCGTTGGGAGGTGGGATGTTGGGAGGAGGGGTGTTGGGAGGAGGGGTGTTGGGTGGAGGGGTGTTGGGAGGAGTGGCGTTGGGAGGAGGGGTGTTGGGAGGAGGGGCGTTGGGAGGAGAGTCTTGGGAGTAGTGGTGTTGGGAGGAATGGTTTTTGGAGGAGGGGCGTTGGGTGGAGGGGTGTTTGGAGGAGGGGCGTTGGGAGGTGGGATGTTGGGAGGAGGGGTGTTGGGAGGAGGGGTTTTGGGAGGAGGGGCGTTGGGAGGAGGGGTGTTGGGAGGAGAGTCTTTGGGAGTAGTGGTGTTGGGAGGAATGGTTTTTGGAGGAGGGGCGTTGGGTGGAGGGGTGTTTGGAGGAGGGGCGTTGGGAGGTGGGATGTTGGGAGGAGGGGTGTTGGGAGGAGGCATGTTGGGAGGAGCGGTGTTGGGAGGAGGGGCGTTGGGAGGAGGGGCATTGGGAGGAGGGGTTTTGGGAGGAGGGCCGCTGGTAGGAGGGGCGTTGGGTGGAGGGCTGTTGGGGGCAGATGTGTTGGGAGGAAATGCATTGGGAGGAGGGGTGTTGTGAGGAGGGGCGTTGGGAGGAGTGGTGTTGGTGTTGGGAGAAGCGGCGTTGAGAGGAGCGGCGTTGGGGCAGAGGTGTTGGGAGGAGGGGTTTTGGGAGTAGCCGTGTTGGGAGGAGGGGCGTTGGGAGGGGTGGCGTTGGGAGGAGAGGCTTTGGGAGGAGGGGTGTTGGGAGGAATGGCATTGGGAGGAGGGGTGTTGGCGGTGGACGTGTTGGTATGAGGGGCGTTGGGAGGAGGTGCGTTGGGAGGAGGGGTGTTGGTGTTGGTAGGAGGGTGGTTGGGAGGTGGTGTGTTGGGAGGAGGGGCGTTGGGACGAGAGCCGTTGGGAGGAGGGGTGTTGGGAGCAGGGGCGTTGGTAGGAGGGGCGTTGGGAGGAGGGGCGTTGGGAGGTGGGATGTTGGGAGGAGGGGTGTTGGGAGGAGGGGTGTTGGGAGGCGGGGCGTTGGGAGGAGGGGTGTTGGGAGGAGGGGCGTTGGGAGGAGAGTCTTTGGGAGTAGTGGTGTTGGGAGGAGTGGTTTTTGGAGGAGGGGCGTTGGGTGAAGGGGTGTTGGGAGGAGCTGTGTTGGGATGAGGGTCGTTGGGATGAGGGGCGTTGGGAGGAGGGCTGCTGGGAGGAGGGGTGTGGGAGGAGGGCTGTTGGGGGCTGAGGTGCTGGGAGGAGAGGCATTGGGAGGAGGGATTGTGAGGAGGGGCGTTGGGAGGAGGGGTGTTGGTGTTGGGAGGAGGGGCATTGGGAAGAGTGGTGTTGGGAGGAGGGGCATTGGGAGGAGGGATTGTGAGGAGGGGTGTTGGGAGGAGGGGTGTTGGTTTTGGGAGGAGGGGCATTGGGAGGAGTGGTGTTGGGAGGAGGGGCATTGGGAGGAGGGGCTTTGGGAGGAGGGGTGTTGGGAGGAGGGCCACTGGGAGGAGGGGCGTTGGGAGGAGGGCTGTTGGGGGCTGAGGTGCTGGGCGGAGAGGCATTGGGAGGAGGGGTTGTGAGGAGGGGCGTTGGGAGGATGGGTGTTGGTGTTGGGAGGAGGGGCATTTGGAGGAGGGGTGTTGGAGGCAGAAGTGTTGGGTGGAGGGGTTTTGGGAGGAGGGGCATTGGTAGGAGGGGTGTTGGGAGGAGGGGCGTTGGGAGGAGGGGCGTTGGGAGGAGGGGTGTTGGGAGGAGGTGTGTTCGGGGGAGGGCTGCTGGGATGAGGGGCATTGGGAGGAGGGCTATTGGGGGCAGAGTTGTTGGGAGGAGAGGCATTGGGTGGAGTGGTGTTGTGAGGTGGGGCGTTGGGAGGAGGGGTGTTGGTGTTTGGAGGAGGGGCGTCGGGAGGAGGGGTGTTGGGGGCAGAGGTGTTGCGAGCAGGGGTTTTGGGAGGAGGGGTGTTGGGAGGAGGGTCGTTTGGAGTACGGGTGTTGGGAGGAGGGATGTTGGGAGGAGGGATGGTGGGAGGAGGGGGATTGCGTGGAAAGGTGTTGGGAGGAGGGTTGTTGGGAGGAGGTTTGAGGAGGTGGGGCTTTGGGTTAGGGGCGTTGGGAGGAGGGGTGAGGAGGAGGTATTTTAGGAGGAGCGTTGGGTGGAGGGGTGTTGGCAGGAGGGGCGTTTGGAGGAGGGGTGTTGGGAGGAGGGGCGTTGGTATGAGGGCAGTTGGGAGGAGGGGTGTTGGGAGGAGGGCGCTGGGAGGAGGGGCGTTGGGAGGAGGGCTGTTGGGGGCTGAGGTGCTGGGAGGAGAGGCATTGGGAGGAGTGGTTGTGAGGAGGGGCGTTGGGAGGAGGGGTGTTGGGAGGAGGGCGCTGGGAGGAGGGGTGTTGGGAGGAGGGGTCTTGGGAGGAGGGGTGTTGGGAGGAGGGTTGTTGGGAGGAGGGGCGTTGGGAGGAGGGGCGTTGGGAGGAGGGGCGTTGGGAGGAGGGGCGTCCGGATGAGGGGTGTTGGGAGGAGGGGTGTTGGGAGGAGAGTTGTTGGGAGGAAGGGCGTTTGGAGGAGGGGTGTTGGGAGGAGGGGTGTTGGGAGGAGAGGCGTTCGGAGGAGGGGCGTTGGGAGGAGTGGTGTTTGGAGGAGGGGCGTCCGGACGAGGGTTGTTGGGAGGAGGGGTGTTGGGAGGAACTGCATTGGGAGGAGGGGCGTTGGGATTAGGGGCGTTGGGAAGAGGGTCGTTGGGTGGAGGGGTGTGGGGAGGAGGGGTGTTGGTATTGGGAGGAGGGGTGTTGGGAGGAGGGGCGTTGGGAGGAGGGGTGTTGGGAGGAGGGGCGTTGGGAGGAGAGTCTTTGGGAGTAGTGGTGTTGGGAGGAGTGGTTTTTGGAGGAGGGGCGTTGGCTGGAGGGGTGTTTGGAGGAGGGGCGTTGGGAGGAGGGGTGTTGGGAGCAGGGGTGTTGGGAGGAGGGGCGTTGGGAGGAGGGGCGTTGGGAGGTGGGATGTTGGGAGGAGGGGTGTTGGGAGGAGGGGTGTTGGGAGGAGGGGTGTTGGGAGGAGTGGCGTTGGGAGGAGGGATGTTGGGAGGAGGGGCGTTGGGAGGAGAGTCTTGGGAGTAGTGGTGTTGGGAGGAATGGTTTTTGGAGGAGGGGCGTTGGGTGGAGGGGTGTTTGGAGGAGGGGCGTTGGGAGGTGGGATGGTGGGAGGAGGGGTGTTGGGAGGAGGGGTTTTGGGAGGAGGGGCGTTGGGAGGAGGGGTGTTGGGAGGAGAGTCTTTGGGAGTAGTGGTGTTGGGAGGAGTGGTTTTTGGAGGAGGGGCGTTGGGTGGAGGGGTGTTTGGAGGAGGGTCGTTGGGAGGAGGGGCCTTGGGAGGAGGGGTGTTGGGAGGAGGGGTGTTGGGAGGAGGCATGTTGGGAGGAGCGGTGTTGGGAGCAGGGGCGTTGGGAGGAGGGGCATTGGGAGGAGGGGTGTTGGGAGGAGGGCCGCTGGTAGGAGGGGCGTTGGGTGGAGGGCTGTTGGGGGCAGATGTGTTGGGAGGAAAAGCATTGGGAGGAGGGGTGTTGTGAGGAGGGGCGTTGTGAGGAGTGGTGTTGGTGTTGGGAGAAGCGGCGTTGAGAGGAGCGGCGTTGGGGCAGAGGTGTTGGGAGGAGGGGTTTTGGGAGTAGCCGTGTTGGGAGGAGGGGCGTTGGGAGGGGTGGCGTTGGGAGGAGAGGCTTTGGGAGGAGGGGTGTTGGGAGGAATGGCATTGGGAGGAGGGGTGTTGGCGGTGGACGTGTTGGTATGAGGGGCGTTGGGAGGAGGTGCGTTGGGAGGAGGGGTGTTGGTGTTGGGAGGAGGGTGGTTGGGAGGTGGTGTGTTGGGAGGAGGGGTGTTGGGAGGAGGGCTGTTGGGAGCAGGGGCATTGGGACGAGGGCCGTTGGGCGGAGGGGTGTTGGGAGCAGGGGCGTTGGTAGGAGGGGCGTTGGGAGGAGGGGCGTTGGGAGGTGGGATGTTGGGAGGAGGGGTGTTGGGAGGAGGGGTGTTGGGAGGAGGGGCGTTGGGAGGAGGGGTGTTGGGAGGAGGGGCGTTGGGAGGAGAGTCTTTGGGAGTAGTGGTGTTGGGAGGAGTGGTTTTTGGAGGAGGGGCGTTGGGTGAAGGGGTGCTTAGAGGAGGGGCGTTGCGATGAGGGGCCTTGGGAGGAGGGGTGTTGGGAGGAGTGGTGTTGGGAGGAGTGGCATTGGGAGGGGGGGTGTTGGGAGGAGCTGTGTTGGGATGAGGGTCGTTGGGATGAGGGGCGTCGGGAGGAGGGCTGCTGGGAGGAGGGGTGTGGGAGGAGGGCTGTTGGGGGCTGAGGTGCTGGGACGAGAGGCATTGGGAGGAGGGATTGTGAGGAGGGGCGTTGGGAGGAGGGGTGTTGGTGTTGGGAGGAGGGGCATTGGGAGGAGTGGTGTTGGGAGGAGGGGCGTTGGGAGGAGGGGCTTTGGGAGGAGGGGTGTTGGGAGGAGGGCCACTGGGAGGAGGGGCGTTGGGAGGAGGGCTGTTGGGGGCTGAGGTGCTGGGAGGAGAGGCATTGGGAGGAGGGGTTGTGAGGAGGGGCGTTGGGAGGAGGGGTGTTGGTGTTGGGAGGAGGGGCATTTGGAGGAGGGGTGTTGGAGGCAGAAGTGTTGGGTGAAGGGGTTTTGGGAGGAGGGGTGTTGGGAGGAGGGGTGTTGGGAGGAGGGGCGTTGGGAGGAGGGTCGTTGGGAGGAGGGGCGTTGGGAGGAGGTGTGTTCGGGGGAGGGCTGCTGGGATGAGGGGCATTGGGAGGAGTGGTGTTGTGAGGTGGGGCGTTGGGAGGAGGGATGTTGGTGTTTGGAGGAGCGGCGTCGGGAGGAGGGGTCTTGGGGGCAGAGGTGTTGGGAGCAGGGGTTTTGGGAGGAGGGGTGTTGGGAGGAGGGTCGTTTGGAGTACGGGTGTTGGGAGGAGGCGTGTTGGGAAGAGGGGCGTTGGGAGGAGGTGCCTTGGGAGGAGGGGTGTTGGTGTTGGTAGGAGGGTGGTTGGGAGGTGGTGTGTTGGGAGGAGGGGTGTTGGGAGGAGTGTCGTTGGGAGGATGGGCATTGGGAGGAGGGGTGTTGGGAGGAGGGGCGTTGGGACGAGGGCCGTTGGGAGGAGGGGTGTTGGGAGCAGGGGCGCTGGGAGGAGGGGCGTTGGGAGGAGGGGCGTTGGGAGGTGGGATGTTGGGAGGAGGGTTGTTGGGAGGAGGGGTGTTGGGAGGAGTGGCGTTGGGAGGAGGGGTGTTGGGAGGAGGGGCGTTGGGAGGAGAGTCTTGGGAGTAGTGGTGTTGGGTGGAATGGTTTTTGGAGGAGGGGCATTGGGTGGAGGGGTGTTTGGAGGAGGGGCGTTGGGAGGTGGGATGTTGGGAGGAGGGGTGTTGGGAGGAGGGGTTTTGGGAGGAGGGGCATTGGGAGGAGGGGTGTTGGGAGGAGGGTCGTTGGGATGAGGGGCGTTGGGAGGAGGGCTGCTGGGAGGAGGGGTGTGGGAGGAGGGCTGTTGGGGGCTGAGGTGCTGGGAGGAGAGGCATTGGGAGGAGGGATTGTGAGGAGGGGCGTTGGGAGGAGGGGTGTTGGTGTTGGGAGGAGGGGCATTGGGAGGGGGGGTGTTGGGAGGAGCTGTGTTGGGATGAGGGTCGTTGGGATGAGGGGCGTCGGGAGGAGGGCTGCTGGGAGGAGGGGTGTGGGAGGAGGGCTGTTGGGGGCTGAGGTGCTGGGACGAGAGGCATTGGGAGGAGGGATTGTGAGGAGGGGCGTTGGGAGGAGGGGTGTTGGTGTTGGGAGGAGGGGCATTGGGAGGAGTGGTGTTGGGAGGAGGGGCGTTGGGAGGAGGGGCTTTGGGAGGAGGGGTGTTGGGAGGAGGGCCACTGGGAGGAGGGGCGTTGGGAGGAGGGCTGTTGGGGGCTGAGGTGCTGGGAGGAGAGGCATTGGGAGGAGGGGTTGTGAGGAGGGGCGTTGGGAGGAGGGGTGTTGGTGTTGGGAGGAGGGGCATTTGGAGGAGGGGTGTTGGAGGCAGAAGTGTTGGGTGAAGGGGTTTTGGGAGGAGGGGCGTTGGGAGGAGGGGTGTTGGTGTTGGTAGGAGGGTGGTTGGGAGGTGGTGTGTTGGGAGGAGGGGTGGTGGGAGGAGTGGTGTTGGGAGCAGGGGCGTTGGGACGAGGGCTGTTGGGAGGAGGGGTGTTGGGAGCAGGGGCGTTGGGAGGTGGGATGTTGGGAGCAGGGGTGTTGGGAGGAGGGGTGTTGGGAGGAGGGGCGTTGGGAGGAGGGGCGTTGGGAGGTGGGATGTTGGGAGCAGGGGTGTTGGGAGGAGGGGCGTTGGTAGGAGGGGCGTTGGGAGGAGGGGCGTTGGGAGGTGGGATGTTGGGAGCAGGGGTGTTGGGAGGAGGGGTGTTGGGAGGCGGGGCGTTGGGAGGAGGGGTGTTGGGAGGAGGGGCGTTGGGAGGAGAGTCTTTGGGAGTAGTGGTGTTGGGAGGAGTGGTTTTTGGAGGAGGGGCGTTGGGTGAAGGGGTGTTGGGAGGAGCTGTGTTGGGATGAGGGTCGTTGGGATGAGGGGCGTTGGGAGGAGGGCTGCTGGGAGGAGGGGTGTGGGAGGAGGGCTGTTGGGGGCTGAGGTGCTGGGAGGAGAGGCATTGGGAGGAGGGATTGTGAGGAGGGGCGTTGGGAGGAGGGGTGTTGGTGTTGGGAGGAGGGACATTGGGAAGAGTGGTGTTGGGAGGAGGGGCATTGGGAGGAGGGATTGTGAGGAGGGGTGTTGGGAGGAGGGGTGTTGGTTTTGGGAGGAGGGGCATTGGGAGGAGTGGTGTTGGGAGGAGGGGCATTGGGAGGAGGGGCTTTGGGAGGAGGGGTGTTGGGAGGAGGGCCACTGGGAGGAGGGGCGTTGGGAGGAGGGCTGTTGGGGGCTGAGGTGCTGGGCGGAGAGGCATTGGGAGGAGGGGTTGTGAGGAGGGGCGTTGGGAGGATGGGTGTTGGTGTTGGGAGGAGGGGCATTTGGAGGAGGGGTGTTGGAGGCAGAAGTGTTGGGTGGAGGGGTTTTGGGAGGAGGGGCGTTGGTAGGAGGGGTGTTGGGAGGAGGGGCGTTGGGAGGAGGGGCGTTGGGAGGAGGGGTGTTGGGAGGAGGTGTGTTCGGGGGAGGGCTGCTGGGATGAGGGGCATTGGGAGGAGGGCTATTGGGGGCAGAGTTGTTGGGAGGAGAGGCATTGGGTGGAGTGGTGTTGTGAGGTGGGGCGTTGGGAGGAGGGGTGTTGGTGTTTGGAGGAGGGGCGTCGGGAGGAGGGGTGTTGGGGGCAGAGGTGTTGCGAGCAGGGGTTTTGGGAGGAGGGGTGTTGGGAGGAGGGTCGTTTGGAGTACGGGTGTTGGGAGGAGGGATGTTGGGAGGAGGGATGGTGGGAGGAGGGGGATTGCGTGGAAAGGTGTTGGGAGGAGGGTTGTTGGGAGGAGGTTTGAGGAGGTGGGGCTTTGGGTTAGGGGCGTTGGGAGGAGGGGTGAGGAGGAGGTATTTTAGGAGGAGCGTTGGGTGGAGGGGTGTTGGCAGGAGGGGCGTTTGGAGGAGGGGTGTTGGGAGGAGGGGCGTTGGTACGAGGGCAGTTGGGAGGAGGGGTGTTGGGAGCTGGGGTGTTGGGAGGAGGGCGCTGGGAGGAGGGGCGTTGGGAGGAGGGCTGTTGGGGGCTGAGGTGCTGGGAGGAGAGGCATTGGGAGGAGTGGTTGTGAGGAGGGGCGTTGGGAGGAGGGGTGTTGGGAGGAGGGCGCTGGGAGGAGGGGTGTTGGGAGGAGGGGTCTTGGGAGGAGGGGTGTTGGGAGGAGGGTTGTTGGGAGGAGGGGCGTTGGGAGGAGGGGCGTTGGGAGGAGGTGCGTTGGGAGGAGGGGCGTTGGGAGGAGGGGCGTCCGGATGAGGGGTGTTGGGAGGAGGGGTGTTGGGAGGAGAGTTGTTGGGAGGAAGGGCGTTTGGAGGAGGGGTGTTGGGAGGAGGGGTGTTGGGAGGAGAGGCGTTCGGAGGAGGGGCGTTGGGAGGAGTGGTGTTTGGAGGAGGGGCGTCCGGATGAGGGTTGTTGGGAGGAGGGGTGTTGGGAGGAACTGCATTGGGAGGAGGGGCGTTGGGATTAGGGGCGTTGGGAAGAGGGTCGTTGGGTGGAGGGGTGTGGGGAGGAGGGGTGTTGGTATTGGGAGGAGGGGTGTTGGGAGGAAGGGCGTTTGGAGGAGGGGTGTTGGGAGGAGGGGTGTTGGGAGGAGAGGCGTTCGGAGGAGGGGCGTTGGGAGGAGTGGTGTTTGGAGGAGGGGCGTCCGGACGAGGGTTGTTGGGAGGAGGGGTGTTGGGAGGAACTGCATTGGGAGGAGGGGCGTTGGGATTAGGGGCGTTGGGAAGAGGGTCGTTGGGTGGAGGGGTGTGGGGAGGAGGGGTGTTGGTATTGGGAGGAGGGGTGTTGGGAGGAAGGGCGTTTGGAGGAGGGGTGTTGGGAGGTGGGATGTTGGGAGGAGGGGTGTTGGGAGGAGGGGTGTTGGGAGGAGGGGCGTTGGGAGGAGGGGTGTTGGGAGGAGGGGCGTTGGGAGGAGAGTCTTTGGGAGTAGTGGTGTTGGGAGGAGTGGTTTTTGGAGGAGGGGCGTTGGGTGGAGGGGTGTTTGGAGGAGGGGCGTTGTGAGGTGGGATGTTGGGAGGAGGGGTGTTGGGAGGAGGGGCGTTGGGAGGAGGGGCGTTGGGAGGAGGGGTGTTGGGAGGAGAGTCTTTGGGAGTAGTGGTGTTGGGAGGAGTGGTTTTTGGAGGAGGGGCGTTGGCTGGAGGGGTGTTTGGAGGAGGGGCGTTGGGAGGAGGGGTGTTGGGAGCAGGGGCGTTGGGAGGAGGGGCGTTGGGAGGAGGGGCGTTGGGAGGTGGGATGTTGGGAGGAGGGGTGTTGGGAGGAGGGGTGTTGGGAGGAGGGGTGTTGGGAGGAGTGGCGTTGGGAGGAGGGGTGTTGGGAGGAGGGGCGTTGGGAGGAGAGTCTTGGGAGTAGTGGTGTTGGGAGGAATGGTTTTTGGAGGAGGGGCGTTGGGTGGAGGGGTGTTTGGAGGAGGGGCGTTGGGAGGTGGGATGTTGGGAGGAGGGGTGTTGGGAGGAGGGGTTTTGGGAGGAGGGGCGTTGGGAGGAGGGGTGTTGGGAGGAGAGTCTTTGGGAGTAGTGGTGTTGGGAGGAGTGGTTTTTGGAGGAGGGGCGTTGGGTGGAGGGGTGTTTGGAGGAGGGTCGTTGGGAGGAGGGGCCTTGGGAGGAGGGGTGTTGGGAGGAGGGGTGTTGGGAGGAGGCATGTTGGGAGGAGCGGTGTTGGGAGCAGGGGCGTTGGGAGGAGGGGCATTGGGAGGAGGGGTGTTGGGAGGAGGGCCGCTGGTAGGAGGGGCGTTGGGTGGAGGGCTGTTGGGGGCAGATGTGTTGGGAGGAAAAGCATTGGGAGGAGGGGTGTTGTGAGGAGGGGCGTTGTGAGGAGTGGTGTTGGTGTTGGGAGAAGCGGCGTTGAGAGGAGCGGCGTTGGGGCAGAGGAGTTGGGAGGAGGGGTTTTGGGAGTAGCCGTGTTGGGAGGAGGGGCGTTGGGAGGGGTGGCGTTGGGAGGAGAGGCTTTGGGAGGAGGGGTGTTGGGAGGAATGGCATTGGGAGGAGGGGTGTTGGCGGTGGACGTGTTGGTATGAGGGGCGTTGGGAGGAGGTGCGTTGGGAGGAGGGGTGTTGGTGTTGGGAGGAGGGTGGTTGGGAGGTGGTGTGTTGGGAGGAGGGGTGTTGGGAGGAGGGCTGTTGGGAGCAGGGGCATTGGGACGAGGGCCGTTGGGCGGAGGGGTGTTGGGAGCAGGGGCGTTGGTAGGAGGGGCGTTGGGAGGAGGGGCGTTGGGAGGTGGGATGTTGGGAGGAGGGGTGTTGGGAGGAGGGGTGTTGGGAGGAGGGGCGTTGGGAGGAGGGGTGTTGGGAGGAGGGGCGTTGGGAGGAGAGTCTTTGGGAGTAGTGGTGTTGGGAGGAGTGGTTTTTGGAGGAGGGGCGTTGGGTGAAGGGGTGCTTAGAGGAGGGGCGTTGCGATGAGGGGCCTTGGGAGGAGGGGTGTTGGGAGGAGTGGTGTTGGGAGGAGTGGCATTGGGAGGGGGGTTGTTGGGAGGAGCTGTGTTGGGATGAGGGTCGTTGGGATGAGGGGCGTCGGGAGGAGGGCTGCTGGGAGGAGGGGTGTGGGAGGAGGGCTGTTGGGGGCTGAGGTGCTGGGACGAGAGGCATTGGGAGGAGGGATTGTGAGGAGGGGCGTTGGGAGGAGGGGTGTTGGTGTTGGGAGGAGGGGCATTGGGAGGAGTGGTGTTGGGAGGAGGGGCGTTGGGAGGAGGGGCTTTGGGAGGAGGGGTGTTGGGAGGAGGGCCACTGGGAGGAGGGGCGTTGGGAGGAGGGCTGTTGGGGGCTGAGGTGCTGGGAGGAGAGGCATTGGGAGGAGGGGTTGTGAGGAGGGGCGTTGGGAGGAGGGGTGTTGGTGTTGGGAGGAGGGGCATTTGGAGGAGGGGTGTTGGAGGCAGAAGTGTTGGGTGAAGGGGTTTTGGGAGGAGGGGCGTTGGGAGGAGGGGTGTTGGGAGGAGGGGCGTTGGGAGGAGGGTCGTTGGGAGGAGGGGCGTTGGGAGGAGGTGTGTTCGGGGGAGGGCTGCTGGGATGAGGGGCATTGGGAGGAGTGGTGTTGTGAGGTGGGGCGTTGGGAGGAGGGGTGTTGGTGTTTGGAGGAGCGGCGTCGGGAGGAGGGGTCTTGGGGGCAGAGGTGTTGGGAGCAGGGGTTTTGGGAGGAGGGGTGTTGGGAGGAGGGTCGTTTGGAGTACGGGTGTTGGGAGGAGGCGTGTTGGGATGAGGGGCGTTGGGAGGAGGTGCCTTGGGAGGAGGGGTGTTGGTGTTGGTAGGAGGGTGGTTGGGAGGTGGTGTGTTGGGAGGAGGGGTGTTGGGAGGAATGTCGTTGGGAGGATGGGCATTGGGAGGAGGGGTGTTGGGAGGAGGGGCGTTAGGACGAGGGCCGTTGGGAGGAGGGGTGTTGGGAGCAGGGGCGCTGGGAGGAGGGGCGTTGGGAGGAGGGGCGTTGGGAGGTGGGATGTTGGGAGGAGGGTTGTTGGGAGGAGGGGTGTTGGGAGGAGTGGCGTTGGGAGGAGGGGTGTTGGGAGGAGGGGCGTTGGGAGGAGAGTCTTGGGAGTAGTGGTGTTGGGTGGAATGGTTTTTGGAGGAGGGGCATTGGGTGGAGGGGTGTTTGGAGGAGGGGCGTTGGGAGGTGGGATGTTGGGAGGAGGGGTGTTGGGAGGAGGGGTTTTGGGAGGAGGGGCGTTGGGAGGAGGGGTGTTGGGAGGAGAGTCTTTGGGAGTAGTGGTGTTGGGAGGAGTGGTTTTTGGAGGAGGGGCGTTGGGTGGAGGGGTGTTTGGAGGAGGGTCGTTGGGAGGAGGGGCCTTGGGAGGAGGGGTGTTGGGAGGAGGGGTGTTGGGAGGAGGCATGTTGGGAGGAGCGGTGTTGGGAGGAGGGGCGTTGGGAGGAGGGGCATTGGGAGGAGGGGTGTTGGGAGGAGGGCCGCTGGTAGGAGGGGCGTTGGGTGGAGGGCTGTTGGGGCAGATGTGTTGGGAGGAAGTGCATTGGGAGGAGGGGTGTTGTGAGGAGGGGCGTTGGGAGGAGTGGTGTTGGTGTTGGGAGAAGCGGCGTTGAGAGGTGGGGCGTTGGGGCAGAGGTGTTGGGAGGAGGTGTTTTGGGAGTAGCCGTGTTGGGAGGAGGGGCGTTGGGAGGGGTGGCGTTGGGAGGAGAGGCTTTGGGAGGAGGGGTGTTGGGAGGAATGGCATTGGGAGGAGGGGTGTTGGCGGTGGACGTGTTGGTATGAGGGGCGTTGGGAGGAGGTGCGTTGGGAGGAGGGGTGTTGGTGTTGGGAGGAGGGTGGTTGGGAGGTGGTGTGTTGGGAGGAGGGGTGTTGGGAGGAGGGCTGTTGGGAGCAGGGGCGTTGGGACGAGGGCCGTTGGGCGGAGGGTTGTTGGGAGCAGGGGCGTTGGTAGGAGGGGCGTTGGGAGGAGGGGCGTTGGGAGGTGGGATGTTGGGAGGAGGGGTGTTGGGAGGAGGGATGTTGGGAGGAGTGGTGTTGGTGTTGGGAGGAGGGGCGTTGGGAGGAGGGGGATTGGGTGGAAAGGTGTTGGGAGGAGGGTTGTTGGGAGGAGGTTTGAGGAGGTGGGGCTTTGGGTTAGGGGCGTTGGGAGGAGGGGTGAGGAGGAGGTATTTTAGGAGGAGCGTTGGGTGGAGGAGTGTTGGCAGGAGGGGCGTTTGGAGGAGGGGTGTTGGGAGGAGGGGCGTTGGTACGAGGGCAGTTGGGAGGAGGGGTGTTGGGAGCTGGGGTGTTGGGAGGAGGGTCGTTGGGAGGAGGGGTGTTGGGAGGAGGGCGCTGGGAGGAGGGGCGTTGGGAGGTGAGGCGTTCGGAGGAGGGGCGTTGGGAGGATTGGTGTTGGGAGGAGTGGTGTTTGGAGGAGGGGCGTCCGGACGAGGGGTGTTGGGAGGAGGGGTGTTGGGAGGAACTGCATTGGGAGGAGGGGCGTTGGGAGTAGGGGCGTTGGGAGGATGGTCGTTGGGTGGAGGGGTGTGGGGAGGAGGGGTGTTGGTATTGGGAGGAGGGGTGTTGGGAGGAAGGACGTTTGGAGGAGGGGTGTTGCGAGGAGGGGTGTTGGGAGGAGTGGTGTTGGGAGGAGGTGCGTTGCGAGGAGGGGTGTTGGTTTTGGGAGGAGGGGCGTTGGGTGGAGGTGCGTTGGGAGGAGGGGTGTTGGGAGGAGGGACGTTGGGAGGAGGGGCGTTGGGAGGACGGGTGTTGGGAGGAGGGGCGTTGGGAGGAGGGGCCTTGGGAGGAGGGGCGTCCGGACGAGGGGTGTTGGGAGGAGGGGTTTGGGAGGAACTGCATTGGGAGGAGGGGTGTTGGGAGGAGGGCCGCTGGTAGGAGGGGCGTTGGGTGGAGGGCTGTTGGGGGCAGATGTGTTGGGAGGAAATGCATTGGGAGGAGGGGCGTTGGGAGTAGGGGCATTGGGAGGAGGGTCGTTGGGTGGAGGGGTGTGGGGAGGAGGGGTGTTGGTATTGGGAGGAGGGGTGTTGGGAGGAGGGGCGTTTGGAGGAGGGGTGTTGGGAGGAGGGGTGTTGGGAGGAGGGGCGTTGAGAGGAGGGGTGTTGGGAGGAGGGCTGCAGGGAGGAGGGGCATTGGGAGGAGGGCTGTTGGGGGCAGAGGTGTTGGGAGGAGAGGCATTGGGAGGAATGGTGTTGTGAGGAGGGGTGTTGTGAGGCGGGGTGTTGGGAGGCGGGGTGTTGGGAGGCGGGGTGTTGGGAGGAGGGGCGTTGGGAGGATTGGTGTTGGGAGGAGGGGTGTTGGGAGGAGGGGTGTTTGGAGGAGAGGTGTTGGAAAGGGGGGCGTTGGGAGGAGGGGTGTTGGGAGGAGGGCCTCTGGTAGGAGGGTCTTTGGGAGGAGGGCTGCTGGGGGCAGAGGTGTTGGGAGGAGAGGCATGGGGAAGAGGGGCGTTGTTAGGAGGGGTGTTGGTGATGGGAGAAGCGGCGTTGGGAGGAGGGGTTTTGGGAGGAGGGGTGTTGGGAGGAGGGGCGTTGTGAGGAGTGGTGTTGGGAGGAGAGTCTTTGGGAGTAGTGGTGTTGGGAGGAGTGGTTTTTGGAGGAGGGGCGTTGGCTGGAGGGGTGTTTGGAGGAGGGGCGTTGGGAGGAGGGGCCTTGGGAGGAGGGGTGTTGGGAGGAGGGGTGTTGGGAGGAGGCATGTTGGGAGGAGGCATGTTGGGAGGAGCGGTGTTGGGAGGAGGGGCGTTGGGAGGAGGGGCATTGGGAGGAGGGGTGTTGGGAGGAGGGCCGCTGGTAGGAGGGGCGTTGGGTGGAGGGCTGTTGGGGGCAGATGTGTTGGGAGGAAATGCATTGGGAGGAGGGGTGTTGTGAGGAGGGGCGTTGGGAGGAGTGGTGTTGGTGTTGGGAGAAGAGGCGTTGAGAGGAGGGGTGTTGGGGGCAGAGGTGTTGGGAGGAGATGTTTTGGGAGTAGCCGTGTTGGGAGGAGGGGCGTTGGGAGGGGTGGCGTTGGGAGGAGAGGCTTTGGGAGGAGGGGTGTTGGGAGGAGTGGCATTGGGAGGAGGGGTGTTGGGAGGAGGCGTGTTGGGATGAGGGGCGTTGGGAGGAGGTGCGTTGGGAGGAGGGGTGTTGGTGTTGGTAGGAGGGTGGTTGGGAGGTGGTGTGTTGGGAGGAGGGGTGTTGGGAGGAGTGTCGTTGGGAGGATGGGTGTTGGGAGGAGGGATGTTGGGAGGAGGGGCGTTGGGACGAGGGCCTTTGGGAGGAGGGGTGTTGGGAGCAGGGGCGTTGGGAGGAGGGGCGTTGGGAGGAGGGGCGTTGGGAGGTGGGATGTTGGGAGGAGGGGTGTTGGGAGGAGGGGTGTTGGGAGGAGGGTCGTTGGGAGGAGGGGTGTTGGGAGGAGGGGCGTTGGGAGGAGAGTCTTTGGGAGTAGTGGTGTTGGGAGGAGTGGTTTTTGGAGGAGGGGCGTTGGGTGGAGGGGTGTTTGGAGGAGGGGCATTGGGAGGTGGGATGTTGGGAGGAGGGGTGTTGGGAGGAGGGGTGTTGGGAGGAGGGGCGTTGGGAGGAGGGGTGTTGGGAGGAGAGTCTTTGGGAGTAGTGGTGTTGGGAGGAGTGGTTTTTGGAGGAGGGGCGTTGGCTGGAGGGGTGTTTAGAGGAGGGGCGTTGGGAGTAGGGGCGTTGGGAGGAGGGGCATTGGGAGGAGGGCTGCTGGGAGGAGGGGCGTGGGAGGAGTGCTGTTGGGGGCAGAGGTGTTGGGAGGAGGGGCATTGGGAGGAGTGGTGTTGGGAGGAGGGGCGTTGGGAGGAGGGGCTTTGGGAGGAGGGGTGTTGCGAGGAGGGCTGTTTGGGGCTGAGGTGTTGGGAGGAGAGGCATTGAAAGGAGGGGTTGTCAGGAGGGGCGTTGGGAGGAGTGGTGTTGGTGTTGGGAGGAGGGGCATTGGGAGGAGGGGTGTTGGGGGCAGAGGTGTTGGGAGGAGCGGTTTTGGGAGGAGGGGCGTTGGGAGGAGTGGCGTTGGGAGGAGTGGCTTTGGGAGGAGGTGTGTTGGGAGGAATGGCATTGGGAGGAGGGGAGCTGGTAGCAGGCGTGTTGTGATGAGGGGCGTTGGGAGGAGGTGCGTTGCGAGGAGGGGTGTTGGTTTTGGGAGGAGGGGCGTTGGGTGGAGGTGCGTTGGGAGGAGGGGTGTTGGGAGGAGGGACGTTGGGAGGAGGGGCGTTGGGAGGACGGGTGTTGGGAGGAGGGGCGTTGGGAGGAGGGGCCTTGGGAGGAGGGGCGTCCGGACGAGGGGTGTTGGGAGGAGGGGTTTGGGAGGTACTGCATTGGGAGGAGGGGCGTTGGGAGTAGGGGCGTTGGGAGGAGGGTCGTTGGGTGGAGGGGTGTGGCGAGGAGGGGTGTTGGTATTGGGAGGAGGGGTGTTGGGAGGAGGGGCGTTTGGAGGAGGGGTGTTGGGAGGAGGGGTGTTGGGAGGAGGGGCGTTGAGAGGAGGTGTGTTGGGAGGAGGGCTGCAGGGAGGAGGGGCATTGGGAGGAGGGCTGTTGGGGGCAGAGGTGTTGGGAGGAGAGGCATTGGGAGGAATGGTGTTGTGAGGAGGGGTGTTGTGAGGCGGGGTGTTGGGAGGCGGGGTGTTGGGAGGAGGGGCATTGGGAGGAGGGGTGTTGGGAGGAGGGCCGCTGGTAGGAGGGGCGTTGGGTGGAGGGCTGTTGGGGGCAGATGTGTTGGGAGGAAATGCATTGGGAGGAGGGGTGTTGTGAGGAGGGGCGTTGGGAGGAGTGGTGTTGGTGTTGGGAGAAGAGGCGTTGAGAGGAGGGGTGTTGGGGGCAGAGGTGTTGGGAGGAGGTGTTTTGGGAGTAGCCGTGTTGGGAGGGGGGGCGTTGGGAGGGGTGGCGTTGGGAGGAGAGGCTTTGGGAGGAGGGGTGTTGGGAGGAGGCGTGTTGGGATGAGGGGCGTTGGGAGGAGGTGCGTTGGGAGGAGGGGTGTTGGTGTTGGTAGGAGGGTGGTTGGGAGGTGGTGTGTTGGGAGGAGGGATGTTGGGAGGAGTGTCGTTGGGAGGATGGGTGTTGGGAGGAGGGATGTTGGGAGGAGGGGCGTTGGGAGGAGGGGCGTTGGGAGGAGGGGCGTTGGGAGGTGGGATGTTGGGAGGAGGGGTGTTGGGAGGAGGGGTGTTGGGAGGAGGGTCGTTGGGAGGAGGGGTGTTGGGAGGAGGGGTTTTGGGAGGAGGGGCGTTGGGAGGAGGGGCGTTGGGAGGAGAGTCTTTGGGAGTAGTGGTGTTGGGAGGAGTGGTTTTTGGAGGAGGGGCGTTGGGTGGAGGGGTGTTTGGAGGAGGGGTGTTGGGAGGAGGGGCGTTGGGAGGAGGGGTGTTGGGAGGAGGGGTTTTGGGAGGAGGGGCGTTGGGAGGAGGGGCGTTGGGAGGAGAGTCTTTGGGAGTAGTGGTGTTGGGAGGAGTGGTTTTTGGAGGAGGGGCGTTGGGTGGAGGGGTGTTTGGAGGAGGGGTGTTGGGAGGAGGGGCGTTGGGAGGAGGGGTGTTGGGAGGAGGGGTGTTGGGAGGAGGGGCGTTGGGAGGAGGGGTGTTGGGAGGAGAGTCTTTGGGAGTAGTGGTGTTGGGAGGAGTGGTTTTTGGAGGAGGGGCGTTGGCTGGAGGGGTGTTTGGAGGAGGGGCGTTGGGAGGAGGGGCGTTGGGAGGAGGGGCGTTGGGAGGAGGGGCGTTGGGAGGAGTGGTGTTGGGAGGAGTGGTGTTTGGAGGAGGGGCGTCCGGACGAGGGGTGTTGGGAGGAGGGGTGTTGGGAGGAACTGCATTGGGAGGAGGGGCGTTGGGAGTAGGGGCGTTGGGAGGAGGGTCGTTGGGTGGAGGGGTGTGGGGAGGATGGGTGTTGGTATTTGGAGGAGGGGTGTTGGGAGGAAGGGCGTTTGGAGGAGGGGTGTTGGGAGGAGGGGTGTTGGGAGGAGAGGCGTTCGGAGGAGGGGCGTTGGGAGGAGTGGTGTTGGGAGGAGTGGTGTTTGGAGGAGGGGCGATGGGTGTAGTGGCCTTGGGAGGAGGGGTGTTGGGAGGAGGGGTATTGGGAGGAGGCGTGTTGGGAGGAGTGGCATTGGGAGGAGGGGCGTTGGGAGTAGGGGCGTTGGGAGGAGGGGCATTGGGAGGAGGGCTGCTGGGAGGAGGGGCGTGGGAGGAGGACTGTTGGGGGCAGAGGTGTTGGGAGGAGAGGCATTGGGAGGAGTGGTCTTGGGAGGAGGGGCGTTGGGAGGAGGGGCTTTGGGAGGAGGGGTGTTGGGAGGAGGGCTGCTGGGAGGAGGGGCGTTGGGAGGAGGGCTGTTTAGGGCTGAGGTGTTGGGAGGAGAGGCATTGAAAGGAGGGGTTGTCTGGAGGGGCGTTGGGAGGAGTGGTGTTGGTGTTGGGAGGAGGGGCATTGGGAGGAGGGGTGTTGGGGGCAGAGATGTTGGGTGGAGGGGTTTTGGCAGGAGCGGCGTTGGGAGGAGGGGTGTTGGGAGGAGAGGTGTTGGGAGGAGCGGTGTTGGGAGGAGGGGCGTTGGGAGGAGTGGCATTGGGAGGAGTGGCTTTGGGAGGAGGTGTGTTGGGAGGAATGGCATTGGGAGGAGGGGAGCTGGGAGCAGGCGTGTTGTGATGAGGGGCGTTGGGAGGAGGTGCGTTGGGAGGAGGGGTGTTGGTTTTGGGAGGAGGGGCGTTGGGTGGAGGTGCGTTGGGAGGAGGGGTGTTGGGAGGAGGGTCGTTGGGAGGAGGGGCGTTGGGAGGACGGGTGTTGGGAGGAGGGGCGTTGGGAGGAGGGGCCTTGGGAGGAGGGGCGTCCGGACGAGGGGTGTTGGGAGGAGGGGTTTGGGAGGAACTGCATTGGGAGGAGGGGCGTTGGGAGTAGGGGTGTTGGGAGGAGGGTCGTTGGGTGGAGGGGTGTGGGGAGGAGGGGTGTTGGTATTGGGAGGAGGGGTGTTGGGAGGAGGGGCGTTTGGAGGAGGGGTGTTGGGAGGAGTGGTGTTGGGAGGAAGGGCGTTGAGAGGAGGGGTGTTGGGAGGTGGGCTGCAGGGAGGAGGGGCATTGGGAGGAGGGCTGTTGGGGGCAGAGTTGTTGGGAGGAGAGGCATTGGGAGGAATGGTGTTGTGAGGAGGGGTGTTGTGAGGCGGGGTGTTGGGAGGCGGGCTGTTGGGAGGCGGGGTGTTGGGAGGAGGGGCGTTGGGAGGATTGGTGTTGGGAGGAGGGGTGTTGGGAGGAGGGGTGTTTGGAGGAGAGGTGTTGGAAGGGGGGCGTTGGGAGGAGGGGTGTTGGGAGGAGAGGCATGGGGAAGAGGGGCGTTGTTAGGAGGGGTGTTGGTGATGGGAGAAGCGGCGTTGGGAGGAGGGGTTTTGGGAGGAGGGGTGTTGGGAGTAGCCGTGTTGTGAGGAGGGGCAGTGGGAGGAGTGGCGTTGGGAGGAGAGGCTTTGGGATGAGGGGTGTTGGGAGGAGTGGCTTTGGGAGGAGGGGTGTTGGGAGGAGGCGTGTTGGGATGAGGGGCGTTGGGAGGAGGTGCGTTGGGAGGAGGGGTGTTGGTGTTGGGAGGAGGGGTGTTGGGAGGAGCGGTGTTGGGAGGAGTGGCATTGGGAGGAGGGGCGTTGGGAGTAGTGGCGTTGGGAGGAGGGGCGTTGGGAGGAGGGGTTTTGGGAGTAGGGGTGTTTGTATTGGGAGGTGGGGTGTTGGGCGGAGTGTCGTTTGGAGGCGGGGTGTTTGGAGGAGGAGTTTTGGGAGGAGGGGAGTTGGGAGGAGGGGCGTTGGGAGGAATGGTGTTGGGAGTAGTGGTGTTGGGAGGAGAGGAATTGGGAGGAGGGGTGTTGGGAGGAGGGGTGTTGGGAGTAGGGGTGTTGGTGTTGGGAGGAGTGGCGTTCGGTGGAGGAGTGTTTGGAGGAGGGGTGTTGGTAGGAGAGGTGGGAGGAGGGGCATTGGGAGGAGGGGTGTTGGAAGGAGGGGCGTTGGGAGGAGGGGCGTTGGAAGGAGGGGTGAGGAGGAGGGGCTTTAGGAGGAGCGTTGGGTGGAGGGGTGTTGACAGGAGGGGCGTTTGGAGGAGGGGCGTTCGGAGGAGGGTCGTTGGGAGGAGGGGTGTTGGGAGCAGGGGCGTTGGGAGGAGGGGTGTTGGGAGGTGGGATGTTGGGAGGAGGGGTGTTGTGAGGAGGGGCGTTGGGATGAGGGGCTTTGGGAGGAGGGGTGTTGGGAGGAGGGGCGTTCGGAGGAGGGGCGTTGGGAGGAGTGGTGTTGGGAGGAGTGGTGTTTGGAGGAGGGGCCTTGGGAGGAGGGGTGTTTGGAGGAGGGACGATGGGAGTAGTGGCCTTGGGAGGAGGGTTGTTGGGAGGAGTGGTGTTGGGAGGAGGCGTGTTGGGAGGAGTGGCATTGGGAGGAGGGGCGTTGGGAGTAGGGGCATTGGGAGGAGGGGCGTTGGGAGGAGGGCTGCTGGGGGCAGAGTTGTTGGGAGGAGAGGCATTGGGAGGAGCGGTGTTGGGAGGAGGTGCGTTGGGAGGAGGGGCTTTGGGAGGAGGGGTGTTGGGAGGAGGGCCGCTGGGAGGAGGGCCGCTGGGAGGAGAGGCATTGGGAGGAGCGGTGTTGGGAGGAGGGCCGCTGGGAGGAGGGGCGTTGGGAGGAGGGCTGTTGGTGGCAGAGGTGTTGGGAGGAGAGGCATTGGGTGGAGGGGTTGTGAGGAGGGGGCGTTGGGAGGAGGGGTGTTGTTGTTGGGAGGAGGGGTGTTGGGGGCAGAGGTGTTGGGAGGAGGGGTTTTGGGAGGAGGGGCGTTGGGAGGAGGGGTATTGGGAGGAGGGTCGTAGGGAGGAGGGGCGTTGGGAAGGGGGGTGTTGGGAGGAGGGGCGTTGGGAGGAGGGGCGTTGGGAGGAGGGGCGTTGGGAGGAGGGGCGTTCAGACGAGGGGTGTTGGGAGATGTGTTGGGAGGAGTGGCATTGGGAGGAGGGGCGTTGTGAGTAGGGGCGTTGGGAGGAGGGTCGTTGGGAGGAGGGGTGTGGGGAGGAGGGGTGTTGGTATTGGGAGGAGGCGTGTTGGGAGGAGGGGCTTTGGGAGGAGGGGCGTTGGGAGGAGGGGTGTTGGGGGCAGAGGTGTTGGGAGGAGGGGTTTTGGGAGGAGGGGTGTTGGGAGGAGGGTTGTTTGGAGTAGGGGTCTTGGGAGGAGGGCTGTTGGGAGGAGGGGTGTTGGGTGGAAAGGTGTTGGGAGGAGGGTTGTTGGGAGGAGGGGTGAGGAGGGGGGGCTTTGGGTTAGGGGCGTTGGGAGGAGGGGCGTTGGAAGGAGGGGTGAGGAGGCGGGGTTTTAGGAGGAGCGTTGGGTGGAGGGGTGTTGGCAGGAGGGGCATTTGGAGGAGGGGTGTTGGGAGGAGGATCGTTGGGAGGAGGGGTGTTGGGAGGAGGGGCGTTGGGACGAGGGCCGTTGGGAGGAGGGGTGTTGGGAGCAGGGGCGTTGGGAGGAGGGGCGTTGGGAGGAGAGGCCGTGGGAGGTGGGATGTTGGAGGAGGGGTGTTGTGAGGAGGGGCGTTGGGATGAGGGGCGTTGGGATGAGGGGCATTGGGAGGAGGGGTGTTGGGAGGAGGGGCGTTCGGAGGAGGGGCGTTGGGAGTAGTGGTGTTGGGAGGAGTGGTGTTTGGAGGAGGGGCGTTGGGAGGAGGGGTGTTTGGAGGAGGGGCGATGGGAGTAGTGGCCTTGGGAGGAGGGTTGTTGGGAGGAGGGGTGTTGGGAGGAGGGGCGTTGGGAGGAGGGGTGTTGGGAGGAGGGGCGTTGGGAGGAGGGGCATTGGGAGGAGGGCTGTTGGCAGCAGAGGTGTTGGGAGGAGAGGCTTTGGGAGGAGGGGTGTTGTTAGGAGGGGCGTTGGGAGGAGGGGTGTTGGTGTTGGGAGGAGGTGCGTTGGGAGGAGGGGCGTTGGGGTCAGAGGTGTTGGGAGGAGGGTTTTTGGGAGGAGTGGCTTTGGGAGGAGGGGTGTTGGGAGGAGGGTTGTTGGGAGGAGGGGTGTTGGGAGGAGGGGCGTTGGGAGGAGAGGCTTTGGGAGGAGGGTTGTTGGGAGGAGGCGTGTTGGGATGAGGGGCGTTGGGAGGAGGTGCGTTGGGAGGAGGGGTGCTGGGAGGATGGACGTTGGGAGGAGGGGCTTTGGGAGGAGGGTTTTTGGGAGGAGGGGCGTTGGGAGGAGGGGGGTTGGGAGGAGGGGTGTTGGGAGGAGGTGTGTTGGGAGGAGTGGCGTTGGGAGGAGGGGCGTTGGGAGGAGGGGTGTTCGGAGGAGGGCCGCTGGTAGGAGGGGTGTTGGTAGGAGGGCTATTGGGGGCAGAGGTGTTGGGAGGAGAGGCATTGGGAGGAGGGGTGTTGTGAGGAGGGGCGTTGGGAGGAAGGGTGTTGGTGTTTGGAGGAGGGGCGTTGGGAGGAGGGGTGTTGGGGGCAGAGGTGTTGGGAGGAAGGGTTTTGGGAGGAGGGGTGTTGAGAGGAGGGTCGTTTGGAGTAGGGGTGTTAGGAGGAGGGATGTTGGGAGGAGGGGTGTTGGTGTTGGGAGGAGGGGCATTGGGTGGAAAGGTGTTGGGAGGAGGGTTGTTGGGAGGAGGGGTGAGGAGGAGGGGCTTTGGGTTAGGGGCGTTGGGAGGAGGGGCGTTGGAAGGAGGGGTGAGGAGGAGGGGCTTTAGGAGGAGCGTTGGGTGGAGGGGTGTTGGCAGGAGGGGCGTTTGGAGGAGGGGTGTTCGGAGGAGGGTCGTTGGGAGGAGGCGTGTTGGGATGAGGGGCGTTGGGAGGAGGTGCGTTGGGAGGAGGGGTGTTGGTGTTGGGAGGAGGGGTGTTGGGAGGAGCGGTGTTGGGAGGAGTGGCATTGGGAGGAGGGGCGTTGGGAGTAGTGGCGTTGGGAGGAGGGGCGTTGGGAGGAGGGGTTTTGGGAGTAGGGGTGTTTGTATTGGGAGGTGGGGTGTTGGGCGGAGTGTCGTTTGGAGGCGGGGTGTTTGGAGGAGGAGTTTTGGGAGGAGGGGAGTTGGGAGGAGGGGCGTTGGGAGGAGGGGTGTTGGGAGGAGAGGAATTGGGAGGAGGGGTGTTGGGAGGAGGGGTGTTGGGAGTAGGGGTGTTGGTGTTGGGAGGAGTGGCGTTCGGTGGAGGAGTGTTTGGAGGAGGGGTGTTGGTAGGAGAGGTGGGAGGAGGGGCATTGGGAGGAGGGGTGTTGGAAGGAGGGGCGTTGGGAGGAGGGCCGCTGGGAGGATGGGCCGTGGGAGGAGGGCTGTTGGGGGCAGAGGTGTTGGGAGGAGATGCATTGGGAGGTGGGATGTTGGGACGAGGTGTGTTGGGAGGAGGGGCGATGGGAGGAGGGGCGTTGGAAGGAGGTGTGTTGGGAGGAGGGACGTTGGGAGGAGAGGCGTTGGGAGGAGAGGTGTTGGGAGGAGGGCCGTTGGGAGGAGGGGTGTTTGGAGCAGGGGCTTTGGGAGGAGAGGCGTTGGGAGGAGGGGCGTTGGGAGGTGGGCTGTTGGTAGGAGGGGCGTTGGGAGGAGGGGCGTTGGGTGGAGGGGCGTTGGTAGGAGGGGCGTTGGGAGGAGGGGCGTTGGGTGGAGGGGCGTTGGGAGGATGGGTGTTGGGAGGAGTGGTGTTTGGAGGTGGGGCGTTGGGAGGAGGGGTTTTTGGAGGAGGGGCGTTGGGAGGAGGGGTGTTGGGAGGATGCGTCTTGGGAGGAGTGGCATTGGGAGGAGGGTCTTTGGGAGTATGGGCGTTGGGAGGAGGGGCGTTGGGAGGAGGGGTGTTCGGAGGAGGGCCGCTGGTAGGAGGGGTGTTGGTAGGAGGGCTATTGGGGGCAGAGGTGTTGGGAGGAGAGGCATTGGGAGGAGGGGTGTTGTGAGGAGGGGCGTTGGGAGGAGGGGTGTTGGTGTTTGGAGGAGGGGCATTGGGAGGAGGGGTGTTGGGGGCAGAGGTGTTGGGAGGAAGGGTTTTGGGAGGAGGGGTGTTGAGAGGAGGGTCGTTTGGAGTAGGGGTGTTGGGAGGAGGGATGTTGGGAGGAGGGGTGTTGGTGTTGGGAGGAGGGGCGTTGGGAGGAGGGGCATTGGGTGGAAAGGTGTTGGGAGGAGGGTTGTTGGGAGGAGGGGTGAGGAGGAGGGGCTTTGGGTTAGGGGCGTTGGGAGGAGGGGCGTTGGAAGGAGGGGTGAGGAGGAGGGGCTTTAGGAGGAGCGTTGGGTGGAGGGGTGTTGACAGGAGGGGCGTTTGGAGGAGGGGTGTTCGGAGGAGGGTCGTTGGGAGGAGGGGTGTTGGGAGCAGGGGCGTTGGGAGGAGGGGTGTTGGGAGGTGGGATGTTGGGAGGAGGGGTGTTGTGAGTTGGGGCGTTTAATGAGGGGCTTTGGGAGGAGGGGTGTTGGGAGGAGGGGCGTTCGGAGGAGGGGCGTTGGGAGGAGTGGTGTTGGGAGGAGTGGTGTTTGGAGGAGGGGCCTTGGGAGGAGGGGTGTTTGGAGGAGGGACGATGGGAGTAGTGGCCTTGGGAGGAGGGTTGTTGGGAGGAGTGGTGTTGGGAGGAGGCGTGTTGGGAGGAGTGGCATTGGGAGGAGGGGCGTTGGGAGTAGGGGCATTGGGAGGAGGGGCGTTGGGAGGAGGGCTGCTGGGGGCAGAGTTGTTGGGAGGAGAGGCATTGGGAGGAGCGGTGTTGGGAGGAGGTGCGTTGGGAGGAGGGGCTTTGGGAGGAGGGGTGTTGGGAGGAGGGCCGCTGGGAGGAGGGCCGCTGGGAGGAGAGGCATTGGGAGGAGCGGTGTTGGGAGGAGGGCCGCTGGGAGGAGGGGCGTTGGGAGGAGGGCTGTTGGTGGCAGAGGTGTTGGGAGGAGAGGCATTGGGTGGAGGGGTTGTGAGGAGGGGGCGTTGGGAGGAGGGGTGTTGTTGTTGGGAGGAGGGGTGTTGGGGGCAGAGGTGTTGGGAGGAGGGGTTTTGGGAGGAGGGGCGTTGGGAGGAGGGGTATTGGGAGGAGGGTCGTAGGGAGGAGGGGCGTTGGGAAGGGGGGTGTTGGGAGGAGGGGCGTTGGGAGGAGGGGCGTTGGGAGGAGGGGCGTTCAGACGAGGGGTGTTGGGAGGAGATGTGTTGGGCGGAGTGGCATTGGGAGGAGGGTCGTTGTGAGTAGGGGCGTTGGGAGGAGGGTCGTTGGGAGGAGGGGTGTGGGGAGGAGGGGTGTTGGTATTGGGAGGAGGCGTGTTGGGAGGAAGGGCTTTGGGAGGAGGGGCGTTGGGAGGAGGGGTGTTGGGGGCAGAGGTGTTGGGAGGAGGGGTTTTGGGAGGAGGGGTGTTGGGAGGAGGGTTGTTTGGAGTAGGGGTCTTGGGAGGAGGGCTGTTGGGAGGAGGGGTGTTGGGTGGAAAGGTGTTGGGAGGAGGGTTGTTGGGAGGAGGGGTGAGGAGGGGGGGCTTTGGGTTAGGGGCGTTGGGAGGAGGGGCGTTGGAAGGAGGGGTGAGGAGGCGGGGTTTTAGGAGGAGCGTTGGGTGGAGGGGTGTTGGCAGGAGGGGCATTTGGAGGAGGGGTGTTGGGAGGAGGATCGTTGGGAGGAGGGGTGTTGGGAGGAGGGGCGTTGGGACGAGGGCCGTTGGGAGGAGGGGTGTTGGGAGCAGGGGCGTTGGGAGGAGAGGCCGTGGGAGGTGGGATGTTGGAGGAGGGGTGTTGTGAGGAGGGGCGTTGGGATGAGGGGCATTGGGAGGAGGGGTGTTGGGAGGAGGGGCGTTCGGAGGAGGGGCGTTGGGAGTAGTGGTGTTGGGAGGAGTGGTGTTTGGAGGAGGGGCGTTGGGAGGAGGGGTGTTTGGAGGAGGGGCGATGGGAGTAGTGGCCTTGGGAGGAGGGTTGTTGGGAGGAGGGGTGTTGGGAGGAGGGGCGTTGGGAGGAGGGGTGTTGGGAGGAGGGGCGTTGGGAGGAGGGGCATTGGGAGGAGGGCTGTTGGCAGCAGAGGTGTTGGGAGGAGAGGCTTTGGGAGGAGGGGTGTTGTTAGGAGGGGCGTTGGGAGGAGGGGTGTTGGTGTTGGGAGGAGGTGCGTTGGGAGGAGGGGCGTTGGGGTCAGAGGTGTTGGGAGGAGGGTTTTTGGGAGGAGTGGCTTTGGGAGGAGGGGTGTTGGGAGGAGGGTTGTTGGGAGGAGGGGTGTTGGGAGGAGGGGCGTTGGGAGGAGAGGCTTTGGGAGGAGGGTTGTTGGGAGGAGGCGTGTTGGGATGAGGGGCATTGGGAGGAGGTGCGTTGGGAGGAGGGGTGCTGGGAGGATGGACGTTGGGAGGAGGGGCGTTGGGAGGAGGGTTTTTGGGAGGAGGGGCGTTGGGAGGAGGGGGGTTGGGAGGAGGGGTGTTGGGAGGAGGTGTGTTGGGAGGAGTGGCGTTGGGAGGAGGGGCGTTGGGAGGAGGGGTGTTCGGAGGAGGGCCGCTGGTAGGAGGGGTGTTGGTAGGAGGGCTATTGGGGGCAGAGGTGTTGGGAGGAGAGGCATTGGGAGGAGGGGTGTTGTGAGGAGGGGCATTGGGAGGAGGGGTGTTGGTGTTTGGAGGAGGGGCGTTGGGAGGAGGGGTGTTGGGGGCAGAGGTGTTGGGAGGAAGGGTTTTGGGAGGAGGGGTGTTGAGAGGAGGGTCGTTTGGAGTAGGGGTGTTAGGAGGAGGGATGTTGGGAGGAGGGGTGTTGGTGTTGGGAGGAGGGGCATTGGGTGGAAAGGTGTTGGGAGGAGGGTTGTTGGGAGGAGGGGCGTTGGGAGGAGGGGCATTGGGAGGAGGGCTGTTGGCAGCAGAGGTGTTGGGAGGAGAGGCTTTGGGAGGAGGGGTGTTGGGAGGAGTGGTGTTGGGAGGAGGGGCGTTGGGAGGAGGGGCATTGGGAGGAGGTGTGTTGGCAGCAGAGGTGTTGGGAGGAGAGGCTTTGGGAGGAGGGGTGTTGTTAGGAGGGGCGTTGGGAGGAGGGGTGTTGGTGTTGGGAGGAGGTGCGTTGGGAGGAGGTGCGTTGGGGTCAGAGGTGTTGGGAGGAGGGTTTTTGGGAGGAGTGGCTTTGGGAGGAGGGGTGTTGGGGGGAGGGTTGTTGGGAGGAGGGGTGTTGGGAGGAGGGGCTTTGGGAGGAGGGGCGTTTTGGAGGCGGTGTGTTGGGAGGAGGGCCGCAGGGTGGAGGGTTGTTGGGAGGTGGGCTGTTGGGGGCATAGGTGTTGGGAGGAGAGGCATTGGGAGGTGGGATGTTGTGAGGAGGGGTGTTGGGAGGAGGGGTGTTGGGAGGAGGGGCGTTGGGAGGAGGGGCATTGGGAGTCGGGGCGTTGGGAGGAGGGGCCTTGGGAGGAGTGGTGTTCGGAGGAGTGGTGTTTGGAGGAGGGTTGTTGGGAGGAGGCGTGTTGGGATGAGGGGCGTTGGGAGGAGGTGCGTTGGGAGGAGGGGTGCTGGGAGGATGGACGTTGGGAGGAGGGGCGTTGGGAGGAGGGTTTTTGGGAGGAGTGGCGTTGGGAGGAGGGGCGTTGGGAGGAGGGGCGTTGGGAGGAGGGGTGTTGGGAGTAGGGGTGTTAGGAGGAGGGGTGTTGGGAGGCGGTGTGTTGGGAGGAGGGCCGCAGGGTGGAGGGTTGTTGGGAGGTGGGCTGTTGGGGGCATAGGTGTTGGGAGGAGAGGCATTGGGAGGTGGGATGTTGTGTGGAGGGGTGTTGTGAGGAGGGGTGTTGTGAGGAGGGGTGTTGGGAGGAGGGGTGTTGGGAGGAGGGGCGTTGGGAGGAGGGGCCTTGGGAGGAGTGGTGTTCGGAGGAGTGGTGTTTGGAGGAGGGTTTTTGGGAGGAGGGTGTTGGGGGCAGAGTTTGGGACTAAGTTGGGGACGGCACTTTGCTGTCGGGTGTTCAGACGGTTCAGTTTTACAGAGAGGCCGACGCGTTTGTTTGTTTTGGGGTTTGATCTGCACTGAGCAGTGAGGCTGGGACGTGAATAACTGGAGCTGAGCCCCTTGTTCCACCCCCGCAGCGTGGGGCACAAAGGAATTGCAGATCCTGTACCTCAAGGCCTGCTATTGGGATATTTCACAGTGAGTGTCCCCACCCCACCGCCTCCCTCCCCGGGCTCATAACCAGGACTAATCCACTAAATAGCAATTCTCCAAATATTGTTATGGGATCTTGCTGTGCGTACATTAACTGCTTGCTTCCAGCTTTGTGTTGGGTAAATGTGCCACGTCTAGAAGCTTTGGGAATGAGCCTGAGTTGCTGTGTGAACAGTTTTCTGTTCTTCTGCAGACCAGCAAGGCCGGTGTGTGTGTCAGGCTGTGGAGGAGTGTCCTGGTGGAGGGATTCAATTCTGTGCCGTGCTGGAGGGGAGCGAGTCGGTGGAGACAGTGAGCGAGTGTCAGGCTGGAGTGTGGAGATGTCAGGGGAGAGCTTTCATTCTCATCGCCACCCATCCATGTCCTCCCCTATCCGCAGTGACCTCCGTGTATGACCTGGCCCCTTAAAGGTCGCTGATACCTCCCCATCTGCTGGTTCCCCTCAACCAACAGCCCATCCCACACACCCCTACCCCCAAAACACCCCTTACCTACACCCCTCTTCACCACCCCCTACCCTCCCCCCACCCTCTTCCCCTCTAACACACCCCTCCCCCACACACCCCTCCCCCACACCACCCTCTCCCCGAAGACCCTGCCCCTGCTCCCTCCCCATCCCCACATCACGGCCACTAACACTCCTCTCCTGTCCCATCACCTCACTACCCCATCCCTCCTCAACACCCTGCTACTTACACCCTCCCCCGCTCACACCCTCCACAACCCCTCACACCCTCCCCATCACACCTTCCCCAACCCCTCACACCCTCCCCAACCCCTCACACCCTCCCCAACCCCTCACACCCTCCCCAACCCCTCAGACCCTCCCCAACCCCTCACACCCTCCACATCACACCTTCCCCAACCCCTCACACCCTCCCCATCACACCCTCCCCAACCCCTCACACCTTCCCCAACCCCTCACACCCTCCCCATCACACCCTCCCCAACCCCTCACACCTTCCCCAACCCCTCACACCCTCCCCAACCCCTCACACCCTCCCCAACCCCTCACACCCTCCCCAACCCCTCACACCCTCCCCAACCCCTCACACCCTCCACATCACACCTTCCCCAACCCCTCACACCCTCCCCATCACACCCTCCACAACCCCTCACACCTTCCCCAACCCCTCACACCCTCCCCAACCCCTCACACCCTCCCCAACCCCTCACACCTTCCCCAACCCCTCACACCCTCCCCATCACACCCTCCCCAACCCCTCACACCATCCCCATCACACCCTCCCCAACCCCTCACACCTTCCCCAACCCCTCACACCCTCCCCATCACACCCTCCCCAACCCCTCACACCTTCCCCAACCCCTCACACCCTCCCCAACCCCTCACACCCTCCCCAACCCCTCACACCCTCCCCAACCCCTCACACCCTCCCCATCACACCTTCCCCAACCCCTCACACCTTCCCCAACCCCTCACACCCTCCCCTACCCCTCACACCCTCCCCCCTCACACCCTCCCCAACCTCTCACACCCTCCCCAACCCCTCACACCCTCCCCAACCCCTCACACCCTCCCCTACCCCCACCCAGCCTTTTTCCCACTCTCACCCCTCTCCACGTGACCAGACTCCATGTTAGTCAGATCCTATATACCCCAGTCCTTTAGGCCTCAATAAACCTTCGTCCACTCTTGATAGTCATTGCATTTACTGACTCAATTTATTGCATTTCTGATCAACAGGCAGATTGATGAGTGGGGTTACAGTGGAGGGGGGTGGGGTGTTATAGTGGGGAGGCGGAGTTACAGTGGGGGTGCGGGGGGTTACAGTGGGGGGCGGGGGGGTTGGGGGCGCTGGAGTGTTAGTGGGGGGGGGCAAGATGTTACAGTGGGGGGGGGCGGGGTGTTAGTGGCGGGGCGGAGTTACAGTGGGGAGGCGGAGTTACAGTGCTGGGGGCGGAGTTACAGTGGGGGCGTGGGGGTGGGGTGTTAGTGGACGGTGGAGTTACAGTGCAGGGGTGAAGTTACAGTATGGGGGTTACATTGGGGGTGGAGTTATAGTGGGGGCGGGGTTACAGTGGGGGAGGTTACAGGGGGAGGAGTTACAGTGGGGGCAGAGTTACAGAGGGGGAGCATTACAGAGGGGGGGCATTACAGTGGGGGCAGAGTTACAGAGGGGGGGCATTACAGAGGGGGGGCATTACAGAGGGGTGTAGTTACAGTGGGGGCAGAGTTAAGTGGGGGCAGGATTACAGAGGGGCGATCCAACAGTGGGTGGTGGTGAGAAGTGACTGAAGCATTCTGGGAGAAGTCAGCGCAGTCACCGCAACTCAGAAGGGGATCGAGGAGGACCCACTGTCAGAGAACAGAATAGCCCCAAACATCACATTGCTATAGTGTTTCCATCCCTCCCTCCTCCTCAAACCAAAAAAAAGAGAGAGGGAGAGGCAGTACCTTCAGGTGTGCACCAGACCTGCGAGAGGCACTCTTCCGAAAAGGATTTTTTAAAAAAGCAGCTGATTGGTGAGTAAATCCTGGTGAATTTTTTTTTCAATCTATTAAAAGTATTCATTGATTAATACTGAGGTAGGAGCTAAAGTATCGAGTAGTACTGTACAAGTATGATTAGTCAAGAAACAAGGTTCCTAGCTCACATAAATAAGGCCCCAAGCTAGCGTATTTTTTAAGAGATTAACTAGCTTAATTGAGAGGGATGTCACAGCAGGAGAACTCAGACCTGTGATATGCTCCTCCTGCAGAATGTGGGAAATGAGGGACGCTTCCACTGTTCCTGGTGACCATATGTGCAGAAGGTGTGTCCTAATGCAGCTTCTAGCTAACTGGATTTCAGAGCTGGAGCTGCAGGTGGACTCATTGTGGAGCATCCACGATGCAAGTCGTGGATAGCACGTTTAGCGAGGTGGTCACACCACAGGTGAAGATTACACAGGCAGAAAGGGAATGGGTGACCATCAGGAACAGTAAAAGACTCAGGAAGGTAGTGCAGGAGTCCCCTGTGGTCATCCCCCACTCTAACAGATATACCGCTTTGGATACTGTTGGGGGGGATGGCCTCTCAGGGGAAAGCAGCAACAGCCAAGTTCAATGCACCATGGGACAGGAGGAAAACAAGTGGCAGGGCTATAGTGAGAGGGGATTCAATAGTTAGGGGCACAGACAGACGCTTCTGTGGCCGCAAACATGATTCAAGGAAGGTATGTTGCCTCCCTGGTGCCAGAATCCAGGATGTCATGGAGCAGCTGCAGGACATTCTGAGGAGGGAAGGTAAGCAGCCAATGGTTGTGGTACACATTGGTACCAATGACATAGGTAAACTAAGGGATGAGGACCTGCAAGCTCAGTACAGGGAGTTAGGAGATAAATTAAAATGCAGGACCTCAAATGTAGTAATCTCAGATTATTCCCAGTTCCACGTGCTAGCGAGAGCAGGAATAAGAGGATAGACCAAATGAACACGTGTCTGGAGAGATGGTGTAGCCGGGAGGGATTCAGATTCTTGAGGCACTGGGACCGGTTCTGGGGAAGGTGGGAACTGTACAAACTGGACAGTATGCACCCAGGCAGAGCTTGGACCAGTGTCCTTGTGGGGGCTTTTGCTAGTTCTGTTGGGAAGTATTTAAACTACTGTGGCAGGGGGATGGGATCCCAGGAGTAGGATCAGATAGGTCAGATTCAGATCAGAAAAATGGAGGTAGAACATTAGCTAGGGACATTGTGATAGACATGGAGTTACAGGAGAAGCAAAGTTTAAAAAGTGTCCAGCAAGGGAAATTGACGGGTTTAAACTGTTTATACTTCAATACAAGGAGCATTACAAACAAGGTAGATGAGTTAAGGGCACAGGTAGACACATGACAGCAGGATGTCATTGCTATAACAGAGACCTGGCTAAAGGAGGGACAAAACAGGCAGCTCAATATCCCTGGTTATAGAGTCTTCAGACATAATAGAGTAGGAGATAAAAAAGGAGGGGGATAGCACCAATGGTTAAAGATTCAATTCCAGTTGTGAGAAGTGATGATATACTAAATGGGCCAACAAACGAGGCTTTATGGATTGAGCTTAGAAATAAAAAAGGGGCAGTCACACTACTGGGTGTATACTACAGACCCCCAAATAGTGAAAGGGAGATAGAAGAACAAATATGTAGGCAAATTTCTGCTTGTAAGACCATTAGGAGACTTCAACTATCCTAATATCAACTGGGATTCAAACAATATAAGGGGCACTGAGGGAGAAAAATTCATGCAGTGTGTTCAGGAAAATTTTTTCAACCAATTAGTGACAAACCCAACGAGAGGAGATGCAATTCTAGACCTAGTCTTGGGGAACGAAGAAGGGCAAGTGGGTGAAGTGACAGTTGTTGACCATATCGGGGACAGTGATCACAATTCAGTCAGATTTAGCATTACCATGGAAAAGGACAGAGATAAGGCAGGAGTAAAAGTCTTGAACTGGGGGAAGGCAAATTTTGCAGAAATGAGAAGGGACTTGGCTGAGGTGGACTGGACAGCACTGCTGGAGGATAAAACAGTGGAAAACCACTGGGAAGCACTAAAAAGCGAGATCCTAATTGTACAAAGTAGACATGTTCCTTACAAAAATAAGAGTGGTACTGCCAAATCTAGACCCCCTGGTTGTCTAGAGGAATACAGGGGAAGATCAAACAGTAAAAGAAAGCATACGATAGGCACAAAGAACTAAGCACTGCAGATAGCCTAGACGAATATAGGAAGTGCAGGGATGAATTAAAAAAGGAAATAAGGAAATCAAAGAGAGGGCATGAAAAAAGATTATCAAGTAAAGTTAAAGATAACACAAAGATGTTTTACCAATACTTTAATGTTAAAAGGTTAGTTAGGCCCCACTTTTTCCTTATCAGAGATGAAGATGGAAATTTGTGTGTAGATGCAGAGGCTGTGGGAAGGGTTTTGAATGAATATTTTGTCTCTGTGTTTACAAAGGAAAGGGAGGATGTAGATATAGTAGTCCAGGAGGAAAACTGCGAGATATTGGATGGGATAGTCATAAAGAGAGAGGAAGTACTCGAAGGGTTGATAAGTCACCAGGGCCAGATGGATTGTTTCCGAGGCTGCTGAAGGAATCCAGGGAGGAGATAGCAGATGCTCTGAGGATGATTTTCCAATCTTCACTAGATACAGGGGAGGTACCGGAGGACTGGTGAAATGCAAACGTAGTTCCATTGTTTAAAAAGGGATCAAAGGAAATGCCAAACAATTATAGGCCAGTTAGTCTTACATCAGTGGTGAGCAAATTAGTAGGATCAATCCTGAGGGATAGGATTAACTGTCATGTGGAAAGGCCTGGACTAGTCAGGGATGGTCAGCATGGATTTGTTAAAGGAAGGTCTTGCCTCACAAATTTGATTGAATTCTTTGAGGAAGTGACAAGGAGGGTTGATGAAGGTAGTGCAGAGGACGTTGTGTACATGGATTTTAGCAAGGCATTTGACAAGGTCCCACATGGCAGATTGGTCAGGAAAGTAAAAGCCCATGGGATTCAGGATAATGTGGCAAACTGGATAAAAGGTTGGCTTTGTAACAGGGAACAAAGGGTAATGGTCGATGGATGCT
Source organism: Carcharodon carcharias (assembly GCF_017639515.1). NCBI lineage: Eukaryota > Metazoa > Chordata > Chondrichthyes > Lamniformes > Lamnidae > Carcharodon > Carcharodon carcharias. The sequence goes on along the minus strand of NC_054470.1, from coordinate 198,008,877 downwards.
CTTGCGAATGGAAAGTTGTCTCAAGTGGTGTTCCACAGGGCTCGGTGTTGGGACCCTTGCTGTTTGTGTTATATATTAACGATTTGGATGTGAACATGGGGGGCACGATTGGGAAATTTGGAGACGACACAAAGATTGGCCGAGTAGTGGATAGTGTAGAGGATAGCCATAATCTCCAAAACGATATAGATGGGTTGGTGGAGTGGGCGGTAAAGTGGCAGATGGATTTTAACATAGAGAAGTCTGAGGTCATACATTTAGGGAGGTCAAACAGTTACAGGATTACACAATAAATGGGAATATACTAAGAGGGGTAGATGAAGTGAGAGATCTTGGCGTACAAGTACACAGGTCCCTGAAGGCAGCAGTTCAAGTAGACAAGGTTGTAAAGAAGGCATATGGAATGCTCTCGTTCATTGGCAGAGGTATAGAATATAAAAGTAATGATATAATGTTGGAATTGTATAAAACACTGGTGAGGCCACAACTGGAGTATTGTGTGCAGTTCTGGTCACCACATTACAGGAAGGATGTAATAGCTCTGGAGAGAGTGCAGAGGAGGTTTACAAGAATGTTGCCAGGGTTAGAAAAATGTAGCTACGTGGAAAGATTGGATAGGTTGGGGTTATTTTCCTTAGAACAAAGGAGGCTGAGAGGTGACTTGATTGAGGTGTACAAAATTATGAGGGGAATAGATAGAGTGGACAGGATAAAATTGTTTCCCTTGATGGAGAATTCTAGAACCAGGGGACGTAGATTCAAGATAAGTGGCAGGAGGTGTAGGGGGGACATGAGGAAGAACTTTTTTACACAGAGGGTAGTGGGTGTCTGGAATTCACTGCCCAAGTTGGTGGTAGAGGCAGAAACTCTAAACTCTTTTAAAAAGTACCTGGATCTGCACCTAAAGTGCTGTAAGCTGCAGGGCTATGGGCCGGGTGCAGGAAGGTGGGATTAGAAAGGGCACCTGGGTGTCCTCGGGCTGGCATGGACAAGATGGGCTGAATGGCCTCCTTCTGTGCTGTAACTTTTCTATGTTCTATGGTTACAGTGGGGTGGGTGGGCGGGGGAACAGAGGGGTAGAGTTACAGTGGGAGGGGGTGGGGGAACAGAGTGGCAGGGTTGTAGTTGGGGTGGGGTTACAAAGGGGCAGAGTTACATTGGGGGTGGGGTTACAGAGGGGTGGGGTTCTAGTGGGGGTGGGGTTACAGAGGGGTGGAATTATAGTGGGGGTGGGGTTACAGGGGGCAGAGTAATAGTGGGGGTGGGGTTACATAAGGGTGGGGTTATAGTGGGGGCGGGGTTACAGAGGGGCGGGATTGTAGTAGGGGTGGGGTTACAGGGGGCAGAGTTATAGTGGGGAGGGGTTACATAAGGGTGGGGTTATAGTGGGGGTGGGGTTACAGAGGGGCGGGGTTGTAGTAGGGGTGGGGTTACAGGGGGCAGATTTATATTGGGGAGGGGTTACATAAGGGTGGGTTTATAGTGGGGGTGGGGTTATGGGGGGGGTTATGGAGGGGCGGAGTTGTAATGGGGTGGGGTTATAGAGGGGTGGAGTTATAGTGGGGGCGGGATTATGGAGGGGTGGGGTTGTAGTGGGGGTGGGGTTACAGGGGGCAGATTTATATTGGGGAGGGGTTACATAAGGGTGGGTTTATAGTGGGGGTGGGGTTATGGGGGGGGTTATGGAGGGGCGGAGTTGTAATGGGGTGGGGTTATAGAGGGGTGGAGTTATAGTGGGGGCGGGATTATGGAGGGGCGGAGTTGTAATGGGGTGGGGTTATAGAGGGGTGGAGTTATAGTGGGGGTGGGGTTACAGAGGGGTGGGGTTGTAGTGGGGGTGGGGTTACAGGGGGCAGATTTATATTGGGGAGGGGTTGCATAAGGGTGGGTTTATAGTGGGGGTGGGGTTATGGGGGGGGTTATGGAGGGGCGGAGTTGTAATGGGGTGTGGTTATAGAGGGGTGGAGTTATAGTGGGGGCGGGATTATGGAGGGGTGGGGTTATAGTGGGGGTGGGGTTACAGATTTTCAGTCTGAACAGTGAGAATATTTATCGGGTTGTGATTATCAAATCAGTGAGTTCTTGATTGGATTCAGTCACCAAACCGGCTCACACGATCGTGCAAAGAAACAGTCCAACTCCACTGGGATCACTGGGACAATCTATCCTGCTGCACTCAGGCACAGAATCATCCCACAACCAAGAGCAGCTGATCGGGCACTGAGGTCCTGATTGGATCGAACTCTTGCCACAGTCGCTCTTCACCAAGGCTCCTTGGACAGCAGCTTCCAAACCCACGATCGTTACCATTCAGCAGGACAAGGGCAGCAGATAGATGGGAACACCACCCCCTGGCAAATCCTGAATCGTTGTCCCACAGACCCCTGCCTCTTACCAACAATCCAGAAGGATTCCCATCACTATCTCAAGGCTATTGTGCAGGAAGATCAGTGGGCGCCATATCAATGACAGCCACAAATGGTGAATAATTTTAAAACTCACATCGTTTGTGTGTGTGTGTGTATTCCCACTGGGCTGTGTATTCTCACTGTTTGTAAGAGTGCTGTGTATTCTCACGGTATGCATGGGAGTGCTGTGTATTCTCACTGTGTGTATGTATGCGTGATTGCAACTTATTCTCACTGTGTGTACGTGTGGGAGTGCTGTGTATTCTCATTATGTGTATGTGTGTGTGTGAATGCTCTGTATTCTCATTTGTGTTCATGTGAGTGGATGTGCTGTGTATTCTCATTGTGTTTGTGCGAGTGGGAGTGCTATATATTCTCAATGTGTGAGTGGGAGTGTCGTGTATACTCAGTGTGCATGTGTATGGAAGTGCTGTGTATTCTTAATGTGTGTGGGGGAGGGCTACGTTATCTCAGTGAGTGTGTGTGTGGGACTGCTGTGTATTCTCTCTGTGTGTGTCGGCGAGTTCAATGTATTCTCACCGTGTGCCTGTGTGTATATGTATGTGTGTGTGGGAGTGCTGTGTATTCTCACTGTGCGTGTGTGTGTGTGTGTGTGTGTGTGTGTGTGTGTGTGTGTATTCCCATTGGGCATGCATGGGAGTGCTGTGTATTCTCAATGTGTGCATGTGTGAGAGTGCTGTGTACCCTTATTGTGTGCATGTGAGAATACTGTGTATTCTCACTATGTGTTTGTGTGTGTGTGCGCACATGTGTGGGAGTGCTGCTTATTCTCAACATGTTTGTTTGGGAGTGGTGTATTCTCAATGGGTGTGTATGGGAGTGCAGTATGATCTTGATGTGTGTGTGCGTGTCTGCGTGTGTATGTGTATCTGTTTGTGTGTGTGTGTGTGTGTGGAAGTGCTGTGTATTCTCCTGTGTGTGTGGGAATGCTCTGTATTCTCATTGTGTTTGTGGGGGAGTACTGTGTATTCACACTGTGTGTGTGTGTGTGTGAGTGAGTTCTGTGTATACTCACTGTGTGTGTATGTGTATGGGAGTGCTGTGTATTCTCACTGTGTGTGTGTGTGTGTGTGTGTGTGTGTGTGAGTGCTGTGTATACTCAGTGTGTGTATGGGAGTGCTGTGTATTCTCACTGTGTGTGTGTGAGTGCTGTGTATACTCACTGTATATGTGTGTATGGGAGTGCTGTGTATTCTCACTGTGTGTGTATGTATGGGAGTGTTGTGTATTCTCACTGTGTGTGTGTGTGAGTGCTGTGTATACTCAGTGTGTGTATGGGAGTGCTGTGTATTCTCACTGTGTGTGTGTGAGTGCTGTGTATACTCACTGTATATGTGTGTATGGGAGTGCTGTGTATTCTCACTGTGTGTGTGTGTATGGGAGTGTTGTGTATTCTCACTGTGTGTGTGCATGTGTGTGTGTGTGAGTACTGTGTATACTCACTGTGTGTGTGTGTATGGGAGTGCTGTGTATTCTCACTGTGTGTGTATGTATGGGAGTGCTGTGTATTCTCACTGTGTGTGTGCGTGTGTGTGTGTGTGAGTACTGTGTATACTCACTGTGTGTGTGTGTATGGGAGTGCTGTGTATTCTCACTGTGTGTGTATGTATGGGAGTGCTGTGTATTCTCACTGTGTGTGTATGTATGGGAGTGCTGTGTATTCTCACTGTGTGTGTGCGTGTGTGTGTATGGGAGTGCTGTGTATTCTCACTGTGTGTGTATGTATGGGAGTGCTGTGTATTCTCACTGTGTGTGTGCGTGTGTGTGTGTGTGAGTACTGTGTATACTCACTGTGTGTGTGTGTATGGGAGTGTTGTGTATTCTCACTGTGTGTGTGCGTGTGTGTGTGTGTGAGTACTGTGTATACTCACTGTGTGTGTGTGTATGGGAGTGCTGTGTATTCTCACTGTGTGTCTGTGTGTGTGTGTGTGTGTGTGTGTGTGTGTGTGTGCGCGCGCGAGTGCTGTGCATTCTCAATGTGTGTGTGTGTGAGTGCTCTGTATTCTCATATTGTGTATGTGGGGGAGTGCCATGTATACTCACTGTGTGTGTGTGTGTTGCGGGGGAGTACTGTGATTTATTTTTATTCATCCATGGGATGAGGGCTTCACTGGCTGGGCCCAGCATTTATTGCCCATACCTAGTTGCCCTTGAGAAGGTGGTGGTGAGCTGCCTTCCTGAACCGCTGCAGTCCATGTGGTGTAGGTACACCCACAGTGCTGTTAGGGAGGGAGTTCCAGGCTTTTGTCCATGTGGTGTAGGTACACCCACAGTGCTGTTAGGGAGGGAGTTCCAGGATTCTGACCCAGCGACAGTGAAGAAACGGTGATATATTTCCAAGTCAGGATGGTGAGTGACTTGGAGAGGAACTTCCAGGCGGTGGTGTTCCCATCTATCTGCTGCCCTTGTCCTTCTAGATGGTAGTGCTTGTGGGTTTGGAAGGTGAGGTACATGAGAGTACTAAGTATCCTTACTCTGTGCATGCCAGAGTGCTGTTAATTCTCATTGTGTCTGTGGGAATGCTGGTGTACTGTGTGTGTGTGTCTGTGTGTGCATGGGAGTGCTGTGTATCCTCACTGTGTGCAGGAGTGGTGTATATTCTCTGTGTGTGTGTGAAAGTGCTGTGTATCCTCATTCTGTGTGTGTGTATGTCTGCGTGGGAATGCTGTGTATTCTCAATGTGTGTGTGTGTGTGTGTGTGAGGCCTATTAATTCTTAATGTGTGTGTATGCGGGGCTGTGTATTCTCACTGTATGTGTGTGTGGGAGTGCTGTGTATTCTCAGTTTGTGTGTGTGTGGGAGTGCTGTGTATTCTCGGTTTGTGTGTGTGTGGGAGTGTTGTGTATTCTCGGTTTGTGTGTGTGTGTGGGAGTGCTGTGTATTCTCGGTTTGTGTGTGTGTGGGAGTGCTGTGTATTCTCGGTTTGTGTGTGTGTGGGAGTGCTGTGTATTCTCGGTTTGTGTGTGTGTGGGAGTGCTGTGTATTCTCGGTTTGTGTGTGTGTGGGAGTGCTGTTTTTTCTCGATTTGTGTGTGTGTGGGAGTGCTGTGTATTCTCGGTTTGTGTGTGTGTGTGGGAGTGCTGTGTATTCTCGGTTTGTGTGTGTGTGTGGGAGTGCTCTGTATTCTCGGTTTGTGTGTGTGTGGGAGTGCTGTGTATTCTCGGTTTGTGTGTGTGTGGGAGTGCTGTGTATTCTCGGTTTGTGTGTGTGTGGGAGTGCTGTGTATTCTCGGTTTGTGTGTGTGTGGGAGTGCTGTGTATTCTCGGTTTGTGTGTGTGTGGGAGTGCTGTGTATTCTCGGTTTGTGTGTGTGTGTGGGAGTGCTGTGTATTCTCGGTTTGTGTGTGTGTGGGAGTGCTGTGTATTCTCGGTTTGTGTGTGTGTGGGAGTGCTGTGTATTCTCGGTTTGTGTGTGTGTGGGAGTGCTGTTTTTTCTCGATTTGTGTGTGTGTGGGAGTGCTGTGTATTCTCGGTTTGTGTGTGTGTGTGGGAGTGCTGTGTATTCTCGGTTTGTGTGTGTGTGTGGGAGTGCTCTGTATTCTCGGTTTGTGTGTGTGTGGGAGTGCTGTGTATTCTCGGTTCGTGTGTGTGTGTGGGAGTGCTGTATATTCTCGGTTTGTGTGTGTGGGAGTGCTGTGTATTCTCGGTTCGTGTGTGTGTGTGGGAGTGCTGTGTATTCTCGGTTTGTGTGTGTGTGGGAGTGCTGTTTATTATCGGTTTGTGTCTGTGTGGGAGTGCTGTGTATTCTCGGTTTGTGTGTGTGTGGGAGTGTTGTGTATTCTCGGTTTGTGTTTGTGTGTGGGAGTGCTGTGTATTCTCGGTTTGTGTGTGTGTGTGGGAGTGCTGTGTATTCTCGGTTTGTGTGTGTGGGAGTGCTGTGTATTCTCGGTTTGTGTGTGTGTGTGGAAGTGCTGTGTATTCTCGGTTTGTGTGTGTGTGGGAGTGCTGTGTATTCTCGGTTTGTGTGTGTGTGTGGGAGTGCTGTGTATTCTCGGTTTGTGTGTGTGTGTGGGAGTGCTGTATATTCTCGGTTTGTGTGTGTGGGAGTGCTGTGTATTCTCGGTTCGTGTGTGTGTGTGGGAGTGCTGTGTATTCTCGGTTTGTGTGTGTGTGGGAGTGCTGTTTATTATCGGTTTGTGTCTGTGTGGGAGTGCTGTGTATTCTCGGTTTGTGTGTGTGTGGGAGTGTTGTGTATTCTCGGTTTGTGTTTGTGTGTGGGAGTGCTGTGTATTCTCGGTTTGTGTGTGTGTGTGGGAGTGCTGTGTATTCTCGGTTTGTGTGTGTGGGAGTGCTGTGTATTCTCGGTTTGTGTGTGTGTGTGGAAGTGCTGTGTATTCTCGATTTGTGTGTGTGTGGGAGTGCTGTGTATTCTCGGTTTGTGTGTGTGTGTGGGAGTGCTGTGTATTCTCGGTTTGTGTGTGTGTGTGGGAGTGCTGTGTATTCTCGGTGTGTGTGTGTGTGTGTGTGGGAGTGCTGTGTATTCTCGGTTTGTGTGTGTGTGTGTGTGGGAGTGCTGTATATTCTCGGTTTGTGTGTCGGAGTGCTGTGTATTCTCGGTTTGTGTGTGGGAGTGCTGTGTATTCTCGGTTTGTGTGTGTGTGTGGGAGTGCTGTGTATTCACTCTATGTTTGTGGGAGCGCTGTGTATTCTCGGTTTGTGTTTGGGAGTGCTGTGTATTCTCGGTTTGTGTGTGGGAGTGCTGTGTATTCTCGGTTTGTGTGTGGGAGTGCTGTGTGTTCTCGGTTTGTTTGTTGGAGTGCTGTGTATTCTCGGTTTGTGTGTGGGAGTGCTGTGTATTCTCGGTTTGTGTGTGTGTGTGTGGGAGTGCTGTGTATTCTCGGTTTGTGTGTGTGTGTGTGGGAGTGCTGTGTATTCACTCTATGTTTGTGGGACCACTGTGTATTCTTACTGTGTGAGTGTGTGGGACTGTGCGTATCCTCATTGTGTCTGTGTGTGTGTGTGTGTGTGTGTGGGAGGGGGGGGGGATGGAAGTGTTGTTTTTTATTAATTATATAAAAACACAGATCCTGAAACTATCTCTTCATTTCTTTCATTCACCATTAAATATTTTTGTACAAATTAATAAACATCTGTATTATTTTTATACAGCAAATAACAACTGCTTGCTGCAGAAATTGGGTTCTGTAAACAAAGGACGCTACACAGACATTGAACAATTATGTTACCACAAATACACACTGCAGGAGGGCACACCAATCTGTGGGCTGTAATAACAGTATCATCAACACAGGTTTCGAACAAACAGAACAAAACAGATTTGCATCACATGGTCACCACTTAGCATTTTATCAACAATTCAATGAGCATTCAGGGGGTCAGGACGTAGACATCTGTTAGACAGACAGACAGACAGAACGCAGGAAGAGTGTAAATGAAATTTCTATTTTGGTCTTTGCCTATTTGTGCCAGCCTCAGGCTCACCACCAGAGGGAGCAGTGAACTCCTGATCTGTCCTCAACAGCATAGGGAGATTTACTCTGTATCTAACCCCGTGCTGTACCTGTCCTGGGAGTGTTTGATGGGGACGGTGTAGAGGGAGCTTTACTCTGTATCTAACCCCGTGCTGTACCTGTCCTGGGAGTGTTTGATGGGGACAGTGTAGAGGGACCTTTACTCTGTATCTAACCCCGTGCTGTACCTGTCCTGGGAGTGTTTGATGGAGACAGTGTAGAGGGAGCTTTACTCTGTATCTAACCCCGTGCTGTACCTGTCCTGGGAGTGTTTGATGGGGACGGTGTAGAGGGAGCTTTACTCTGTATCTAACCCCGTGCTGTACCTGTCCTGGGAGTGTTTGATGGAGACAGTGTAGAGGGAGCTTTACTCTGTATCTAACCCTGTGTGTACCTGTCCTGGGAGTGTTTGATGGAGACAGTGTAGAGGGAGCTTTACTCTGTATCTAACCCCTTGCTGTACCTGTCCTGGGAGTGTTTGATGGGGACAGTGTAGAGGGAGATTTACTCTGTATCTAACCCTGTGCTGTACCTGTCCTGGGAGTGTTTGATGGGGACAGTGTAGAGGGTTTACTCTGTATCTAACCCCGTGCTGTACCTGTCCTGGGAGTGTTTGATGGGGACAGTGTAGAGGGAGATTTACTCTGTATCTAACCCTGTGCTGTACCTGTCCTGGGAGTGTTTGATGGGGACAGTGTAGAGGGAGCATTACTCTGTATCTAACCCCTTGCTGTACCTGTCCTGGGAGTGTTTTTTGGGGACAGTATAGAGGGAGATTTACTTTGTGTCTACCCCTGTGATGGGGGAACATTTGATGTTTCCATTGTTTGTGCAAAATAATCCCTCTTGATGATTGATAACCCTCATGATATTTCATGTGTAGCTTCACCACTCTCTCCAGCACACAGCCTCTTCACTGCCTGACCATGATTTCATCCAGTCTCTGCATTTGGTTGTGAGACCTATATCCTGTCGTGTAATTATAAAATGCCTCCCATTAGCAGTCACCATGTTAGATGAGTTCCTTCACTGATAATAACAGTGAATATTGTCTAAACGACCCCCAAACACCAACTCTGTTTCATCTTCTCCCATTTTCGCTATTTGCCTGATATTCTGAGTCTGTGCTGGCTGTCCGATAGTCCACAGTGTGAACTGGTACAATGTGTGTAATGTGGGATTTTGATTGTGAGGGGAAGTCTCTCAATATCCTACAGAAGGCCAGAAAGAATCACTGAATAAGAGCAGATAATCACTCGATCAGACCCTTGCCTGACAGAAATAGCCCCAACACAACTCTTGCTCCTGGGGTCACCAGCAAACTCTGTATCTGTATGACTGACACTCCCAGCTCCAGTGTTCCCAGCTCACACTTTGTGATCAGATCTATCACTGCTGAGTCACTCAAACATCACAAAAATGAAAGCTAAACACACACAAATATTACAGGAGTAAATCTACTCACAAATCAGTGATAGGGAAATTATTGAGTCATAGCTCTTCGGTTTTGAAGATTGAGGGGTGATCTGTTTGAAGTGGTTAAAATGTTAAAAGGATTTATCAGGTAAATATGGAGAAAGAGTTTCCTCTGGTTCTGGGGTGGGCGGGGGAAGAGTCCAGAACAAGTTGGGTTGGTGTTAAAATTAGAGCCACGTTGTTGGGGAGTGATATCAGGAAGCACTTCTTCATAGAAAGGGAAGATGGTGTCATGGTGCTAACATCACTGGCTAGAGACCCAGCTAATGCTCTGGGGAGAAGGGTTTGAATCCCACCAGGGCTGCTAGTGGAATTTAAATTCAATTAATATGTAATCTGGAATTGAAAACTTAGTCTCAGTAATGATGACCATGAAACTATCAAATTGTAAAAACCCCATCTGGGTCACTAATGTCCATTAGGGAGGGAAATCTGCTGTCCTTACCTGGTCTGGCCTACATGTAACTCCAGACCCACAGCAATGTGGTTGGCTCTTAATTGCCCCCTGAAATGGCCTAGGGCAATTAGGGATGGGCAACAAATGCTGGCCTGGCCAGTGACACCCACATCCAATGAAAGCATAAAGGAAATGAAGATGAAGGGGAATAGAAATCTGGAACTCTCCCTCTCTGGCAGAATGCTGTGGATGTGGATGATCGATTGGAGTTTTGAAGACTGAGATGGATAGGTTTCTGTGGGGTAAGGGGAGCAAAGCCAGCTCTATGGAATTAAAATACAGCCATGGTTGAAGTGAGTGGTGGAGAAGGGTCGATAACACTCCCAACAGGAGGAGGCCAATTGCATAAGCATGGAATCTGTAAGTACAGGTGTCGGGTGAACCTCAGTCTTCACTGCATATACCATCCGTCCAATCAACAGATTGCAAATAGAGCAGCTTCTCCGATGGGTAGGGTGGGGGGGGGGTGGTGGGTATGTTCTCTGGTGGGTGGGCAATGGGCGGGTTCTCCGATGGGTGGGAGGGGTATGTTCTCTGGTGGGTGGGCAATGGGCGGGTTCTCCAATGGGTTGGGGGGTGGGTATGTTCTCTGGTGGGTGGGCAATGGGCAGCTCCTCCGATGGGTGGATGATGGGCCGGGGTTGAGAGGTGGGTAAGGGCGGGTTCTCTGATGAGCAGGTTCTCCAATGGGCAGGTTTCCGAAGGGCGAGCGACGGGTGGATGATGGGCCGGGGTTGAGAGGGAGAGGGTCAGTGGATGGGTGGGTTCTCCGGAGTGTGGGGGATGGGCAGGGGGTGTGCAGGTTCTCTGAAGGGTGGGCAATGAGTGGGCAAGGGGCTCTGATAGGTAAACACTCAAATTGAAATGCCACCCCCCATAGAAAACAAGAAGGAGCTGAAGCTGAATCTGTCCATCAGGACGAGGGTTGTGGAGGGCAGGTGAGAGGTTTTGGATGGAGATTTGAGAAGTTTGGATGAGTTTCACTGGAGCTGAGAGGTTTAAGGGGTGAACTGCAGCTCAGCAGCATTCACTCAGCTCAGATAGAGCCAGAGGTCTCAGGTACTCAACCAGGATTTGGGGTGATTTCATTCAACTTTCCAATAAGCAGAACAAAACCAACCTGTAAGAGTTTGATGATGGTTTGATGATATCTTCAACTACACCAACTCCCCCATTAGTTCATCAAGAATGGCTTTAATTTATCAACAACAGTCAACAGACAAGCACTGACAGCGAGATTAGCAAACACTGCTCCTAGCAATAGGGAACGACATGAGGGAGGGGAACAGAGGGGCTGGGAGGAGAAACTGGTCAGATTGCATTGGATGCTCCGTCTTCCATGAGGTAATTGAGTCCGATGACAGTGCTGATAAAGTCTCCCAGCTCCACAAAGTCGGCTGTCACAATGTTGACTCCATTCTCTCCGGGTTTTTGTGATCGAACCCACTGCATCATGGCAGGCAAAGCCCTGTGATTGGAACAGAACAAGGAATGATTTCATGGCGTGGGCACTTTTAACAGCTGCCAGGAAACACGCACCTTTTAACAGACTAACCTCATTTATGCAACTTCTCCCAACCTGAAAGCCAATCTTCGCCCCAAATCCTAAACCTTTCCCACCCATCTTCTCTTAATATCCCCCAACGCAACTAAGATTATAAGAACATATGAATTAGGAGCAGGGTTAGACCATTCGGCCCCTCGAGCCTGCTCCTCCATTCAATAAGATCATGGCTGATCTGACTGAGGGTTAACTCCTCTTTACTGCCTGTTCCTCTCCCACCTCTCAACTCCTCAGCTCCCTTGTCAATCAAAAATCTGTCTAACTCAGCCTTGAATATATCCAATGACCCAGCCTCCATTGCTCTCTGTGCAAGAGAATTCCACAGACTAGCGACCCTTAGAAAGAGAAGAATTTCTCCTCGTCTCCATCTCAAATAGGACACCTGTAATTTTTAAACTGTGTCCCCTATTTCTAGATTCCCCATGAGGGGGAAACAACCTCTCAGCATCTCCCCTGTCAAGCCCCCTCAGAATCTTACATGTTTCAATAAGGTCGGCTCGCATTCTTCTAAACTCCAGTGAGTACAGGCCCAAACTGTCCAACCTCTCCTCATAAGAAAATCCCTGCACCCAAGGAATCAGCCCAGTGAACCTTCTCTGAACTGTTTCTAATGCAAGTATATCCCTCCTTAACTAAGGAGGCCAAAACTGTACACAGTTCTCCAGGTGTGGTCTCACCAATGCACTGTACAGCTGTCAACTACCTTTATATTCCATCTCCCTTGCAATAAAGGCCAACATTCCACGTGCTTTCCCAATTACTTGCTGCACCGGCGTGCTGACCATGTATGATTCATGTACAAGGACACCCAGATCCCTCTGTACCTCAGCTTTCTGCAGTCTCTCACCATTCACATAATATTTTGATTTTCTATTCTTCAGGCCAAAGTGGACAAGTCCACATTTTCCCACATTGAACATGATCTGCCACATTTTTCCCCACTTAGTTAACCCGTCTATATCCCTTTGCAGACTCTGTTTCACCCTCACAGCTTCCCTTTCCTTCTGATTTTTATATTGTCAGCAATTTTTTTATTCATTCACAGGATGTGGGTTTCGCTGGCTGGACCAGCATGTATTACCCACCCCTAATTGCCCTTGAGAAGGTGGTGGTGAGCTGCCTTCTTGAGCCGCTGCAGTCCATGTGGTGTAGGTACACCCACAGTGCTGTTAGGAAGAGGCTACAATTTGGCTACTTCTTCATATAAGTCACTAAACTAGATTGTAATCCGTTGAGGCTCCAGCTTTCTGGGACAGAGAGAGTTCCAGGTTTCTAATCCCCTTTATATATTTTTTCTTTACTCTTTCATGGGGTGTGGGTGTCGCTGGCAAGGCCAGCATTTGTTGCACATCCCTAATTGCCATCAAACTAAGTGGCTTGCCGGGCCATTTCAGAGGGCAGTTAAGAGTCAACTACATTGCTGTGGGTCTGGAGTCACATGTAGGCCAGACAAGGTAAGGACAGTAGATTTCCTTCCCTAAAGGGCATTAATGACCCAGATGGGTTTTTGCAACAATTGATGGTCACCATTACTGAGGCTAACTTTATCTTTTGGGACTCCACCTGAAAATCACTCATTTATCCAGACACTCTGTTCCCTATCAATTAGTCAAGCCTCTATTCATGCTAATATTTTCACTCCAACACCATCAGCTCTTATCTTCTGCAATAACCTTTTATGTGGCACTGCATTTTGTAAATCCAAAGACACCACATCTATTGGTTCCCCTAGTTTCTCCCAAAATTCCAAACCTTTTCCACCAATCTTCTCCCATAATCCTCAATCAGACCTTCTCCCTACATCCCTCAGTCCCAGTGATCCACCTTCTTCCCAGATCCCTTATTTCCAGTGATCCACCGTCTTCCCAGATCCCTCAGTCCCAGTGATCCACCTTCTCCCTACATCCCTCAGTCCCAGTGATCCACCTTCTCCCCATATCCGTCAATCCCAGTAATCCACCTTCTCCCCAGATCCCTCAGTCCCAGTGATCCACCTTCTCCCCATATCCCTCAGTCCCAGTGATCCACCTTCTCCCCAGATCCCTCTGTCCCAGTGATCCACCTTCTCCCCAGATTCATCAGTCCCAGTGATCCACCTTCTCCCTACATCCCTCAATCCCAATAATCCACCTTCTCCCCATATCCCTCAGTCCCAGTGATCCACCTTCTCCCCAGATCCATCAGTCCCAGTGATCCACCTTCTCCCCAGATCCCTCAATCCCAGTGATCCACCTTCTCCCCAGATCTGTCAGTCCCAGTGATCCACCTTCTCCCCATATCCCTCAGTCCCAGTGATCCACCTTCTCCCCATATCCCTCAGTCCCAGTGATCCACCTTCTCCCCAGATCAGTCAGTCCCAGTGATCCACCTTCTTCCCATATCCCTCAGTCCCAGTGATCCACCTTCTCCCCAGATCCCTCAGTCCCAGTGATCCACCTTCTCACCAGATCCATCAATCCCAGTGATCCACCTTCTCCCCAGATCCGTCAGTCCCAGTGATCCACCTTCTCCCCATATCCCTCAGTCCTAGTGATCCACCTTCTCCCCATATCCGTCAGTCCCAGTGATCAACCTTCTCCCCATATCCCTCAGTCCCAGTGATCCACCTTCTCCCCATATCCGTCAGTCCCAGTGATCCACCTTCTCCCCATATCCCTCAGTCCCAGTGATCCAACTTCTCCCCAGATCCGTCAGTCCCAGTGATCGACCTTCTCCCCATATCACTCAGTCCCAGTGATCCACCTTCTCCCCATATCCCTCAGTCCCAGTGATCCATCTTCTCCCCAGATCCGTCAGTCCCAGTGATCCACCTTCTCCCCATATCCCTCAGTCCCAGTGATCCAACTTCTCCCCATATCCCTCAGTCCCAGTGATCCACCTTCTCCCCAGATCCATCAGTCTCAGTGATCCACCTTCTCCCCATATCCCTCAGTCCCAGTGATCCACCTTCTCCCCAGATCCATCAGTCCCAGTGATCCACCTTCTCACCAGATCCATCAATCCCAGTGATCCACCTTCTCCCCAGATCCGTCAGTCCCAGTGATCCACCTTCTCCACATATCCCTCAGTCCCAGTGATCCACCTTCTCCCCAGATTCCTCAGTCCCAGTGATCCACCTTCTCCCCAGATCCGTCAGTCCCAGTGATCCACCTTCTCCCCATATCCCTCAGTCCCAGTGATCCACCTTCTCCCCATATCCGTCAGTCCCAGTGATCCACCTTCTCCCCAGATCCGTCAGTCCCAGTGATCCACCTTCTCCCCAGATCAGTCAGTCCCAGTGATCCACCTTCTCCAAATATCCCTCAGTCCCAGTGATCCACCTTCTCCCCAGATCCGTCAGGCCCAGTGATCCACCTTCTCCCCATATCCCTCAGTCCCAGTGATCCACCTTCTCCCCAGATTCGTCAGTCCCAGTGATCCACCTTCTCCCCATATCCCTCAGTCCCAGTGATCCACTTTCTCCCCATATCCCTCAGTCCCAGTGATCCACCTTCTCCCCAGATCCGTCAGGCCCAGTGATCCACCTTCTCCCCAGATCCATCAGTCCCAGTGATCCACCTTCTCCCCAGATCCGTCAGTCCCAGTGATCCACCTTCTCCCCAGATCCTTCAGTCCTAGCGATCCACCTTCTCCCCAGATCCCTCAGTCCCAGCGATCCACCTTCTCCCCAGATCCCTCAGTCCCAGTGATCCACCTTCTCCCCAGATCCCTCAGTCCCAGTGATCCACCTTTTCCCCATATCCCTCAGTCCCAGTGATCCACCTTCTCCCCAGATCCGTCAGTCCCAGTGATCCACCTTCTCCCCATATCCGTCAGTCCCAGTGATCCACCTTCTCCCCAGATCCCTCAGTCCCAGTGATCCACCTTCTCCCCAGATCCGTCAGTCCCAGTGATCCACCTTCTCCCCATATCCCTCAGTCCCAGTGATCCACCTTCTCCCCAGCTCCCTCAGTCCCAGTGATCCACCTTCTCCCCAGATCCCTCAGTCCCAGGGATCCACCTTCTCCCCATGTTGTCAATGATGTAGTTTGTTCTTATACAGAATCTTTAGGATAGAAGCTGAGAGAGTGTGTCCAGTGGTCGGAGAGTCTAAAACCCGGGGCCACAATCTCAGGATAAGGGGCCGATCATTCAGGACCGAGGTGAGGGGAAATTCCTTCACTCAGAGGGTTGTGAATCTTTGGGTTTCTCTACCCCAGGGGGTTGTGGATGCTCCATCATTGAATATATTTAAGGCTGGGATAGAAAGGTTTTTGGTCTCTCAGGAAATTAAGGGATATGGGAAATGGGCAGGAAAATGGGGTTGAAGCCCAAGATCAGCCATGATGGTATTAAACAGCGGAGCAGGCTCGATGGACCGAATGGTCTACTCCTGCTCCTATTTCCTGTGTTGTGTGTTAAGGGGCTTCACAGATGTGTGATCAAACAAAACCCCATACCAAGCCACTTAAGAACATAAGAAATAAGTGATCATACTCCCCATCGAGCCTACTCGACCTTTCAGTACAATTGTGACTGATGTTCTACCCCATCTCCCCTGCCCTGCCTCCTCCTCGTCTCCCTTGATTCCCTGAGAGATCAGGGGCTGGATTTTGAAACCGGGGTCAGGAACCCAACAGCCAGGTGGGTTCTCATCTCAGCCGCGGTTGTGATTTTTAACCCTATGTGGCCCGGAGGGGTATCAGGGGAGCTGGATGCCACAGAAGTGGGGAGCTGCCTGCCCGTGCCAGCAGCAAACAGTCGGCAGCCATGATGGAGCATGCTGCCGCCTTGCTGATTAAAACAGGCAGCTCCTTCGAGGGCCAGCAGCATTAGGGCAAAGGAAAGTGGCCATGCAGCCAATGGGAAAGGGGAATGGACTCGAGCAAATTGGCCCATGAACCAACACTTCTCAGCTCTTACAAAGTAATTTCCTGATGTTTGCGAAATGAATTCAACTGGTGGATACTAATGTGCACCACACTGTTTGGATTTGCAGGAATCTGTTTTGAAAATCTTTGACATTCAATGGCATCACCATCACTGAACTTCCCACTGTCAACATCCTGGGGGTTACCATTGACCAGAAACTGAACTGGACTAGCCATATAAATATTGTAGCTACAAGAGCAGGTCAGAGGCTGGGAATCCTGCGACAAGTAACTCACCTCCTGACTCCTCAAAGCCTGTCCACCATCTACAAGGCACAAGTCAGGAGTGTGATGGAATACTCCCCACTTGCCTGGATGAGTGCAGCTCTCACAACACTCAAGAAGCTTGACACCATCCAGGACAAAGCAGCCACTTGACTGGAACCACATCCACAAGCATTCACTCCCTCCATCACTGACACACAGCATCAGCAGTGTGTACCATCTACAAGATGCACTGCAGGAATTCACCAAGGCTCCTTAGACAGCACCTTCCAAACCCACGACCACTACCATCTAGAAGGACAAGGGCAGCAGATAGATGGGAACACCACCACCTGGAAGTTCCCCTCCAAGTCACTCACCATCCTGACTTGGAAATAAATCGCCGTTCCTTCACTGTCACTGGGTCAAAATCCTGGAACTCCCTCCCTAACAGCACTGTGGGTGTACCTACACCACATGGACTGCAGCGCTTCAAGAAGGCAGCTCACCACCACCTTCTCAAGGGCAATTAGGGATGGGTAATAAATGCTGGCCCAGCCAGCAAAGCCCAAATCCCATGAATGAACAAAAACATATTTAAAATCACATCCTCACACTCCCTGGCCTGTTAGCAAGCTCTGAAATGAGTTTAATAGACATTAATTGGTAGCGAAGAGGATTCCCCATTCCCTTCACTACCCCCCACCACCCCTGGCAGCACCTTGAAAATGATAGACGGTTCCAGAGGTGTCATGACCCCGAGACAACCTCCAGCACTGTGACTGCGCTCATATTGACCCATCTTGACCCACTGGGCATTTGAAAATCCAGCCCCAACAATCTGTCTATCCCGGCCTTAAATATATTCAACGATGGAGCATCCACAACCCTCTGGGGTAGAGAAATCCAAAGATTCACACCCCTTTGAGTGAAGTAGTTTCTCCTCATCTCAGTCCTAAATGATCAGCCCCTTATCCTCAGACTGTGGCCCTGGGTTTTAGATTCCCCGACCAGTGGAAACAATCTCTCAGCGTCCACCCTGTCAAACCCCTTCAGCATCTTGTGAATTTCAATGACGTCGCTTCTCATTCTTCTAAACTCCAGAGAATATAAACCCAATTTACTCAACCCTCTCATCCCAATCTGAACAACCTTCGCTATACCACCTCCAATGTAAGTAAATCCTTTCTTAAATATGGAGACTGAAACTGCACACAGTGTTCCAGATGTGGTCTCACCAAAACTCTGTACAACTGTAACAAGACTTCTTTATTCCGATACTCCAGTCCCCTTGTAATAAAGGCCAACATGCCGTTTGCCTTCCTATTGCTTGCTGCACCTGCATGCTAACTTTCTGTGTTCCACCCAACTCCATCCGAGCATCAACATTTCAAAGATATTCTGCTTTTCTATTCATGAGCCCAAAGGCAATAAGCTCCCACTTCCCTACATTATACTCCAAACTTGTTGCTCACTCATTTAACCTGTCTATATTACACTTATTACAGTACCAGGACCTACTGGCCTGCAAGCTGGGGTCTTAAAAGAAAACTTGCAGAGGATAGTAGCAGCTTTGGTTATAATCTTCTTTCAATTCTGGAGGGTCCCAGTGGATTGGAAAATGCAAATGTAACAGCTTCTTATTTAAGAAAGGAGGGAGATAGAAAGCAGGAAACCATAGGCCAATTAGACTAACATCTGTCATTGGGAAATTGGTGGAATCCACTCACTTAACCTATCTGTGTCCCTTTGCAGGCTCCTTATGTCCTCTTTACAACTTACTTTCCAACCTATCTTTATGTGAGTGGGCAAACGTTTGGACAGTGACGTATAATGTAAGAAAATGTGAACTTGTCCACTTTGGCAGCAAGAATAGAAAAACAGCATTAAATGGAGAGAGACTGCAGTTCTCTGAGCTACAGAAGGATCTGGGTGTCCAGGTATAAAGTAAATATGCAGGTGCAGCAAGTGATTAGGATAACAAATGGAGTGTCAGTGTTTAGTGCAAGGGGAATAGAATTTAAAAATAAAGAGGTTTTACTGCAGCTGGACAGGGCATTGGTGAGACCACATCAGGAATAGTGTGTAGAGTTTGACCATAAGACCATAAAACATAGGAGCAGAAATTAGGCCATTCGGCCCATCGAGTCTGCTCCACCATTCAATCATGGCTGATAAGTTTCTCAACACCATTCTCCCGCTTTCTCCCCGTAACCTTTGATCCCCTTACCAATCAAGAACCTATCTATCTCGGTCTTAAATACACTCAATGACCTGGCCTCCACAGCCTTCTGTGGCAATAAATTCCATAGATTCACCACTCTCTGGCTAAAGAAGTTTTTCCTCATCTCTGTTCTAAAAGGTCTTCCCTTTACTCTGAGGCTGTGCCCTCGGGTCCTAGACTCTTCTACTAATGGAAACATCTTCCCCACGTCCACTCTATCCAGGCCTTTCAGTATTCTGTAAGTTTCAATCAGATCCCCCCTCATCCTTCTAAACTCCATCGAGTGTAGACCCAGAGTCCTCAAACGTTCCTCATGTGTTAAGCCTTTCATTCCTGGGATGGTTCTCGTGAACCTCCTCTGGACCCTCTCCAGGGCCAGAACATCCTTCCTGAGATACGGGGCCCACAATTGCTCACAATATTCTAAATGTGGTCTGACCAGAGCCTTATAAAGCCTCAGCAGCACATCCCTGCTTTTATATTCTAGTGCTCTCAAAATAAATGCCAACATTGCATTTGCCTTCCTAACTACCGACTCAACCTGTAAGTTAACCTTAAGAGAATCCTGGACTAGGACTCCCAAATCCCTTTGCACTCCAGATTTCTGAATTCTTTCCCCATTTAGAAAATAGTCTATGCCTCTATTCTTCCTACCAAAGTGCATGACCTCAGACTTCCCCACGTTGTATTCCATCTGCCACTTCTTTGCCCATTCTCCTAACCTGTCCAAATCCTTCTGCAGCCTCCCTGCCTCCTCAATACTACCTGTCCCTCCACCTATCTTTGTATCATCTGCAAACTTAGCCAGAATGCCCTCAGTTCCTTCATCTAGATCATTAATGTATAAAGTGAAAAGTTGTGGTCGCAACACTGACCCCTGCGGAACCCCACTAGTCACCGGCCGCCATCCTGAGAAGGACCCCCTTATCCCCACTCTCTGCCTCCTGCCAGACAGCCAATCTTCTATCCATGCTAGTACCTTGCCTCTAACACCATGGGCTCTTATCTTACTGAGCAGACTCCTGTGCGGCACCTTGTCAAAGGAGTTTGGTCTCCTTATTTGAAAAAGGGATATAGTTGCATTGGAAGTAGTTCAGAGAAATGGGATAATGGGCTTATCTTATGGAGAAAGATTGAGCAGGTTGGGCCTATACCCATTGAAGTTTAGAAGGCTGAGAGGAGATCATATTGAAATATATCAGATCCTGAGAGGATTTGACAGGGTGGATTCTGAAAGGCTATTTCCTCTTGTGGGAGAAACTAGACCTAGGGGACACAGTTTAAGAATAAGAGATCTCCTGTTTAAAACAAAGATGAGGAGAATTTATTTCTCTCAGAGGGTCGTTGATAGATGGAATTCTTTTCCCCAGAGAGCAGTGGTGGCTGGGTCATTGAACATATTCAAGGCTGAGTTAGACAGATTTTTGATAGACAAACAAGTTAAGGGTTATGGGGGGGCAGACAAGGAGGTAAGATTGAGACTACAACCAGGTCAGCCATGATCTTATTGAATTGCAAAGCAGGCTCAAGGCGCCAAATGGCCTAATCCTGCACCTAAATCCGATGTTCCTACATTCGTCCTCATGGTTTACATTCCCACCTCGTTTTGTATCATCAGTAACTTAGATCCATTACCCTCTGTCTCTTCATCTGAGTCATTAATATAGATTGTAAACAGCTGAGGCCCCAGCACTGGTCCAGTCGGCGCAGCCTGACAATGTGAAAATGCCCCATTAATCTCAGCTCCTTCCCCTTAACCAACCCTGAATCCATGCAAATATATTACCCCCAACTCCCTGAGCCCTTCTCCTAATTATTAACATTAATAAGGAGATATTAGGACAGAAAACTAAAAGCTTGGAGGTAAAGATGTAGGTTCCAATGAACATATTGAGCTAAGTAAGGAGGCAGAAATGTTTGGGGGGTGGGGGGTGGGGGAGGGGGAGTTCCAGAGCTTAGGTCTTGGGAGCTGAACGCACAGCCACCCATGAGGGACTCACTAAATTCAGGATGCTCAAGAGGCCAGAAGTGGAGACGAGCAGATATTTCAGAGGGTTGGTGAGGCTGGAGGAAATCACAGAGGTGGGAGGAGCAATACCAAGGAAGGATTTGACACTAAGGATGAGAATTTTAACACCAAACTGCTGCTTGACCAGGAGCCAGTGTAGGTCAGAAAGCACAGGGGTGATAGGGGAACAGGACGGGGTGCGAGTTAAGACACGGGCAGCAGAATGTTTAAGGAGGCAGAAAGCGGGAGGGCAGCCAGCAGTCTGTTGGAATAGGTGAGTCTCAAGATATCGGAGACACAAATGAGGGTTTCAGCAGCAGGTGAGCTGAAGTCAGGCAATGTTACAAAATGGAAATAGGCTTTCTTAGTTACGGAGAGGATATATAGTCACAGGAAATATGATACCAGGATTGCGAACAGTCTGGTCCAACATCATAGAATCATGGAATGGTTGCAGCTCAAGAGGCCATTTGGCCTGTCGTGTCTGTCCTGACCTCTGAAGGAGAAATTCATCCAATGTCTAACCCTAACCCTGCCTTTTCCCTGTAGCCCTGCAAATTTTTCTCTTTCAGATATTGATTCAATCCAATCCTTTCAAAAAAGTTCGCAATGCTTCCAAGTTTTATATCATTTTGAAATGGTGCCCTGTACACCAAGTTTTAAGTTAATAATATGTATCAGGAAGACCAAGGGTCCCAACCCCAACATTTGGGAACTCCACTACAAACATCCCTCCAGCCCAATAAAAACCATTCGCCTTCACTTTCTCTCTCCTGTCACTCAAACAATTTCACATCCATATCGCTAATGTCCCTTTGATTCCATGAGCTATAACGTTGCTGTGTGAGACTGTATCAAATACCTTTTGGAAGTCCATGTACACCACATCAACCACACTGCCCTCATCAACCTTCTCTCTTACCCCTTCAAAAAGCTCCAGCAAGCTAGTTAAACATTATTTTCCCTTACCAAATCCATGCTTAATTAATCCACATTTGTCCATGTGACTATTAATTTTGTCCCAAATTACTGTTTCTAGAAGCTTCCACCACCGAAGTTAAACTGACTGACCTGTAGTTGCTGGGCTTATCTTTACACTTTTTTTTTGAACAAGGCTGCAATATTTGCATTTCTCCAGTCCTCTGGGAACACCCCTGAGTCTAAAGAAGACTGAAAACTTATGGCTACTGCCTCTCCAATTTGAGCTGTCACTTCCCTCAGTACTCGTGGATGTGTCTCATCTGGTCCTGGGGCCCACTCAGCTTTAGATACAGGCAGACTATCCAATACATCCTCCTTATCAATTTTAAACCCTTCAGATGTCTGAATTTCCTCCTCTTTCACCATGGTCTGGGCTTCCTTGATAAAGACAGATGTAAAGTATTCACTTAACACCTCAGCCTTGCCCTATGCCTCTAGGTATAAATCCCCTTTTTAGTCCCTAATTGGCCCTTCTCCTCCTTTTACCACCATTTTACTATTTATATGTCTATAGAGTACATTTGGATTCCCTTCTATGTAAGCTGCCAGTCTTTTCTCATACTCTCTCTTTGCTTCTCTTATTTGCTTTTTCAATTCCCCTCTGAACCTTCTATATTCAGCCCGGTTCTCAATTGTATTATCCACCTGAAATCTGTCATCAGCAAATCTTTTTCTGCTTCATCTTAATCTCTACCTCTTTCGTCATCCAGGCAGCTGGGGATTTGTTTTCCCTACTTTTCCCTTTCAAGGACTTTAACTCGACAGTGCTCGATCTATCTCTTCTTTAAAAGGCAGCCCATTGGTTAGTTAATTTTGCCAGCTAACCTTTACCTCCAATTTATCTGGGCCTGATCCATTCTTACCCCATTGAAGTTGGCTTCTCCCCAGTTAATTATTGTTTCTCTTTCTCGGGGTGTGGGCCTCGCTGGCTGGGCCAGCATTTAATGCCCATCCCTAATTGCCCTTGAGAAGGTGGTGGTGAGTCACCCTCTTGAACTGCTGCAGTCCATGTGGTGCAGGTACACCCACAGTGCTGCTAGGGTTGAATTGTGTTTGGTTACTAGTAAGACATCCTGGGTTGTTCTTTGTCCTTTTCCATCGCCAACCTAAACCTAATGATACAATGATCACTGTTCCCTAAATGTTCTTCCACTGACTCTTGATCTAGTTGGCCCAGTTCATTCCCAAGGACAAGGTCTAGCAGTGCCTCCTTCCTCAATGAACACATACTGCTGAAGAAAATTCTCTGGAACACGCTGTAGGAACTCTTGCCCCTTTCTGTGTTAACAACAATAATTTGTATTTGGAACTTTTAATTTTTTCACTGCTGTAAAGTACTTTGTCGTGTTTTGTGGTCATGAAATATGCTATATAAATATCCCAAGGTGTCTCACAGGAGCTACAGTTGCCAAGAAGAAGCCTGGAGTCAGTGGCTAGAGAATTGAGATGCTGCTGGAGAACTCAGAGTGACTTCACTTTTCCCAATAAGACCATAAGACATAGGAGCAGAAATTAGGCCATTCGGCCCATCGAGTCTGTTCCACCATTCAATCATGGCTGATATGTTTCTCAACCCCATTCTCCCGCTTTCTCCCCGTAACCTTCGATCCCCTTACCAATCAAGAACCTATCTATCTCGGTCTTAAATACACTCCATGACCTGGCCTCCACCGCCTTCTGTGGCAATGAATTCCATACATTCACCACTCTCTAGCTAAAGATGTTTCTCCTCATCTCTGTTCTAAAAGGTCTTCCCTTTACTCTGAGGCTGTGCCCTCGGGCCCTAGTCTCTCCCACTAATGGAAACATCTTCCCCACGTCCACTCTATCCAGGCCTTTCAGTATTCTGTAAGTTTCAATCAGATCTCCCCTCATCCTTCTAAACTCCATCGAGTGTAGACCCAGTGTCCTCAAATGTTCCTTATATGTTAAGCCTTTCATTCCTGGGATGGTTCTCGTGAACCTCCTCTGGACCCTCTCCAGGGCCAGAACATCCTTCCTGAGATACTGGGCCCAAAATTGCTCACAATATTCTAAATGTGGTCTGACCAGAGCCTTATAAAGCCTCAGCAGCACATCCCTGCTTTTATATTCTAGTCCTCTCAAAATAATTGCCAACATTGCATTTGCCTTCCTAACTACCGACTCAACCTGCAAGTTAACCTTAAAAGAATCCTGGACTAGGACTCCCAAATCCCTTTGCACTCCAGATTTCTGAATTCTCTCCCCATTTAGAAAATAGTCTATGCCTCTATTCTTCCTACCAAAGTGCATGACCTCACACTCCCCCACGTTGTATTCCATCTGCCACTTCTTTGCCCATTCTCCTAACCTGTCCAAATCCTTCTGCAGCCTCCCCGCCTCCTCAATACTCCCTGTCCCTCCACCTATCTTTGTATCATCTGCAAACTTAGCCAGGATGCCCTCAGTTCCTTCATCTAGATCATTAATGTATAAAGTGAAAAGTTGTGGTCCCAACACTGACCCCTGCGGAACTCCACTAGTCACCGGCCGCCATCCTGAGAAGGACCCCCTTATCCCCACTCTCTGCCTCCTGCCAGACAGCCAATCTTCTATCCATGCTAGTACCTTGCCTCTAACACCATGGGCTCTTATCTTACTGAGCAGCCTCCTGTGCAGCACCTTGTCAAAGGCCTTCTGGAAATCCAAGTAGATAACATCCATTGGCTCTCCTTTGTCTAACCTACTCGTTACCTCCTCAAAGAATTCTAGCAGATTTGTCAGGCATGACCTCCCCTTGATGAAACCATGCTGACTTTGCCTGATTTTACCATGCACTTCCAAGTATTCTGAAATCTCATCCTTAATAATGGACTCTAAAATCTTACCAACGACCGAGGTCAGGCTAATCGGCCTGTAATTTCCCGTCTTTTGCCTCACTCCCTTCTTAAACAGGGGGGGTTACATTAGCGATTTTCCAGTCCTCTGGGACCCTCCCTGACTCCAGTGATTCCTGAAAGATCACCACTAACGCCTCCACTATCTCTTCAGCTATCTCTTTCAGAACTCTGGGGTGTAATCCATCTGGTTCAGGTGATTTATCCACCTTCAGACCTTTCAGTTTCCCTAGCACCTTCTCCTTGGTAATCGCCACCTTACTCACCTCTGCCCCCTGACTCTCTTGAATTTTGGGGATGTCACTCATGTCTTCCACTGTGAAGACTGATGCTAAGTACCTATTCAGTTCCTCCGCCATTTCTTTGTTCCCCACTGCTACTTCTCCAGCATCATTTTCCAGTGGCCCAATGTCCACTTTTTCCTCTCTCTTACCCTTTATATATCTAAAAAAAACTCTTGCAATCTTCTTTTATATTACTGGCTAGATTACCCTCATATTTAATCTTCTCCCTCCTTATTTCTTTTTTAGTTGTCCACTGTTGGTCTTTGTAGGCTTCCCAAACTCCTGGTTTCCCACTGCTCTTCGCCGCATTGTATGCTTTCTCTTTAGCTTTTATGCTGTCCGTAACTTCCCTTGTCAGCCATGGTTGCCTCGTCCTCCCTTTAGTATGCTTCTTCTTCCTAGGGATGAATTTTTGCTGTGTCTCCCAAATTACTCCCAGAAACTCCTGCCATTGCTGTTCCACTGTCTTTCCTGCTAGGCTCATCTCCCAGTCAATTCTGGCCAGCTCCTCCCTCATGCCTCTGTAGTTACCTTTATTCAACTGTAATACCGTTACATCTGATTCCAGCTTTTTCCTCTCAAATTGCAGGGTAAATTCTATCATATTATGGTCACTTCCTCCTAAGGGTTCCTTCACCTTAAGCTCCCTTATCAAATCTGCCTCATTACACATCACTAAATCTAGAATTGCCTGTTCCCTAGTGGCTCCACCACAAGCTGCTCCTAAAAGCCATCTCGTAGACATTCCACAAATTCCTTTTCTTGGGCTCCATTACCAACCTGATTTTCCCAGTCTACCTGCATATTGAAATCCCCCATGATCACTGTAACCTTGCCTTTCTTACACACCTTTTCTATCTCCTGGTGTATCTTGTGCCCCACATCCTGACTACTGTTCGGAGGCCTGTACATAACTCCCATTATGGTTTTTTTACCTTTGTGGTTCCTCAACTCTACCCACACAGATTCTACATCATCTGACCCTACATCATTTCTTGCTATCGATTTAATTTCATTTCTTACTAACAAAGCAACACCAGCTCTTCTGCCAACCTGCCTATCTTTTCGTTAGGATGTATATCCTTGGATATTTAGCTCCCAGTCCTGATCCCCTTGTAGCAATATTTAGTTGGAGGAAAGTTCTGCCCACCCAGCACTGGACTGGACGAGCAGGGTGTGACAATTCGGACACGAGGAGGGGTTGTATGAGATGGCGGGGCAGTACAGCTGGGTCTTGTCAGTGTACACATGGAACCTGATGCATACATCTCCCAATCCCAAATACCCACTTTCTCCCATTATCCCTCAATTCCACCTACCTACCTTATCCCCATTTCCCTAAATCCCCACCGACCAACTGTCTCCCTGTGTGCCTCAATCCCACCTGCCCATCTTCTCTTCCTATCCCTCAATCCTAACAACCCACCTTCTCTCCCTTTCCCATCTGGTTCACTAATGCCCTTTAAGGAAGGGAATCTGCTGGCCTACATCCAGATCCACAACAATGTGGTTGACTCTTAAGTGTCTTCTAAAGAAGGGCAATTAGGTTAAAGATAAAATACTGCAGATGCTGGAAATCTGAAACAGAAACAACAATTGCTGGAAAAACTCAGCAGGTCTGACAGCATCTGCAGAGAGAAAGACAGAGATAACGTTTTGAGTCCGTGTGAATCTTCTTCAGAGCACAATTAGGGCAATTAGGGATTGCTGGCCGACATTGATTCCCATATCCCATAAACGAATAAAGGAGGGGAGGGGAATCAACAATTTCTGCTATGTTGCTGATTGCATTGTGTGACAGGAGAAACAGCCTCAGCTGGGTTTAATGGAAGATGCTGACTGATTTCTGGTGTTGACATCGCTGGGCACATCTCAGTGGTTTAAAGCTTGCTTCCTCTCGGAGGGGTGTCACTACGGAGGTTGGTGACAAGTTCTAATACATCAGAGTGACAGTGACACTGACAAGGATTGACAGGCATCCCACAAAGGCACAGGCAGCAGGGGAAAGCCAGTATTATGTCTACATGTACTGTCCTGCAATTTCAATAATATAACACCATGTGTTTCCCCATTTGCTGCCCTGACAATATCATTTCTTCACAAGATAAAAGCAAAATACTGCGGATGCTGGAAATCTGAAACAAAAACAAAAATAGCTGGAAAAGCTCAGCAGGTCTGACAGCATCTGTGAAGAGGAACACAGTTAACGTTTCAAGTCCAAATGAGTCTTCATCAGAACTAAAGGGAAATAGAAAAACGGTGAAATTTATACTGTTTAAGGGGGTGGGACAGATGAAGCTGGATAGAAGGCCAGTGATAGGTGGAGGCAAAGGAGAGATTGCGAAAGATGTCATAAACAAAAGGGGGAAGGGGTGTTGACGGTGGTGATACTGGCTAAAGGAGGTACTAATGGTGACATTAAGAGTAGAAAGCAGGATGAACCAGTGACTGATGGCCCAAGTGGGGGTGGGTGGGGGGAGGGGATGGTGTGGGAAAAAAGATCAAAATAGGCTAAAACGAGGGGATAAAACAATGAGTGGAAATAAATATAAAAAATAATAATAATAGAAATAGGTGGAAAAACATAGCTCTACATATAAATTAAAAACTAAATATTTGAAAAAAGGGGGGATTGGAAAGAGGATGGAGATGGAGGAGAGAGTTCATGATCTAAAGTTGTTGAACTCAATATTCAGTCCGGAAGGCTGTAAAGTGCCTAGTTGGAAGATGAGGTGCTGTTCCTCCAGTTTGTGTTGAGTTTCACTGGAACAATGCAGCAAGCCAAGGACAGACATGGGGAATGAGAGCAGGGTGGTGTGTTGAAATAGCAAGCGACAGGGAGGTCTGGGTCATGCTTGCGGACAGACTGAAGGTGTTCTGCAAAGCGGTCACCCTGTCTGCGTTTGGTCTCTCCAATGTAGAGGAGACCGCATTGGGAGCAGGTCCGATATCATAGCAGGCGCAGGGCTGGTGGATATTACTGAGAGAGGCAGTAATGAGTCATGGAGAGATTTGAAAACAAGAATGAGGATTTTAAAGTCGATGTAAGTCAGCGAGCACAGGGTCGCCCAACACAGAATTAATTATAGAAGGAAACAAAACTGTGCAGATCTCCCCCTACCTGACCCTGTAACATCAGAGTGTGGTGGAGCGATGCCTGTGCTATTCGACTGGTAAGATGGAGGCCAGTAACCTCGACAACATGGGACAGATTTTACAGGGAGCTGCACACCCACCCCACCCCAGCTACAATGTCGGGCGGGGGTGGGGAGGAGAGGGCGGGACCCCGCTCTTCATCCATACAGCTGCCTCACAACAATTTAACCTGGGAGCGGCACTAATTGAGTAATTGAGGAATCTAGACCGGAGGTGAATGTTTGTGGGCAAATCAACAACTGACATGTGGGGGGTTTCAAACATCAGTTGATAAGAATTCAGGACTGGCATGTTCCTGCTAGGATGAAGGATAAATATGGCAAGTTTGAGGAATCTTGGATAACGAAGGATATTGTGAGATTAGTCAAAAAGAAAAGGGAAGCATTCATAAGGGCTAGAAGGCTGGGAACAGATGAAGCCTGTGGAGAATATAAAGAAAGTAGGAAGAAACTTAAGCAAGGAGTCAGGAGGGCTAAAAGGAGTCATGAAAAGTCACTGGCAACCAGGATTAAGGAAAATCCCAAGGCCTTTTATACATATGTATAAAGTAAGAGGGTAGCCAGGGAAAGGGTAGGCTCATTCAGGGGCAGAGGTGGGAATCTGTGTGTGGAGCCAGAAGAAATGGGAGAGATACTAAATGAATACTTCTCATCAGTATTCACCAAAGAGAAGGACTTAGTGGTCGATTTGTCTAGGGAAGAGTGTGTAGATAGCCTGGATCATGTTGAGATCAAAAAAGAGGAGGTGTTAGGTGTCTTGAAGAATATTATGGTGGATAGGTCCCTAGGGCCAGAGGGGATCTACCCTAGAGTACTGAGGGAGACAAGGGAGGAGATTGCTGGGGCCTTGACAGAAATCTTTGTATCCTCACTGACTACGGGTGAGGTCCCAGAGGACTGGAGAATGGCTAATGTTGTTCCATTGTTTAAGAAGGATAGCAGGGGTATTCCAGGAAATTACAGGCTGGTGAGCCTTACGTCAGTGGGAGGGAAATTATTGGAGAAGATTCTTCGTGACAGGATTTACTACCATTTGGAAGCAAATGGGCGTATTAGTGAGAGGCAGCATGGTTTTGTGAAGGGGAGGTCTGTCTCACTAACTTGATCGAGTTTTTCGAGGAAGTGACAAAGATGATAGACGATGGAAGGGCAGTGGATGTTATATACATGGATTTCAGTAAGGCCTTTGACAAGGTCCCTCATGGCAGACTGGTACAGAAGGTAGTCGCACGGGATCAGAGGTGAGCTGGCAAGATGGATACAGAATTGGCTTGGTCATAGAAGACAGAGGGTAGCAGTGGAAAGGTGCTTTTCTGAATGGAGAGCTGTGACTACTGGAGTTCCGCAGGGATCAGTGCTGGGACCTTTGCTGTTTGTAGTATACATAAATGATTTGGAGGAAAATGTAACTGGGCTAATTAGTAAGTTTGCAGATGACAGTAAGGTTGGAGGAGTTGCAGATAGTGAAGAGGATTGTCAAAGGATACAACGGGATATAGATCGGTTGGAGACTTGGGCGGAGAAATGGCAGATGGAGTTTAATCCGGACAAATGCAAGGTAATGCATTTTGGAAGGTCTAATACAGGCAGGAATTATACAGTAAATGGCAGAACCCTTAAGTACATCGACGGGCAGAGGGATCTGGGTGTACAGGTCCACAGGTCACTGAAAGTGGCAACGCAGGTGGATAAGGTAGTCAGGAAGGCATATGGCATGCTTGCCTTCATTGGCAGGGGCATTGAGTATAAAAGCTGGGAAGTCATGCTGCAGCTGTATAGAACCTTGGTTAGGCCACACTTGGAATATTGTGTGCAATTCTGGTCACCACATTACCAGAAGGATATGGAGGCATTGGAGAGGGTGCAGAGGAGGTTTATCAGGATGCTGCCTGGTCTGGAGGTTATTAGCTATGAGGAGAGGTTGGAGTAACTCGGATTGTTCTCACTAGAGTGACGGAGATTGAAGGGCGACTTGATAGAAGTTTACAAAATTATGAGTGGCATGGACAGAGTAGATAGTCAGAAGCTTTTTCCCAGGATGGAAGAGTCAATTACTAGGGGACATAGATTTAAGGTGAGAGGAGAAAACTATAGAGGAGATGTGTGGGGTAACTTTTTTACGCAGAGGGTAGTGAGTGTCTGGAATTCGCTGCCAGAGGAGGAGGTGGAAGCAGGTACGATAGTGGTGTTTAAGAGGCAGCTTGACAAATACATGAATAGGATGGGAATAGAGGGATACGGACCCCGGAAGTGCAAAATGTTTTAGTTGACGGGCAATATGATCGGTGCAGGTTTGGAGGGTTGAAGGGCCTGTTCCTGTGCTGTACTTTTCTTTGTTCTTTGTTCTAATTGCTTTACGGTGAGGCATTCGCCCCCTTCCTCAGGAGGAAGTCCCGACTTAGGGGCCTGCTGGCCAATTGGATGGCGGGCTGTTCTGTAGTCCCGGCAACAGCAGCCAGGAACGGTGGACACTGCCGGGACTACAGGGAGTCTCACCATGTCACAGAGCCCAGGTAAACCAGGGGGTAGGGGTCTCAGCAACAGGGGATTGGGGCGGGGGGGGCAGGCTCAAGAGGCTGGGGGAGGAGGGTTCGGTGAGGGCAGAGAGATGGCAAAGACCTTGGGACAAAGGGTGTCTCCAATGGGCCTCGATGACCCACCAAGGAGGGTCATCTCTCCCTTGTCCCACTCCAGGCTGCACAGTTAAAGCTGCTGGGTTTCCCACAAGGCGTGGACCTCCACACACCCACACCCACACCCACACCCCGCCCTGGGGACAATACCAGCGGACGTGAAATTAGGCCATTCATTGGCTACTTAATGGCCTCAATAGGCCCAAAGGTGGGCAAGGCTGCCTGGCCCCTCCCCCACTGCCCTGCATAATTTCAAACAGGTTGGGGGTAAGCAGGTAGTTGTTGGAAATCCATCCACTGGATTTTACATGTCCCCTCGTCTTCAAATCTGGGGGGAGCCTATAATCCAGTCTGTTGTAGTGTAGCCTTGTTGCCTGTTTGTAATAGAGTTAATCTGCAGACAACTTTCTAAGTGGAAACATTAGGTTTATTTACAATATCGCCAGCTGCTCCCAATGCGGCCTCCTCTACATTGAAGAGACCAAACACAGACTGGGTGACCGCTTTGCAGAACACCTTCAGTCTGTCCGCAAGCATGACCCAGACCTCCCTGTCGCTTGCCATTTCAACACTCCACCCTGCTCTCTTGCCCTCATGTCCGTCCTTGGCCTGCTGAATTGTTCCAGTGAAGCTCAACACAAACTGGAGGAACAACACCTCATCTTCCGACTAGGCACTTTACAGCCTTCTGGACTGAATACTGAGTTCAACAATTTTAGATCATGAACTCCCTCCTCCATCCCCACCCCCTTTCCCATCCCCCTGTTTTCTAATATTTATTTTTAAATTTTTATATATATATATATATATGTATTTGTTTTCTCACTTATTTCTATTATTATTATTTTAAAAATTTATTTCCATTCATTGTTTTATCCCCACCTTTTAGCCTATTTTGATCTTTTCCCCCACACTGTCCCCTCCCTCCACCCCACCCCCACTCGGACCATCAGTCACTGGCTCATCCTGCTTTCTACTCTGAATGTCACATTAGCACCTCCTTTAGCCAGTATCACCACCGTCAACACCCCTTCTACCTTTTGTTTATGACACCTTTGTCAATCTCTCCTTAGCCTCCACCTATCACTGGCCTTCTATCCAGCTTCATCTGTCCCAATCCCCCTTAAACAGTATAAATTTCTGTTGAACGGTCATTCGGACTTGAAACGTTAACTGTGTTCCTCTCCGCTGTCAGACCTGCTGAGTTTTTCCAGATATTTTTGGTTTTATTCTAGATTTCCAGCATCCGCAGTTTTTTGCTTTTATATATTTCACCACATTTCTACTTCTCTTTAATTCTGAAGAAGAGTTATATGGACTCAAAAGGTTAACTCCATCTTTCTCTGTCTACAGATGCTGTCAGACCTGCTGAGTTTTTTCAGCAATTTTTGTTTTGGTCTCATTTCTTCACTACGCTGACAGAATATTAACACTGGAAAGGTAAGAGACCTTTAGGCACCCACCATCAGCATTGGGTCAAAGGTTCACCATACAGGGATCAGGACTTGGGCCCCAGCTGTTCACAATATATATTATTGTTTTCGATGTGGGACTAAATGTAATATTTCCAAGTTCGTGGATGATACAAAGCTAGGCAGGAATGTGTGTTGTGAGGAAGATGTAAAATGGCTACAGAAGGATTTGGACAGACTTAGTGAGTGGGCAAGAACATGGCAGATGGAATATAATGTGGAAAAATGTGAGGTTATCCACTTTGGTAAAAGGAACAGATGTGCAGAGTATTTCCTAAATGCTAAGAGATTAGAAAGTGTAGATGTAAAAGGGGCCTGTGTGTCCTTGTCCATAAGTCGCTGAAAGCTAACTGGCAGGTGCAGCAGGGAATTAGGAAGCTAATGGAATGTTAGCCTTTATCACAAGAGGATTTGAACAGGAGCAGTGAAGTCTTGCTTCAATTGTGTAGAAGCTTGGTTAGACTGCACCTGGAGTTCTGTGTGCAGTTTTGGTCCCCTTACCTCAGAAAGGATATTATTGCCATAGTGGGAGTGCAAGGAAGGTTCACTAGATAGTGGGACTGTCTTATGTAGAGAGATTGGGAAACTGGGTCTGTGTTCTCTAGAGTTTTGAAGAATGAGAGATGGTCTCATTGAAACCTACAAAATACTTAAAGGAATATACAGGTTAGATGCAGATAAGATGTTTCCCCTGGTTGGAGAGTCTAGAACCAGGGGACACAATTTCAAAATAAGGGGGAAGCCACTTAGGACTGAGATGAGGAGAAGTTTTTCACTAAGTGGGTTGTGAATCTTTGGAATTCTCTATCCCAGAGAGCCATGGAATTTCAGTCATTGAGCATCTTTAAGGTAGAGATTGACAGATTTCTGATTAACAATAACGTGAAGGGTTATGGGGATAGTGTGGGTAAAAGGTAATAAAGTACTCACTCAGCCATGATCGCATTGAATGGTGGAGGGTTGATGGGCTGAATGGCCTTCTCCTGTTCCTACGTTCCTATGTTCCAAAATACAGAGTAAAGCCCCCTCTACACTGTCCCCATCAAACACTCCCAGGGCATGTACAGCACAGGGTTAAATACAGAATAAAGCTCCCTCTACACTGTCCCCATCAAACACTCCCAGGACAGGTACAGCACGGGGTTAGATACAGAGTAAATCTCCCTCTACACTGTCCCCATCAAACACTCCCAGGACAGGTACAGCACGGGGTGAGATACAGAGTAAATCTCCCTCTACACTGACCCCATCAAACACTCCCAGGACAGGTACAGCACGGGGTTAGATACAGAGTAAAGCACCCTCTACACTGTCCCCATCAAACACTCCCAGGACAGGTGCAGCACGGGTTTAGATACAGAGTAAATCTCCCTCTACACTGTCCCCATCAAACACTCCCAGGACAGGTACAGCACGGGGTTAGATACAGAGTAAATCTCCCTCTACACTGTCCCCATCAAACACTCCCAGGACAGGTACAGCACGGGGTTAGATACAGAGTAAAGCTCCCTCTACACTGTCCCCATCAAACACTCCCAGGACAGGTACAGCACGGGGTTAGATACAGAATAAAGCTCCCTCTACACTCTCCCCATCAAACACTCCCAGGACAGGTACAGCACGGGGTTAGATACAGAGTAAAACTCCCTCTACACTGTCCCCATCAAACACTCCCAGGACAGGTACAGCACGGGGTTAGATACAGAGTAAATCTCCCTCTACACTGTCCCCATCAAACACTCCCAGGACAGGTACAGCACGGGGTTAGATACAGAGTAAAACTCCCTCTACACTGTCCCCATCAAACACTCCCAGGACAGGTACAGCACGGGGTTAGATACAGAGTAAATCTCCCTCTACACTGTCCCCATCAAACACTCCCAGGACAGGTACAGCACGGGGTTAGATACAGAGTAAAGCTCCCTCTACACTGTCACCATCAAACACTCCCAGGACAGGTACAGCACGGGGTTAGATACAGAGTAAATCTCCCTCTACACTGTCCACATCAAACACTCCCAGGACAGGTACAGCACGGGGTTAGATACAGAGTAAATCTCCCTCTACACTGTCCCCATCAAACACTCCCAGGACAGGTACAGCACGGGGTTAGATGCAGAGTAAATCTCCCTCTACACTGTCCACATCAAACACTCCCAGGACAGGTACAGCACGGGGTTAGATACAGAGTAAAGCTCCCTCTACACTGTCCCCATCAAACTCCCAGGACAGGTACAGCACGGGGTTAGATACAGAGTAAAGATCCCTCTACACTGTCCTCATCAAACACTCCCAGGGCTGATACGACATCTAGAATTCTCGTTGGTTATTATTTATCTTTCCACAATCAGGTCTCCCTGTTCCTTCTAAAATATAATTTTTATTGTGACCCTGTTCTTATATCTGAAATGACTTATTTCACTTTTGCTTCTGCACTGAACTCTATCCAGCAGCTGACTGCCACCCTGGTTGTGTAACTCCTTCTGCGTTCTTCCACAGTTACTATTGGGAATATTACAGATTTGGGACTCACTGTCAAACCCAGTTCCCTTTGTTCCCCAGTCCTTGTCCCCCCTGCTGTGCGGGGATTAGTTGGGGTGATTTGAGTGTAGTTTGAGTGTGTACTCCAGGCAGGAGATCCTTCACCCGCAGAAATGCAGAGCAGGAATTTCCTGTCCCCTCCCCTGGTCCTCACTGTAACCCTCCCTATCAGCAGTGGATGGACGAGTTAATAAAGGAGGTTGACAAATCACTCTTTCTGACCTTACCGTTCAGTGATCGTCTCTCTGAGGCCGCTCGCGACACCTTTCATCACTGTGCTGGCTTTGGGAGTTAGGACAAGCTGGGACACGAAGAAAGTCCCCTTACTGCGCCGGTCACTGATGGACGCCTGGACGAACTGGATCAGTTTCTCGGGGTCAGTGGTGTTTGGGCAGGGAGATGGCATCATTTGACCCGGCCACAGGAAGGTGACTTCCAGGGCCACCGGATTATGGTAGAAAACCAACACTTGGTAGCCTTTCTCCCAGAGATACTGAAGGCTCACTTCCTGGGCGAAGATGACGGGGGACAGTCTATTCTGGAAACATTCCTTCAGCATTTGGATCAGCTTCTCGTGGTGGGACTTTTGCATCCCGTAGAAGTGATTGAAGTCCAAAATGATAGCCTCTTTAGGCTGCTCCACCAGGAAGGCATTGATCTCCTCCAAACCTTCCCTCACTGTGGCACTGAAGAGTCCGTGGGCAAAGTAGAGCTCATTGTCGGGATCCCTGGGCTTGGTGGAGATGCGTAGGTCAAAGTAGCGAATGCCAGCCTGTAGCTGGCTCCTGAAGTTCATACTCTGAGTGGCCAACCATCTCCTCATTAACCTCTTGGCCACCGCACCAAATACGGAGACAAAATTCTGCACCGTGTCCGTCTGCTCCGGCCCCACCGGCGATGACTCGTCGATGTAGAAGCTGAACGAGTCATGTGACCCTGCAATTAAAGAGGCCAATCGTCATTTTGCACCTTTAATTAAAGGGATAGTCCAAATGAGCCCTCTTAAAGGGGTACTCCCCCAGCAAACAGCAACTGGCATTTACATTAACACAACCAAACATCCAAGGTTCCTGACAGGGTCTAAATAAAGTGGAACTTGACCCTGAGCCACATCAGGAGAGGTATTAGGGACAAAAACAGAAATACCTGGAAAAACTCAGCAGGTCTGACAGCATCTGCGGAGAGGGATACAGTTGATGTTTCGAGTCCGAATGTCTCTTCATATACAGACTCGAAACGTCAACTGTATCCCTCTCCCCAGATGCTGCCAAACCTGCTGAGCTTTTCCAGTTAATTTTGTTTTT
Source organism: Carcharodon carcharias (assembly GCF_017639515.1). Classification (NCBI taxonomy): domain Eukaryota; kingdom Metazoa; phylum Chordata; class Chondrichthyes; order Lamniformes; family Lamnidae; genus Carcharodon; species Carcharodon carcharias. The sequence goes on along the minus strand of NC_054470.1, from coordinate 197,972,907 downwards.
GTTTTGGATTTCCAGCATCCGCAGTTTTTTGCTTTTATCGAGGTATGAGGACAGCTGGGCAAAGCTCAGTCAAAGATGTCGGCTTTAAGGAATACTCATGTAGGAAAGCGGAGGCAAAGTGACTTAAGGGAGGGATTCTAGGGCTGAGAGACCAGGCAAGTGAAGGCACGGCCATCATTGTCCAAGTGATTAAGACCGGGAATGCTCAGGCAGAGAATTGAGGGAGCAGGTCCGATATCATAGCAGGCGCAGGGCTGGTGGATATTACTGAGAGAGGCAGTAATGAGTCATGGAGAGATTTGAAAACAAGAATAAGGATTTTCAAGTCGATGTAAGTCAGCGAGCACAGGGTCGCCCAACACAGAATTAATTATAGAAGGAAATGAAACTGTGCAGATCTCCCCCTACCTGACCCTGTGACATCAGAGTGTGGTGGAGCGATGCCTGTGCTATTCGACTGGTAAGATGGAGGCCAGTAACCTCGACAACATGGGACAGATTTTACAGGGAGCTGCACACCCACCCCACCCCAGCTACAATGTCGGGCGGGGGTGGGGAGGAGAGGGCGGGACCCCGCTCTTCATCCATACAGCTGCCTCACAACAATTTAACCTGGGAGCGGCACTAATTGCTTTACGGTGAGACATTCGCCCCCTTCCTCAGGAGGAAGTCCCGACTTAGGGGCCTGCTGGCCAATTGGATGGCGGGCTGCTCTGTAGTCCCGGCAACAGCAGCCAGGAACGGTGGACACTGCCGGGACTACAGGGAGTCTCACCATGTCACAGAGCCCAGGTAAACCGGGGGGTAGGGGTCTCAGCAACAGGGGGGCGGGGGGGGCAGGCTCAAGAGGCTCGGGGGAGGAGGGTTTGGCGAGGGGTGAGAGATGGCAAAGACCTTGGGACAAAGGGTGTCTCCAATGGGCCTCGATGACCCACCAAGGAGGGTCATCTCTCCCTTGTCCCACTCCGGGTTGCACAGTTAAAGCTGCTGGGTTTCCCACAAGGCGTGGACCTCCACACACCCACACCCACACCCACACCCACACCCCGCCCTGGGGACAATACCAGCGGACGTGAAATTAGGCCATTCATTGGCTACTTAATGGCCTCAATAGGCCCAAAGGTGGGCAAGGCTGCCTGGCCCCTCCCCCACCCCCCCTGCATAATTTCAAACAGGTTGGGGGAGAGCGGGTAGTGGTTGGAAATCCATCCACTGGATTTTACATGTCCCCTCGTCTTCAAATTGATGGGGTGGGGGGGGGGGCGGTGGGGGGAGCCTATAATCCAGTCTGTTGTAGTGTAGCCTTGTCGCCTGTTTGTAATAGAGTTAATCTGCAGACAACTTTCTAAGTGGAAACATTAGGTTTATTTACGGTACATCCAGCAGCAACTACACTTGTGCTTTCAACTCCAGCTCTATCTCTCCACTGACTCTGGAGGTTCTCCGTGCCACTAATACATTGGTTTACAGAAAACATGTGATCTTACATCACAGGATTATTCTTAAAGGTACGGTCCAACATTTAACAAAACCATAATTACTACACAGTCCTGAGTGCAAATACCACTGCAGTTTGACTTCAGTTTTTAAAAACTCTGGGCAAAATAATTGTCACTAAAAGTAACTTTGGAGATGAGAAATATAGAAGCAGGCCATTAGGCCCATCATGTTTGTGGCAGCTCTCATGCAAAGCAGCTCAGCTAGTCTCGCTCTCCCTCACCCTTTCCCCACAGTCTTGTAATATTTTTTCACTTTAGGTGCGTATCAAACTCCCTTTTGAAGACCTCGATTGACCCTGCCTCCACCACACTCTCAGGCAGTGCATTCCAGATCCTAACCACACGCTGTGTGAAAAAGGTTTTCCCCATGTCACTGAAGGTTCTTTTCCCAATCACCTTCAATCTGTGCCCTCTGGTTCTCGATCCTTCCACCAACGGCAACAGTTTCTCCCTATCCACTCTGCCCAGACCCCTCGTGATGCTGAACACCTCTGTCAAATACCCTCTCAAATATCTCTTTAAGAACAATCCCAGCTTCTCCAATCTATCTATGTAACAGAAGTTCCTCATTCCTGAAACCATTCTTGTATGTCTCTTCTGCACCCTCTCTAAAGCCTTCACAAACTTTCTAAAGCATAGTGCCTGGAATTAGAAACAATTCTCCAGTTGAGGCCAAACCAGTGTTTCATAAAGGTTTGCAATAATTTCCTTGTTCTTGTACTCTGTGCTCCCATTAATAAAGCCAGGATACTGTATGCTCTCTCAACCTGTCCTGCCACCTTCAATGATTTGTGTACATATACACCCAGGTCCCTCTGCTCCTGCACCCCCTTCAGTATTGTATCTTTAATTTTATAATGCCATCCTCATTCTCTCTACCAAAATGAACCACTTCACACTTCACTATCTTAAATTTCATCTGCCACTCATCACCCATTCCACCATCCTGTCTCTCTCCTCTTGAACTCTGTCACCATCTTCCTCACACTTCACAACATTTCCAAGTGTTGCAATGTCTGCAAATTGAAGTTGTGACCCATACACCTAAGTCTGGATCATTAATGTAGATCAAAAAAAGTGGTACAAATCCCTAGGGTACCTCACTATATACAGTCCGACAAACACCTGTTCACCACTGCTCTCTATCACTCAGCCAACTTCATACCCATGGGCAGAATTTTTTTTTTTTTGCAAAAAAAAAAGCTTTATTCTTAAATCTTCAAAAACATTTCGAACCATTTCAAAATCACCATTACAAAAATACAAACAGGTTCAACTTTTACAACATGAATCACTAGGTGTATCAGTACAGACAATGAATATTACAATCATTGGCAGACCTTCATTTTAAGCTGTACAGCCTGAGGGGCTCTTTACAGTTCCCAGCCCCCCAGTGCACTGTGACAGAAAGGTCTTAGGCAGCGACCCTTCCCCATTGCGCCTTTGCGGCGGCTGCCCCAAGCTTAACTGTGTCCCTCAGCACGTAGTCCTGGACCTTGAAAAGTGCCAGTCTGCAACACTCGGTCAGGGACAACTCTTTGCACTGGAAGACCAACGAGTTTCGGGCAGACCAAAGAGCGTCTTTCACCGAGTTGGTGATCCTCCAGCTGCAGTTGATGTTTGTCTCGGTGTGTGTCCCTGGGAACAGCCCGTAGAGCACAGAGTCCTCTGTCACAGAACTGCTCGGGATGAACCTCGACAGAAACCACTGCATCTCTCTCCAGACCTTCTTCGCAAAGGCACAATCTACAAGGAGGTGAATAACGGTCTCTTCCCCACCACAGCCACCTCGAGGGCAACGTGCAGAGGGGGTGAGACTCCTGGCGTGTAGGAAGGATCTTACAGGGAGGGCCTTTCTCACCACCAGCCAAGCTACGTCTTGGTGCTTGTTGGAAAGTTCTGGCGATGAGGCATTCTGCCAAATGACTTTGACAGTCTGCTCAGGGAACCATCCCACAGGATCCACCCTCCCTTTTCCCTCAGGGCCTTTAAGACGTTACGTGCCGACCACTGCCTGATGGACTTGTGGTCAAAGGTGTTTCTCTGGGGGTGGGGGTGGGGGTGGGGGTGGGGGTGGGGGTGGGGCCCACTCACCGACGTGTAAAATGATGCAGGATGACGTCGGGCGGAACTCCCGATGTCACCCTGCGTCATTTCCATGTTCAGGTCGGTGGGGGCGCAGCCGAATCAGCTGTGAGCCCGTCAACCTGTCAATGGCCAATTGAGGCCATTGGCAAAGTCATTAACCTCATTAATGGACCTGCCCGTCCAACCTTAGGGTTGTCAGGCAGGCTGGGAGCCCTGGCGGGATTCAGAAAAAACAGGAAACCTCATCTGCGGGTGGGATGAGTTTTCCTGAGGGTTTTTAAAAATGTAATAAATGTTTGATTAAAAGTGATGGACATGTGGCAGCTCTTGTGACAGTGTCACATGGGGAGACGTGGCAGGGAAAGTTTTTTCTAATCTTGATTGAATGTTTTAAATCAGTGCTGAAATCCCTGAGGTGGCACTTAGCCTCAGGGTGATCTGTGCCCCTTTCGTGCGCATGTGTGAAAGTGCGCACTCCCCCCACCCCCCCACCACCCCCCCCCACCACCCCCCCACCCCCACCCCTGCCCGTACAGGGAGCACACAGCGCTTCCTGGTGGACATCACGCTGGACGGGCCTTCACTGGCCCGCCCAAGTAAAATGGTGGTGTGTCCGCAATAGAGGGTGCCGATCAGAGGCACGCCTGCCCCCGCCCACTCTTGCACTTCCCCCCCCAATGGGGTAGGGGTGGGGGCGAATTCTCCCCTATGGGTTATTGTTGCCTTGGTGATAGTTTACCTGGGAGTGTTTAATTTGGGGATTTGTTTAAAAGTTATTATGGTAGTAATGTGTAGACATGTGCATGAGTTTAATTTCTGGTTAAATTAATAAATGTTTAATTTAGTTTATATAAAAAACCTTTGGAGGCTTGGTGGTCTTATTCCTGAATTCAGAGTTGCATCTCAAACATACCAATTGAAAATATAGGTTATGACAGTTGTTCAATTTTCCCTCTGGGATTTTAAATAACTCAACATTACCAACTGCTGCATCATAATAGAACCTGCTGACAATTTAGAGGGCAATTAAGCCCATTAATGGTGCAATTAACAGAGATTTTTCGTTGCCCATCCAATGTTACATTGGTGGGCAGGGGAATCAACCAGGCATCCTTTGCATTTTTCAGGAAACCTCATCCACGGTAAGGGTGAGGTTTCCTTGATTAAGTAAAATCAAAATAAATGTCTGTGGGCAGTATTTCATTACCTACAATTTCAGGTGACTGATTTTAAAGCTTGGACACTTTTTTACGGTTTCTGTGACCTTCACTTTAGGTTGTTCAGGTCTTCAGTTCCCTGAGGCAGCTCTCTACCTTCGGGGAGCTTCCTGTTAGCGCTCACCCTGAGCCCGCGCTGACTTCAGCGTTCGCCTTTCCCCCACCCTCGCCTTGGCAGCGCTGAGCCTTTCAGCGCGCGCTTCACACTGGCTGGGCCGTTAATTGGCTCGCCAGTGTGAATTCGGAGGCCAATCACGGTCAGCAGTCCATTTCCCGGCCAATCCCGGACCTGCCAATCACGCCCGCTGCCCACCTAAAAATCCTGTCCCATGTTTCAGATTTGCTGTTATGCGGCCAGTTTATTAAATTCCTTTTGGAAGTCTATATACACCACATCAAACACATTACCCTCATCATCCCTCTGTCATCTCATCAAAAGTGCCTTTAACAAATCTGTGCTGTCTTTCCTTAATTAATCCACACTTGCTCTGTAAACTTTGTCCCAGATTATCAATTTTAAAAACTTTCCCAAGAACGAGGTTAAACTGGTTGACCTTTAGTGTTTGCGTTTATCCTTATACCCTTTTTAGAACAAATGTGTAGCATTTCCAATTCTCCAATCCTCTAGCACCACCCTTGTATCTAAACAGGATTGGAAGATTATGATCACTGCCTCTGCAACGTCCACCCTTAATTCTCTTTATAATCTTGGATGTATCCTTTCCAGTCCTGGTGACTTGTCAACTTTAAGTACAATCAACCTTTCTGATATCTCTTCTTTATCAATTTTTATCCGAAAATGTTCGTTGATGTCCTTTAGGGAAAGAAACCTAGTCTGGCGTATATCAAAGGACTTCTTACCCAGGCCACAAGAAGCCCGACAAGAGACAAATCACTACTGGATCAAATAATGATAAATAAACCAGAGCAGGTAAGAGAAGAGAGTGTAGGGGTACATCTAGGCAATAGCAATTACAACAGAATAGCATGGATGAATAGAGAAGTTTGGGTAAGATTGAAACTAAAGAGAAAGGCATACACTCTGTACATACACAATAAAATGAGGATGGCAGTAGGGAAAATGAAAAGATTAGAAAAGAATTTTGAAAAACAAAGGCAATGAGAATCTACAAATTTAAACTATCAAAGAAAATAAAAAGAAATAAAGTATTGCATGCACATAAACACCAATGTAAAAATCAGGATAGGAACAGGCCACTCAGGGACATACATCATAATCTCACAGGCAATGACAGCAAAATAACAAAAATATGAAATAATCACTTTACATTAGGATTTGCCGGGAATGGTAATATATGGTACAAAAGACACTAGGGTATAAGAACATGAGAAATAGGAGCAGGAGTAGACCATAGGCTGCTCGAGACTGTTCCTCACCTTTCAATAAAATCATGGCTGATCTCCACTTTCCTGCCTGTCTCCCAGGACCCTAGGGTCCCTTGTCAATCAAAAATCTGTCTAGTGCGGCCTCGAATATATTCAATGACCCAGCTTCCACTGCTCTCTGGGGGAGAGAATTCCAAAGACTAACAACCCTCTGAGAGAAATTCACCCTCATCTCCATCTTACATGGGAGGCTCCTTATTTTTAAGCTGCGCCCTCTTGTTCTAGACTTGTACCCCATGAGGGGAAACGTCCTCTCAGCATTGACCCTGTCAAGCTCTCTCACAATCTTCTATGTTTCAGAGACGATCAAAAGAGATGTTTAAGATAGACAGGGAAGCGGGGGAGTGGAATGGGAAAGAGGGTGGAATAATTGGTAAAATGATCGAACTTAGAGAAGATAAAAGCCTCTGGCTGAGATGGATTGCATCCATGCATATTAAAGGAAGTTTTGGGAGAGATAACAGAGGCACTATTACATTAATATAAAAATTCATTAGGAAAGGGTATCGTGCCAGAGGACAAACAGATGACTAACATGACTTCTATGTTTAAAAAGGGAGATAGAATAAAATGCACAGAACTATAGACCAATTAGATTAATGCCAATGGTAGAAAATACAATGAAATCTTTAGCCAGAGATGTAATAAATAATTATCTAGAAGTGAAAATTAAACAAAGAGCAGAGCCCACATACTTCAGAAGGGAAAGTCATGTTTGATAAACCTTACGCACAAAATCATTGAATGATACACAGGAAGTGGTCATTCAGCCCATCCTTCCTGTGCAGGCTTCAGAGCCACTGATTAATTACACTCCCCTGCTCAGTCTCCGTAGTTTTGCAATATTTTTCTCCTTCAACAGTTTCCACCAGCCTTTCAGGCAGCGCAAACCTTGGAGTACAGATTGGCTGGGTGGTTAACAGTGAGATTGAGTGTCTTGGGCTACAGGAAGATATAGACGGGATGGTCAAATGGGCAGATAAGTGGCAGATGGAATTTAACCCTGAAAAGTGTGAGGTGATACACTTTGGAAGAAGTAATTTGACAAGGAAGTATTCAATGAATGGCATGACACTAGGAAGTTCTGAGGAACAAAGGGACCTTGGCATGTGTGTCCATAGATCTCTGAAGGGGGAGGGGCATGTTAGTGGGGTGGTGAAAAAGGGATATGGGACACTTGCCTTTATCAATCGAGGCATAGATTACAAAAGTAGGGAGGTCATGTTGGAGTTGTATAGAACCTTGGTGAGGCCACAGCTGGAGTACTGTGTGCAGTTCTGGTCACCACATTATAGGAAGGATGTGATTGCACCGGAGGGGGTGCAGAGGAGATTCACCAGGATGTTGCCTGGGATGAAACATTTAAGTTATGAAGAGAGGTTGGATAGACTTGGGTTGTTTTTGTTGGAGCAGAGAAGACTGAGGGGTGACCTGATGGAGGTGTACAAGATTATGAGGGGCATGGACAGGGTGGATAGGGAGCAGCTGTTCCCCTTAGTTGAAGGGTCAGTCACAAGGGGGCATAAGTTCAAGGTGAGGGGCAGGAGGTTTAGGGGGGATGTGAGGAAAAACTTTTTTACCCAGAAGGTGGTGACAGTCTGGAATGCGCTGCCTGGGAGGGTGGTGGAGGCGGGTTGCCTCACATCCTTTAAAAAGTACCTGGATGAGCACTTGGCACCTCATAACATTCAAGGCTATGGGCCATGTGCTGGTAAATAGGATTAGGTAGGTAGGTCAGGTGTTTCTCACATCTCGGTGCAGGGTTGATGGGCCAAATCCCAGCTTCTCCAGTCTCTCTACATTAACTGAAGTCCCTTATCCCTGATACTGTTATATATTTTATATCTCAGATCTATGTGGAGATGACACTAGTTTCTATATATAGGAACTTTATTTACGCTGTTTTAAAATGTCTGCTCCATGCTACAGCTCTGGCTTCCAGCCCTTTCTATAGCTTTATTTACTTTTCCCTGAGTCCACATCCAGGCTTAACCAATAAAGCACAGTGAGCATCAACAGTAAAGAGAATCACATAATCAAACACAGAACAATTGAACACTACCATCTTTTCCCCTGCACCCTCTCCAAGAGTTTGACATCCTTCCTAAAGTGTAGTGTCTGGAATTGAACACAATACCCAACTAGGACTAACCAGTAATTTAAAAGGTTGGGCATAATTTCTTTACTTTTGTACTCTATGCATTGCTTTATAAAGCCAAGAATCTCATATACATGTTAACAACACTTCTCAAATTACCCTTACACCTTCAATGAATTGTGTACATACCGCAACCCCCCCTCCAGATCTCTCTGCTCCTGTACCCCCTTTCAAATTGTACCTTCCAGTTTATATTGTCTCTCCTCAATTTTCTGACCAAAATCCGTCACTTCACATTTATCTGTGCTAAACTGTATTTGCCACCTGTCTGCTCATTTCACCAGCACCTGTCCTCCTGGAGTCTGTTACTACGTTTGTTGTTTACCACATTTCCAGGTTTTAAACTTTTAAACATTACCTCATATACCCAGGTCTAGATCACAAAGAAATATAATATATATATCAAAAACAGCAGTGACCCTAATACTGACACCTGGGCAACACCAATGTACACTTCCCTTCGATCTGAGAAGTAACTGAATTTATTGCTGTAAAAAAGAGGCATTTTGTTGAAGTTTCCCATCTTGCACTCATCTGAACAGGCACAAGAGTACCATATTTTAGAGGGAGTACTAGAAGCTACATATATTCAGGCACGGCAATCTGTCCTCTGTAGGCAAAAGGAACATGTCCAGGCATTGAGCCTTTTTTGAATTAAATTAAAGCCTGGGGGACAATGGTTCCTTGGTGCATTCTCCATGGCAATGCCTCAACCAATCAGAGTCGACTTGCTAGCCAATCAACACCCTTTTCTCGTGCAGTATAAATTACTGCTCCCTTTGAAACTTGGCATTCTTGCATCTGTCCTGATGAGTGCAAGATGAAAAGATTAGACAGCATGTCTCTTTTTTCATTACTATTCAAGTTCTACACTACTGACTATTAGTAACTGAATTCTTTGATGAAGTAACAGAAATGCTAGGTAAGGGTAATGACGTAGATATATTCTATTTGTGACCAAGCAGACAAACATGACTGGGCGGGTAGTGCAGGAGGAGAGTGATGGCTTCTCTGGGGAGTGCAGGCAGAGCCAATGCCAGAGCACCATTGGTGGCTCAACTATGCAGAGGGGCACACGGACTATTGGAAAAGCAATAGTAATAGGGGATTCTATAAACAGGAGAACAGACAGGCAGACATATGGCCATAAATGCGAATTCAGGATGGTGTTCCTCGTTGGTGCCAGGGTCAAGGATATCACTGGAGCACCCTGATTGGGGTGGGGTGGGGTGGGGAGGGTGAATGGTCCACATCGGTACCATTGACATTGGCAGAAACAGAGATGTAGTGCTGTAGTCAAGATGGAGAGAGCTAGGTAGGAATTATAAAGCAGGAGATCAAGTTAATAATTTTCAGATTCCTCCTGGTGTCACACGAGAATAGAAATTGCAGATTGAAACAGATGAATGTGTGCTGGAAAGATGGTGCAGGAGAGAGGGATTTAGTTTCCTGGCACATTGGGATCAGCTGTGGAGGAGATGGGACCCATACAGTCAAGGTCACACCTAAACAGAGTGATTTGCTAGTGCATTTGGGGAAGGTTTAAACTAATTAGGCAGGGGCATGGGAACCAGAGCGAGAGAAAACAAGATGCACAAAGGATTAGGAGAGATGGATAGCACACAGTAAGAAATAGTCAGGTATTAGATAGGACCAGAATAAGAGGAAATGCAATAAGCACTAAATTGGATTTACTGTGCATGTATGTGAACCCAGACAGGATAGTAAATGTGATTAGTGAGCTGCAGCTGGAAATATGAAGTTATGGCTTCAAAGAGACCTGGCTCAAAAAATACCCAGAGCGGGTATTAAATATTCTGGCATACAGGAAAGATAGACAAGGAAAGAATGGGGGCGGGGGGGCACAGTATTTATTGGGTGCATATTACACAGCTGATGAGAGGGGGGGTCCCAGGGGGAACCAGAACTGAATCTTGTGAGAATTAAGAATCATTAAACTGGGCCATCAATTGGTGGAAAAGGCATAGGGGAACAAATATGCAGGAAATTTACACAGAAGTACAAAAAAACTATAGGTAACAATAATGTGAGACATTCACTATCCATATAGATATATACATATATATATATAGCGGCATCGTGATACTGTGAAGGGTAAAGAGGGGCAAGAGTTTCTGAAATTTGTTGCAGTAAGGAGGGAGACATTGTTGGATCAGCGTCTGGGGATGAGGTGGGTCAAGTGCATCAAGCGGCAGCAAGGAAACAGCTCAGGGGCGGGGATCAGGACTAAGCTAACTCTTACGGTACGATAGAACAGGACAATGAGCAAATCCAGATTCAAAATATATATTTGGAGAAAGGTCAAGTTCAAAGAGATGAGGACAGGTACAGATAAAATGAAAATGAATTAATCATCAACCACATCAGAAAGTGCAGAGAGCAACATAGGTTACAGGTTATACAGCATCTGAGAGACAGACAGACTCCAAAAAGACCTGTGGATTGGAGGTATCTTCCAGGAGAGTAGGCAGACATGATCTGCAGTTTGAGCAGGTATCTGAGACACCCACTCTACAGAGTAAGTATCTAACCTGTGGCTATTGAGAGCTGGTGGGTTGTGGGTCAACTTTTTAAAGGCAAGCGGCTGTCAGCTTTCCCATTGCTGTTGCGAAATGATAGGGTCAGTCATTGTGAACAGACAGTGCCTCAAACCATCTGTCAGTCATTGTGAACACACAGTGCCCCAGACCCCTCTGTCAGTCATTGTGAACACACAGTGCCCTAGACCCCTCTCTCAGTCATTGTGAACACACAGTGCCCCAGACCTCTGTCAGTCACTGTGAACACACAGTGCCTCAGACCTCTGTCAGTCATTGTGAACACACAGTCAGTCATTGTGGACACACAGTGCACCAGAACTCTGTCAGTCATTGTGAACAGAAAGTGCCTCAGACCCCTCTGTCAGTCAATGTGAACACACAGTCAGTCATTGTGGACACACAGTCAGTCATCGTGGACGCACAGAGCAACAGACCATTGTCAGTCATTGTGAACACACAGTGCCCCAGAACTCTGTAAGTCATTGTGAACATACAGTGCCCAAGATCCCTCTGTCAGTCATTGTGAACACAGAGAGCCTCAGAAATCTGTCAATCATTGTGAATACACACTGCCTCAGACATCTGTCAGTCATTGTGAACACACAGTGCCCCAGACAGCTATCAGTCATTGTGAACACAGAGAGGCTCAGAAATCTGTCAGTCATTGTGAACACACAGTGCCTCAGACCTCTGTCAGTCATTGTGAACACACAGTGCCTCAGACCACTGTCAGTCAATGTGAACACACAGTGCCCCAGACCTCTGTCAGTCATTGTGAACACACAGTGCCCCAGACCTCTGTCAGTCATTGTGAACACACAGTGCCTCAGATCTCTGTCAGTCATTGTGAGCACACAGTGCCTCAGATCCCTCTGTCAGTCATTGTGAACGCACAGTGCCCCAGATCCCTCTGTCAGACATTGTGAACACACAGTGCCCCAGATCCCTCTGTCAGTCATTGTGAACGCACAGTGCCCCAGATCCCTCTGTCAGTCATTGTGAACACACAGTGCCCCAGACCAATGTCAGTCATTGTGGACACACAGTCAGTCATTGTGAACACACAGTGCGTCGGGACCCTCTGTCAGTCATTGTGAACACACAGTCAGTCATTGTGGACACACAGTGACCTAGATCTCTGTCAGTCATTGTGAACACACAGTGCCTCAGATCTCTGTCAGTAATTGTGAACACACAGTGTCTCAGGCCCCTCTGTCAGTCATTGTGAACACACAGTGCCTCAGATCTCTGTCAGTCATTGTGAACCCACAGTGCCCCAGAACTAGATCAGTCATTGTGAACACACAGTGATCCAGAAGTATGTCAGTCATTGTGAACAAACAGTGCCCCAGAATTTGTCAGTCATTGTGAACACACAGTCAGTCATTGTGAACACACAGTGCCTCGGGACCCTCTGTCAGTCATTGTGGACACACAGTCAGTCATTGTGGACACAAAGTGCCCCAGATCTCCATCAGTCATTGTGAACACACAGTGCCTCAGATATCTGTCAGTCATTGTGAACACACAGTGCCTCAGATCTCTGTCAGTCATTGTGAACACACAGTGCCCCAAACCTCTATCAGTCATTGTCAACACACAGTGCCCCACAACTCTGTCAGTCATTATGAACACACAGTGCCTCAGATCTCTGTCAGTCATTGTGAACACACAGTGCCTCAGATCTCTGTCAGTCATTGTGAACACACAGTGGTCCAGACCTCTGTCAGTCATGGTGAACACACAGTGCCCCAGATCTCTGTCAGTCATTGTGAACACACAGTGCCCAAAACCTCTATCAGTCATTGTCAACACACAGTGCCCCAGATCTCTGTCAGTCATTGTGAACACACAGTGCCCCAGACCTCTGTCAGTCATTGTGAACACACAGTGCCCCAGACCTCTGTCAGTCATTGTGAACACACAGTGGTCCAGACCTCTGTCAGTCATGGTGAACACACAGTGCCCCAAACCTCTATCAGCCATTGTGAACACACAGTGCCCCAAACCTCTGTCAGTCAAAGTGAACACACAGCGCCCAAGACCTCTGTCAGTCAATGTGAACACACAGTGCTCAAGACCTCTGTCCGTCAATGTGAACACACAGTGCCACAGAACTCTGTCAGTCATTGTGAACACACAGTGCTCCAGACCTCTGTCAGTCATTGTGAACAAACAGTGGTTCAGACCTCTGTCAGTCATTTTGAACACACAGTTCTCCAGATCTCTGTCAGTCAATGTGAACACAGAGTGCCAAAAGACCTCTGTCAGTCATTGTGAACACACAGGGCACCCGACTTCTGTCAGTCTTTGTGAACACAGAGTGCCCCAGACCTCTGTCAATCAATGTGAACACACAGTGCCAAAAGGCCTCTGTCAGTCACTGTGAACACACAGGGCACCCGACTTCTGTCAGTCATTGTGAACACAAAGTGCCCCAGACCTCTGTCAGTCAATGTGAACACACAGTGCCCAAGAACTCTGTCAGTCATTGTGAACACACAGTGCCCCAGATCTCTGTCAGTCATTGTGAACACACAGTGCTCCAGAACTCTGTCAGTCAATGTGAACACACAGTGCCCAAGACCTCTGTCAGTCACTGTGATCACACAGTGCCCCAGACCTCTGTCAGTCATTGTGAACACAAAGTGCTCCAGACATCTGTCAGTCACTGTGAACACACAGTGCCCAAGACATCTGTCAGTCACTGTGAACAAACTGTGCCCAAGACCTCTGTCAGTCAATGTGAACACACAGTGCCCAAGACCTCTGTCAGTCACTGTGAACACACAGTGCCCAAGACCTCTGTCAGTCATTGTGAACACACAGTACTCCCGATCTCAGTCAGTCATTGTGAACACACAGTGTCCCAGACCTCTGTCAGTTATGGTGAACACACAGTGCCCCAGACCTCTGTCAGTCATTGTGAACAAACAGTGGTTCAGACCTCTGTCAGTCATTTTGAACACACAGTTCTCCAGATCTCTGTCAGTCAATGTGAACACAGAGTGCCAAAAGACCTCTGTCAGTCATTGTGAACACACAGGGCACCCGACTTCTGTCAGCCTTTGTGAACACAGAGTGCCCCAGACCTCTGTCAGTCAATGTGAACACACAGTGCCATAAGACCTCTGTCAGTCATTGTGAACACACAGGGCACCCGACTTCTGTCAGTCAATGTGAACACACAGTGCCCAAGAACTCTGTCAGTCATTGTGAACACACAGTGCCCCAGATCTCTGTCAGTCATTGTGAACACACAGTGCTCCAGAACTCTGTCAGTCAATGTGAACACACAGTGCCCAAGACCTCTGTCAGTCACTGTGATCACACAGTGCCCCAGACCTCTGTCAGTCATTGTGAACACAAAGTGCTCCAGACCTCTGTCAGTCAATGTGAACACACAGTGCCCAAGACCTCTGTCAGTCACTGTGAACACACAGTGCCCAAGACCTCTGTCAGTCATTGTGAACACACAGTGCTCCAGAACTCTGTCAGTCATTGTGAACACACAGTGTCCCAGACCTCTGTCAGTTATTGTGAACACACAGTGCCCCAGACCTCTGTCAGTCATTGTGCACACCAGGTGCCTCAGATCTCTGTCAGTCATTGTGCACACACAGTGCCCCAGACCTCTGTCAGTCATTGTGAACACACAGGGCCCCAAACCTCTGTCAGTCATTGTGCACACACAGTGCCACAGACCTCTGTCAGTCATTGTGCACACACAGTCCCCCAAACCTCTATCAGTCATTGTGAACACCCAGTGCTCCAGATCTCTGTCAGTCATTGTAAACACACAGTGCCTCAGACCTCTGACAGTCACTGTGAACACACTGTGCCCCAAACTTCTCTCAGTCATTGTGAACACACAGTGCTCCAGACCTCTGTCAGTCATTGTGAACACACAGAACCCAAGATCTCTGTCAGTCATTGTGAACACTCAGTGTTCCAGACCTAGGTCAGTCATTGTGAACACACAGTGCCCAAGATCTCTGTCAGTCATTGTGAAAACACAGTGCCTCAGACCAGTCAGTCATTGTGGACACCCAGTCAGTCATTGTGAACACACAGTGCCCTAGAACTCTGTCAGACATTGTGAACGCACAGTGCCTCAGACCTCTGTCAGTCAATGTGAACACAAAGTGCCTCAGGACCTCTGTCAGTCATTGTGAACACACAGTGCCTGAGGACCCTCTGTCAGTCAATGTGAAGACACAGTGCCCCAGACCTCTGTCAGTCAAAGTGAACAGACAGTGCCCCAGAACTCTGTCAGTGATTGTGAACACACAGTGCTCTAGACCTCTGTCAGTCATTGTGAACACAAAGTGCCCCAGATCTCTGTCTGTCATCGTGAACACACAGTGCCCCAGACCTTTGTCAGTCATTGTGAACACACAGTGCTCCAGAACTCTGTCTGTCATTGTGAACACAGAGAGCCTCAGACCTCTGTCAGTCATTGTGAACACACAGTGCCCGAGACCTCTGTCAGTCATTGTGAACACACAGTGCCTCAGACCACTCTGTCAGTCATTGTGAACACACAGTGCCTCAGGCCACTCTGTCAGTCATTGTGAACACAAAGTGCTCCAGACCTCTGTCAGTATTTGTGAACACACTGTCCCCAGACCTCTGTCGATCATTGTGAACACACAGTGCCTCAGATCTCTGTCAGTCAGTGTGAACACACAGTGCTCCTGACCTCTGTCAGTCATTGTGAACACACAGTGCCCTAGAACTCTGTCAGTCATTGTGCACACACAGTCAGTCATTGAGGAAACACAGTCAGTCATTGTGAACACACATTGCCCCAGACCTTTGTCAGTCATTGTGAACACACAGTGCTCCAGAAATATTTCAGTCATTGTGAACACACAGTGCTCCAGACCTATGTCAGTCATTGTGAACACACAGTGCCTCAGAAATCTGTCAGTCATTGTAAAAACTCAATGCCCCAGATGTATGTCAGTCACTGTGAACAAACAGTGCCCCAGTCCTTTGTCAGTCATTGTGAAGACACAGTGCTCCAGAACTCTGTCAGTCAATGTGAACACAAAGTGCCTCAGGACCCTCTGTCAGTCATTGTGAACACACAGTGCCTCAGGACCCTCTGTCAGTCATTGTGAAGACACAGTGCTCCAGACCTCTGTCAGTCAATGTGAACACACAGTGCCCCAGAACTCTGTCAGTCATTGTGAACACACAGTGCCCCAGACCTCTGTTAGTCATTGTGAACACACAGTGCTCTAGACCTCTGTCAGTCATTGTGAACACAAAGTGCCCCAGATCTCTGTCTGTCATCATGAACACACAGTGCCCTAGACCCCTCTGTCAGTCAATGTGAAAACACAGTGCCCCAGACCTATGTCAGTCATTGTAAACACACAGTCAGTCATTGTGAATACTCAGTGCCTGAGATCTCTGTCAGTCATTGTGAACATAAAGTGCCACAGAGCACTCTGTCAATCATTGTGCACACACAGTAACCCGACCTCTGTCAGTCATTTTGAACACACAGAGTCCCAGACATCTCTCTCAGTCATTGTGAACACAAAGTTCCTCAGAACTCTGTCAGTCATTGTGGACACACAGTGCCCCAGACCTCTGTCAGTCATTGTGAGCACACAATGCCCCAAACCTCTATCAGTCTTTATGAATAAACAGTGCTCCAGATCTCTGTAAGTCATTGTGAACACACAGTGTTTCAGACCTCTGTCAGACATTGTGAACACAAAGTGCCCCAGATCTCTGTCTGTCATCGTGAACACACAGTGCCCCAGACCCCTCTATCAGTCATTGTGAAAACACAGTGACCCAGACCTATGTCAGTCATTGTGAACACTCAGTTCTCCAGACCTAGGTCAGTCATTGTGAACACACAGTGCCCGAGAATTCTGTCAGTGATTGTGAACACACAGTCTGTCGTTGTGGACACTCAGTGCCTCAGAGCTCTGTCAGTCATTGTGAACATAAAGTGCCCCAGACCACTCTGTCAATCATTGTGCACACACAGAGTCCCAGACATCTCTCTCATTCATTGTGAACACAAAGTTCCTCAGAACTCTGTCAGTCATTGTGGACACACAGTGCCCCAGACCTCTGTCAGTCATTGTGAACACACAGTGCCCCAAACCACTATCAGTCATTGTGAATAAACAGTGCCCCAGATCTCTGTCAGTCATTGTGAACACACAGTGCCCTTGATCTCTGGCAGTCATTGTGAACACACAGTGCCCGAACCGCTGTCAGTCATTGTGAACACACAGTGCCTCAGATCTCTGTCAGTCAGTGTGCACACAAAGGGTCCCAGACCACTGTCAGATATTGTGAACACACAATGCCCCAAACGTCTATCAGTCATTGCGAACACACAGTGCTCCAGACCTCTGTCAGTCATTGTGTACACGCAGTGCTCCAGACCTTTGTCACTCATTGTGAACACACAGTGATCCAGACCTCTGTCAGTCATTGTGAACACAGAGAGCCTCAGACCTCTGTCAGTCATTGTGAACACACAGTGCCCGAGACCACTGTCATTCATTGTGAACAGGCAATGCCCTGGACCACTCTGTCAGTTATTGTGAACACACAGTGCCCCTGACCTCTGTCAGTCATTGTGAACACACAGATTCCCAGACATCTCTGTCAGTCATTGTGAACACACAGTTCCTCAGAACTCTGTCAGTCATTGTGCACACACAGTGCATGAGACATCTGTCATTCATTGTGAACACACAATGCCCTAGAGCACTCTGTCAGTCATTGTTAACACCAAGTGCCTCAGACCACTCTGTCAGTCATTGTGGACACCAGGTGCCTCAGACCTCTGTCAGTCATTGTGCACACACAGTGCCACAGACCTCTGTCAGTCATTGTGAACACACAGTGCCACAGACCTCTGTCAGTCATTGTGAACGCACAGTGCCCCAAAACTCTATCAGTCATTGTGAACACACAGTGCTCCAGATCTCTGTCAGTCATTGTGAACACACAGTTCCCCAGACCTCTGTCAGTCATTGTAAACACACAGTGCCTCAGACCTCTGACAGTCACTGTGAACACACTGTGCCCCAAACTTCTCTCAGTCATTGTGAACACACAGTGCTCCAGACCTCTGTCAGTCATTGTGAACACACAGAACCCAAGATCTCTGTCAGTCATTGTTAATACTCAGTGTTCCAGTTCTAGGTCAGTCATTGTGAACACACCGTGCCCAAGATCTCTGTCAGTCATTGTGAAAACACAGTGCCTCAGACCTCTGTCAGTCATTGTGAATGCACAGTGCCCCAAACCTCTATCAGTCATTGTGAACACATAGTGCTCCAGATCTCTGTCAGTCATTGTGAACACACAGTTCCCCAGACCTCTGTCAGTCATTGTAAACACACAGTGCCTCAGACCTCTGACAGTCACTGTGAACACACTGTGCCCCAAACTTCTCTCAGTCATTGTGAACACACAGTGCTCCAGACCTCTGTCAGTCATTGTGAACACACAGAACCCAAGATCTCTGTCAGTCATTGTGAATACTCAGTGTTCCAGACCTAGGTCAGTCATTGTGAACACACCGTGCCCAAGATCTCTGTCAGTCATTGTGAAAACACAGTGCCTCAGACCAGTCAGTCATTGTGGACACCCAGTCAGTCATTGTGAACACACAGTGCCCTAGAACTCTGTCAGACATTGTGAACGCACAGTGCCTCAGACCTCTGTCAGTCAATGTGAAAACAAAGTGCCTCTGGACCTCTGTCAGTCATTGTGAACACACAGTGCCTCAGGACCCTCTGTCAGTCAATGTGAAGACACAGTGCTCCAGACCACTGTCAGTCAAAGTGAACAGACAGTGCCCCAGAACTCTGTCAGTCATTGTGAACACACAGTGCTCTAGACCTCTGTCAGTCATTGTGAACACAAAGTGCCCCAGATCTCTGTCTGTCATTGTGAACACACAGTGCCCCAGACCTTTGCCAGTCATTGTGAACACACAGTGCTCCAGAACTCTGTCTGTCATTGTGAACACAGAGAGCCTCAGACCTCTGTCAGTCATTGTGAACACACAGTGCCCGAGAGCTCTGTCAGTCATTGTGAACACACAGTGCCTCAGACCACTCTGTCAGTCATTGTGAACACACAGTGCCTCAGGCCACTCTGTCAGTCATTGTGAACACAAAGTGCTCCAGACCTCTGTCAGTATTTGTGAACACACTGTCCCCAGACCTCTGTCGATCATTGTGAACACACAGTGCCTCAGACCTCTCTCAGTCACTGTGAACACACAGTGCTCCTGACCTCTGTCAGTCATTGTGAAGACAAAGGGCCCCAGATCTCTGTCATTCATTGTGAACACACAGTGCCTCAGAGCTCATTCAGTCATTGTGAACACACAGTGCTCCAGACCTTTGTCAGTCATTGTGAACACACAGTGCTCCAGACCTCTGACAGTCATTGTGAACACAGAAATGCTCAGACCTCTGTCAGTCATTGTGAACACACAGTGCCCAAGACCTCTGTCAGTCATTGTGAACACACAGTGCCTCAGACACCTTCTGTCAGTCATTGATAACACACAGTGCTCCAGACCTCTGTCATTCGTTGTGAACACAATGTCCCAGTCCTCTGTCGATTATTGTGAACACATGATGCCTCAGACCTCTGTCAGGCATTGTGAACACTCAATGCCTCAGACCTCTGTCAGTCATTGTGAACACACAGTGCCCCAGACATCAGTCAGTCAATGTGAACTGACAGTGTATAAGAACTTTGTCAGTCATTGTGAACACAGTGCCCCAGACCCCTTTGTCAGTCATTGTGAACACACAGTGCTCCTGACTTCTGTCAGTCATTGTGAACACACAGTGCCTCAGACCCCTCTGTCAGTCATTATGAACAAAAACACAGTCATTGTGAACACTCAGTGGTCACGAAATCTGTCAGTCATTGTGAACAAACAGTGTTCCAGACCTCTGTCAGTCATTGTGAACACACAGTGCCTCAGACCTCTCTCTCCGTCATTGTGAATACACAGTGCTCCTGACCTCTGTCAGTCATTGTGAACACACAGTGCCTCAGACCCCTCTGTCAGTCATTATGAACACAAACTCAGTCATTGCGAACACCCAGTGGTCACGACCTCTGTCAGTCATTGTGAACACACAGTGCTCCTGTACTCTGTCAGTCATTGTGAACTAACAGTTCCTCAGACCTCTGTCATTGATTGTGAACAGACACTGCCCCAGACCTCTGTCAGTCATTGTGAGCACACTGTGCCCCAAACGTCATTCAGTCATTGCGAACACACAGTGCTCCAGACTGCTGTCAGTCATTGTCTACACACAGTGCTCCTGACCTTTGTTAGTCATTGTGAACACACAGTGCCTCAGACCCCTCTGTCAGTCATTATGAACACAAACTCAGTCATTGCGAACACCCAGTGGTCACGACCTCTGTCAATCATTGTGAACACACAGTGCTCCTGTACTCTGTCAGTCATTGTGAACTAACAGTTCCTCAGACCTCTGTCATTGATTGTGAACAGACACTGCCCCAGACCTCTGTCAGTCATTGTGAACACACAGTTCCTCAGAACTCTGTCAGTCATTGTGCACACCAGGTGCCTCAGATCTCTGTCAGTCATTGTGCATACACAGTGTCCCAGACTGCTGTCAGTCATTGTGAACAAACGGTGCCCCAAACCTCTATCAGTCATTGTGAACACACAGTGCTCCAGATCTCTGTCAGTCATTGTGAACACACAGTTCCCCAGACCTCTGTCAGTCTTTGTAAACACACAGTGCCTCAGACCTCTGACAGTCACTGTGAACACACTGTGCCCCAAACTTCTCTCAGTCATTGTGAACACACAGTGCTCCAGACCTCTGTCAGTCATTGTGAAAACACAGCCCCCAAGATCTCTGTCAGTCATTGTGAACACTCAGTGTTCCAGACCTAGGTCAGTCTTTGTGAACACACAGTGCCCATGATCTCTGTCAGTCATTGTGAAAACACAGTGCTCCAGAACTCTGTCAGTCATTGTGAATGCACAGTGCCTCAGACCAGTCAGTCATTGTGGACACCCAGTCAGTCATTGTGAACACACAGTGCCCTAGAACTCTGTCAGACATTGTGAACGCACAGTGCCTCAGACCTCTGTCAGTCAATGTGAACACAAAGTGCCTCAGGACCCTCTGTCAGTCATTGTGATGACACAGTGCTCCAGACCTCTGTCAGTCAAAGTGAACAAACAGTGCCCCAGAACTCTGTCAGTCATTGTGAACACACAGTGCCCCAGACCTCTGTCAGTCATTGTGAACACACAGTGCTCTAGACCTCTGTCAGTCATTGTGAGCACAAAGTGCCCCAGATCTCTGTCTGTCATCGTGAACACACAGTGCCCCAGATCTTTGTCAGTCATTGTGAACACACAGTGCTCCAGAACTCTTTCAGTCTTTGCGAACACAGAGAGCCTCTGACCTCTGTCAGTCATTGTGAACGCACAGTGCCCGAGAGCTCTGTCAGTCATTGTGAACACACAGTGCCTCAGACCACTCTGTCAGTCATTGTGAACACACGGTGCCTCAGGCCACTCTGTCAGTCATTGAGAACACACAGTGCTCCAGACCTCTGTCAGTCATTGTGAACACACGGTGCCCCAAACCTCTATCAGTCATTGTGAACACACAGTGCTCCAGATCTCTGTCAGTCATTGTGAACACACAGTTCCCCAGACCTCTGTCAGTCTTTGTAAACACACAGTGCCTCAGACCTCTGACAGTCACTGTGAACACACTGTGCCCCAAACTTCTCTCATTCATTGTGAACACACAGTGCTCCAGACCTCTGTCAGTCATTGTGAACACACAGCGCCCAAGATCTCTGTCAGTCATTGTGAACACTCAGTGTTCCAGACCTAGGTCAGTCATTGTGAACACACAGTGCCCAAGATCTCTGTCAGTCATTGTGAAAACACAGTGCTCCAGACCTCTGTCAGGCATTGTGAATGCACAGTGCCTCAGACCAGTCAGTCATTGTGGACACCCAGTCAGTCATTGTGAACACACAGTGCCCTAGAACTCTGTCAGACATTGTGAACGCACAGTGCCTCAGACCTCTGTCAGTCAATGTGAACACAAAGTGCCTCAGGACCCTCGGTCAGTCATTGTGAAGACACAGTGCTCCAGACCTCTGTCAGTCAAAGTGAACACACAGTGCCCCAGAACTCTGTCAGTCATTGTGAACACACAGTGCCCCAGACCTCTGTCAGTCATTGTGAACACACAGTGCTCTAGACCTCTGTCAGTCATTGTGAACACAAAGTGCCCCAGATCTCTGTCTGTCATCGTGAAGACACAGTGCCCCAGATCTTTGTCAGTCATTGTGAACACACAGTGCTCCAGAACTCTCAGTCTTTGAGAACACAGAGAGCCTCTGACCTCTGTCAGTCATTGTGAACACACAGTGCCCGAGAGCTCTGTCAGTCATTGTGAACACACAGTGCCTCAGACCACTCTGTCAGTCATTGTGAACACACGGTGCCTCAGGCCACTCTGTCAGTCATTGAGAACACACAGTGCTCCAGACCTCTGTCAGTCATTGTGAACACACTGTCCCCAGACCTCTGTCGATCATTGTGAACACACAGTGCCTCAGACCTCTCTCAGTCACTGTGAACACACAGTGCTCCTGACCTCTGTCAGTCATTGTGAAGACAAAGGGCCCCAGATCTCTGTCAGTCATTGTGAACACACAGTGCCTCAGAGCTCATTCAGTCATTGTGAACATACAGTGCTCCGGACCTTTGTCAGTCATTGTGAACACACAGTGATCCACACCTCTGTCAGTCATTGTGAACACAGAAATGCTCAGACCTCTGGCAGTCATTGTGAACACACAGTGCCCGAGACCTCTGTCCATCATTGTGAACACACAGTGCCTCAGACACCTCTGTCAGTCATTGATAACACACAGTGATCCAGACCTCTGTCATTCATTGTGAACACACAGTGCTCCAGACCTTTGTCAGTCATTGTGAACACACAGTGCTCCAGACCTCTGTCAGTCATTGTGAACACAGAAATGCTCAGACCTCTGTCAGTCATTGTGAACACACAGTGCCCGAGACCTCTGTCTGTCATTGTGAACACACAGTGCCTCAGAAACCTCTGTCAGTCATTGATAACACACAGTGCTCCAGACCTCCGTCATTCATTGTGAACACACAGTCCCCAGACCTCTGTCGATTATTGTGAACACATAGTGCCTCAGACCTCTGTCAGGCATTGTGAACACACTGTGCCTCAGACCTCTGTCAGTCATTGTGAACACACAGTGCCCCAGACATCAGTCAGTCAATGTGAACTGACAGTGTACAAGAACTTTGTCAGTCATTGTGAACACAGTGCCCCAGACCCCTCTGTCAGTCATTGTGAACACACAGTGCTCCTGACCTCTGTCAGTCATTGTGAACACATAGTGCCTCAGACCCCTCTGTCAGTCATTATGAACACAAACTCAGTAATTGCGAACACCCAGTGGTCACGACCTCTGTCAGTCATTGTGAACAAAGAGTGCTCCAGACGTCTGTCAGTCATTGTGAACACACAGTGCTCCTGACCTCTGTCAGTCATTGTGAACACACAGTGCCTCAGACCCCTCTGTCAGTCATTATGAACAAAAACTCAGTCATTGTGAACACCCAGTGGTCACGACCTCTGTCAGTCATTGTGAACAAACAAAGCACCAGTCCTCTGTCAGTCATTGTGAACACACAGTGCCTCAGACCTCTGTCAGTCATTGTGAACAGACAGTGCTGCAGACCTCTGTCAGTCATTGAGAACACACAATGCCCCAGACCTCTGTCAGTCATTGTGAACATACAATGCCCCAGACCTCTGTCAGTCATTGTGAACACACAGTGCCTCAGAGCTCATTCAGTCATGGTGAACACAGAAATGCTCAGACCTCTGTCAGTCACTGTCAACACACAGTGCCCGAGACCTCTGTCCGTCATTGTGAACACACAGTGCCTCAGACACCTCTGTCAGTCATTGATAACACACAGTGATCCAGACCTCTGCCATTCATTGTGAATACACAGTGCTCCAGACCTTTGTCAGTCATTGTGAACACACAGTGCTCCTGACCTCTGTCAGTCATTGTGAACACACAGTGCCTCAGACCCCTCTGTCAGTCATTATGAACAAAAACTAAGTCATTGTGAACACCCAGTGGTCACGACCTCTGTCAGTCATTGTGAACAAACAGTGCTCCAGACCTCTGTCAGTCATTGTGAACACACAGTGCCTCAGACGCCTCTGTCAGTCATTGTGAACACACAGTGCCTCAGACCCCTCTGTCAGTCATTATGAACACAAACTCAGTCATTGCGAACACCCAGTGGTCAAGACCTCTTTCAGTCATTGTGAACACACAGTGCTCCTGTACTCTGTCAGTCATTGTGAACTAACAGTTCCTCAGACCTCTGGCATTCATTGTGAACACACAGTGCTCCAGACCTTTGTCAGTCATTGTGAACACACAGTGCTCCAGACCTCTGTCAGTCATTGTGAACACAGAAATGCTCAGACCTCTGTCAGTCATTGTGAACACACAGTGCCTCAGACCCCTCTGTCAGTCATTATGAACACAAACTCAGTCATTGTGAACACCCAGTGGTCACGACCTCTGTCAGTCATTGTGAACAAAGAGTGCTCCAGACCTCTGTCAGTCATTGTGAACACACAGTGCTCCTGACCTCTGTCAGTCATTGTGAACACACAGTGCCCCAGACCTCTGTCAGTCATTGTGAACACACAGTGCTCTAGACCTCTGTCAGTCATTGTGAACACAAAGTGCCCCAGATCTCTGTCTGTCATCGTGAACACACAGTGCCCCAGATCTTTGTCAGTCATTGTGAACACACAGTGCTCCAGAACTCTCAGTCTTTGAGAACACAGAGAGCCTCTGACCTCTGTCAGTCATTGTGAACACACAGTGCCCGAGAGCTCTGTCAGTCATTGTGAACACACAGTGCCTCAGACCACTCTGTCAGTCATTGTGAACACACGGTGCCTCAGGCCACTCTGTCAGTCATTGAGAACACACAGTGCTCCAGACCTCTGTCAGTCATTGTGAACACACTGTCCCCAGACCTCTGTCGATCATTGTGAACACACAGTGCCTCAGACCTCTCTCAGTCACTGTGAACACACAGTGCTCCTGACCTCTGTCAGTCATTGTGAACACACAGTGCCTCAGAGCTCATTCAGTCATTGTGAACATACAGTGCTCCGGACCTTTGTCAGTCATTATGAAAACACACAGTGATCCACACCTCTGTCAGTCATTGTGAACACAGAAATGCTCAGACCTCTGGCAGTCATTGTGAACACACAGTGCCCGAGACCTCTGTCCATCATTGTGAACACACAGTGCCTCAGACACCTCTGTCAGTCATTGATAACACACAGTGATCCAGACCTCTGTCATTCATTGTGAACACACAGTGCTCCAGACCTTTGTCAGTCATTGTGAACACACAGTGCTCCAGACCTCTGTCAGTCATTGTGAACACAGAAATGCTCAGACCTCTGTCAGTCATTGTGAACACACAGTGCCCGAGACCTCTGTCAGTCATTGTGAACACACGGTGCCTCAGGCCACTCTGTCAGTCATTGAGAACACACAGTGCTCCAGACCTCTGTCAGTCATTGTGAACACACTGTCCCCAGACCTCTGTCGATCATTGTGAACACACAGTGCCTCAGACCTCTCTCAGTCACTGTGAACACACAGTGCTCCTGACCTCTGTCAGTCATTGTGAAGACAAAGGGCCCCAGATCTCTGTCAGTCATTGTGAACACACAGTGCCTCAGAGCTCATTCAGTCATTGTGAACATACAGTGCTCCGGACCTTTGTCAGTCATTGTGAACACACAGTGATCCACACCTCTGTCAGTCATTGTGAACACAGAAATGCTCAGACCACTGGCAGTCATTGTGAACACACAGTGCCCGAGACCTCTGTCCATCATTGTGAACACACAGTGCCTCAGACACCTCTGTCAGTCATTGATAACACACAGTGATCCAGACCTCTGTCATTCATTGTGAACACACAGTGCTCCAGACCTTTGTCAGTCATTGTGAACACACAGTGCTCCAGACCTCTGTCAGTCATTGTGAACACAGAAATGCTCAGACCTCTGTCAGTCATTGTGAACACACAGTGCCCGAGACCTCTGTCTGTCATTGTGAACACACAGTGCCTCAGAAACCTCTGTCAGTCATTGATAACACACAGTGCTCCAGACCTCCGTCATTCATTGTGAACACACAGTCCCCAGACCTCTGTCGATTATTGTGAACACATAGTGCCTCAGACCTCTGTCAGGCATTGTGAACACACTGTGCCTCAGACCTCTGTCAGTCATTGTGAACACACAGTGCCCCAGACATCAGTCAGTCAATGTGAACTGACAGTGTACAAGAACTTTGTCAGTCATTGTGAACACAGTGCCCCAGACCCCTCTGTCAGTCATTGTGAACACACAGTGCTCCTGACCTCTGTCAGTCATTGTGAACACATAGTGCCTCAGACCCCTCTGTCAGTCATTATGAACACAAACTCAGTAATTGCGAACACCCAGTGGTCACGACCTCTGTCAGTCATTGTGAACAAAGAGTGCTCCAGACGTCTGTCAGTCATTGTGAACACACAGTGCTCCTGACCTCTGTCAGTCATTGTGAACACACAGTGCCTCAGACCCCTCTGTCAGTCATTATGAACACAAACTCAGTCATTGTGAACACCCAGTGGTCACGACCTCTGTCAGTCATTGTGAACAAACAGTGCTCCAGTCCTCTGTCAGTCATTGTGAACACACAGTGCCTCAGACCTCTGTCAGTCATTGTGAACAGACAGTGCTGCAGACCTCTTTCAGTCATTGAGAACACACAATGCCCCAGACCGCTGTCAGTCATTGTGAACATACAATGCCCCAGACCTCTGTCAGTCATTGTGAACACACAGTGCCTCAGAGCTCATTCAGTCATGGTGAACACAGAAATGCTCAGACCTCTGTCAGTCATTGTCAACACACAGTGCCCGAGACCTCTGTCCGTCATTGTGAACACACAGTGCCTCAGACACCTCTGTCAGTCATTGATAACAACACAGTGATCCAGACCTCTGCCATTCATTGTGAATACACAGTGCTCCAGACCTTTGTCAGTCATTGTGAACACACAGTGCTCCTGACCTCTGTCAGTCATTGTGAACACACAGTGCCTCAGACCCCTCTGTCAGTCATTATGAACAAAAACTAAGTCATTGTGAACACCCAGTGGTCACGACCTCTGTCAGTCATTGTGAACAAACAGTGCTCCAGACCTCTGTCAGTCATTGTGAACACACAGTGCCTCAGACGCCTCTGTCAGTCATTGTGAACACACAGTGCCTCAGACCCCTCTGTCAGTCATTATGAACACAAACTCAGTCATTGCGAACACCCAGTGGTCAAGACCTCTTTCAGTCATTGTGAACACACAGTGCTCCTGTACTCTGTCAGTCATTGTGAACTAACAGTTCCTCAGACCTCTGGCATTCATTGTGAACACACAGTGCTCCAGACCTTTGTCAGTCACTGTGAACACACAGTGCTCCAGACCTCTGTCAGTCATTGTGAACACAGAAATGCTCAGACCTCTGTCAGTCATTGTGAACACACAGTGCCTCAGACCCCTCTGTCAGTCATTATGAACACAAACTCAGTCATTGTGAACACCCAGTGGTCACGACCTCTGTCAGTCATTGTGAACAAAGAGTGCTCCAGACCTCTGTCAGTCATTGTGAACACACAGTGCTCCTGACCTCTGTCAGTCATTGTGAACACACAGTGCCTCAGACCCCTCTGTCAGTCATTATGAACAAAAACTCAGTCATTGTGAACACCCAGTGGTCACGACCTCTGTCAGTCATTGTGAACAAACAGTGCTCCAGACCTCTGTCAGTCATTGTGAACACACAGTGCCTCAGACCTCTGTCAGTCATTGTGAACAGACAGTGCTGCAGACCTCTGTCAGTCATTGAGAACACACAATGCCCCAGACCTCTGTCAGTCATGGTGAACATACAATGCCCCAGACCTCTGTCAGTCATTGTGAACACACAGTTTTTCAGAACTCTGGCAGTCATGGTGAACACAGAAATGCTCAGACCTCTGTCAGTCATTGTGAACACACAGTGCCCGAGACCTCTGTCCGTCATTGTGAACACACAGTGCCTCAGACACCTCTGTCAGTCATTGATAACACACAGTGATCCAGCCTCTGTCATTCATTGTGAACACACAGTGCTCCAGCCCTTTGTCAGTCATTGTGAACACACAGTGCTCCTGACCTCTGTCAGTCATTGTGAACACACAGTGCCTCAGACCTCTGTCAGGCATTGTGAACACACTGTGCCTCAGACCTCTGTCAGTCATTGTGAACACACAGTGCCCCAGACATCAGTCAGTCAATGTGAACTGACAGTGTACAAGAACTTTGTCAGTCATTGTGAACACAGTGCCCCAGACCCCTCTGTCAGTCATTGTGAACACACAGTGCTCCTGACCTCTGTCAGTCATTGTGAACACACAGTGCCTCAGACCCCTCTGTCAGTCATTATGAACAAAAACTCAGTCATTGTGAACACCCAGTGGTCACGACCTCTGTCAGTCATTGTGAACAAACAGTGCTCCAGTCCTCTGTCAGTCATTGTGAACACACAGTGCTGCAGACCTCTGTCAGTCATTGAGAACACACAATGCCCCAGACCTCTGTCAGTCATTGTGAACATACAATGCCCCAGACCTCTGTCAGTCATTGTGAACACACAGTGCCTCAGAGCTCATTCAGTCATGGTGAACACAGAAATGCTCAGACCTCTGTCAGTCATTGTCAACACACAGTGCCCGAGACCTCTGTCCGTCATTGTGGACACACAGTGCCTCAGACACCTCTGTCAGTCATTGATAACAACACAGTGATCCAGACCTCTGCCATTCATTGTGAACACACAGTGCTCCAGACCTTTGTCAGTCATTGTGAACACACAGTGCTCCTGACCTCTGTCAGTCATTGTGAACACACAGTGCCTCAGACCCCTCTGTCAGTCATTATGAACAAAAACTAAGTCATTGTGAACACCCAGTGGTCACGACCTCTGTCAGTCATTGTGAACAAACAGTGCTCCAGACCTCTGTCAGTCATTGTGAACACACAGTGCCTCAGACGCCTCTGTCAGTCATTGTGAACACACAGTGCCTCAGACCCCTCTGTCAGTCATTATGAACACAAACTCAGTCATTGCGAACACCCAGTGGTCAAGACCTCTTTCAGTCATTGTGAACACACAGTGCTCCTGTACTCTGTCAGTCATTGTGAACTAACAGTTCCTCAGACCTCTGGCATTCATTGTGAACACACAGTGCTCCAGACCTTTGTCAGTCACTGTGAACACACAGTGCTCCAGACCTCTGTCAGTCATTGTGAACACAGAAATGCTCAGACCTCTGTCAGTCATTGTGAACACACAGTGCCTCAGACCCCTCTGTCAGTCATTATGAACACAAACTCAGTCATTGTGAACACCCAGTGGTCACGACCTCTGTCAGTCATTGTCAACACACAGTGCTCCTGTACTCTGTCAGTCATTGTGAACACACTGTGCCCCAAACGTCTATCAGTCATTGCGAACACACAGTGCTCCAGACCTCCGTCAGTCATTGTGTACACACAGTGCTCCAGACCTTTGTCAGTCATTGTGAACACACAGTGCTTCAGAATTCTGTCAGTCATTGTGAACACAGAGAGCCTCAGATCTCTGCCAGTCATTGTGAACAGACAGTGCCCGAGACCTCTGTCATTCATTGTGAACACACAATGCCCTAGACCACTCTGTCAGTCATTGTGAACACACAGTGCCTCAGATCCCTCTGTCAGTAATTGTGAACACACAGTGGTCCTGACCTCTGTCAGTTATTGTGAACACACAGTGCCCCTGAACTCTGTCAGTCATTGTGAACACACAGATTCCCAGACATCTCTGTCAGTCATTGTGGACACCAGGTGCCTCAGATCTCTGTCAGTCATTGTGCACACACAGTGCATGAGACCTCTGTCATTCATTGTGAACACACAATGCCATAGACCCCTCTGTCAGTCATTGTGAACACACAGTTCCTCTGAACTCCGTCTGTCATTGTGGACACAAGGTGCCTCAGATCTCTGTCAGTCATTGTGAACACACAGTGCCCCAAACCTCTATCAGTCATTGTGAACACACAGTGCTCCAGATCTCTGTCAGTCATTGTGAACACGCAGTTCCCCAGACCTCTGTCAGTCTTTGTAAACACACAGTGCCTCAGACCTCTGACAGTCACTGTGAACACACTGTGCCCCAAACCTCTCTCAGTCATTGTGAACACACAGTGCTCCAGACCTCTATCAGTCATTGTGAACACACAGCTCCCAAGATCTCTGTCAGTCATTGTGAACACTCAGTGTTCCAGACCTAGGTCAGTCATTGTGAACACACAGTGCACGAGACCTCTGTCAGTCATTGTGAGCACACGGTGCACTAGACTCCTCTGTCAGTCATTGTGAACACACAGTGCCCCAGTCCTCTGTCAGCCATTGTGAACGCAAATGGCCCCATAACTCTGTCAGTCATTGTGAACATAAAGTGCCCCAGATCTCTGTCTGTCATCGTGAACACACAGTGCCCCAGACCTTTGCCAGTCATTGTGAACACACAGTGCTCCAGAACTCTGTCTGTCATTGTGAACACAGAGAGCCTCAGACCTCTGTCAGTCATTGTGAACACACAGTGCCCGAGAGCTCTGTCAGTCATTGTGAACACACAGTGCCTCAGACCACTCTGTCAGTCATTGTGAATACATGGTGCCTCAGGCCACTCTGTCAGTCATTGTGAACACAAAGTGCTCCAGACCTCTGTCAGTATTTGTGAACACACTGTCCCCAGACCTCTGTCGATCATTGTGAACACACAGTGCCTCAGACCTCTGTCAGTCACTGTGAACACACAGTGCTCCTGACCTCTGTCAGTCATTGTGAAGACAAAGGGCCCCAGAACTCTGTCATTCATTGTGAACACACAGTGCCTCAGAGCTCATTCAGTCATTGTGAACACACAGTGCTCCAGACCTTTGTCAGTCATTGTGAACACACAGTGCTCCAGACCTCTGACAGACATTGTGAACACTGAAATGCTCAGACCTCTGTCAGTCATTGTGAACACACAGTGCCTCAGACACCTTGTGTCAGTCATTGATAACACACAGTGCTCCAGACCTCTGTCATTCATTGTGAACACAAAGTCCCCAGACCTCTGTCGATTATTGTGAACACATGATGCCTCAGACCTCTGTCAGTCATTGTGAACACACAGTGCCTCAGACAGCTCTGTCAGTCATTGTGAACACACAGTGCTCCTGACCTCTGTCAGTCATTGTGAACACACAGTGCCTCAGACCCCTCTGTCAGTCATTATGAACACAAACTCAGTCATTGCCAACACCCAGTGGTCACGACCTCTGTCAGTCATTGTCAACACACAGTGCTCCTGTACTCTGTCAGTCATTGTGAACTAACAGTTCCTCAGACCTCTGTCATTGATTGTGAACAGACACTGCCCCAGACCTCTGTCAGTCATTGTGAACACACTGTGCCCCAAACGTCTATCAGTCATTGCGAACACACAGTGCTCCAGACCTCCGTCAGTCATTGTGTACACACAGTGCTCCAGAACTTTGTCAGTCATTGTGAACACACAGTGCTCCAGAACTCTGTCAGTCATTGTGAACACAGAGAGCCTCAGATCTCTGCCAGTCATTGTGAACAGACAGTGCCCGAGACCTCTGTCATTCATTGTGAACACACAATGCCCTAGACCACTCTGTCAGTCATTGTGAACACACAGTGCCTCAGATCCCTCTGTCAGTAATTGTGAACACACAGTGGTCCTGACCTCTGTCAGTTATTGTGAACACACAGTGCCCCTGAACTCTGTCAGTCATTGTGAACACACAGATTCCCAGACATCTCTGTCAGTCATTGTGGACACCAGGTGCCTCAGATCTCTGTCAGTCATTGTGCACACACAGTGCATGAGACCTCTGTCATTCATTGTGAACACACAATGCCATAGACCCCTCTGTCAGTCATTGTGAACGCACAGTTCCTCTGAACTCCGTCTGTCATTGTGGACACAAGGTGCCTCAGATCTCTGTCAGTCATTGTGCACACACAGTGCCCCAGATCTCTGTCAGTCATTGTGAACACACAGTGCCCCAAACCTCTATCAGTCATTGTGAACACACAGTGCTCCAGATCTCTGTCAGTCATTGTGAACACACAGTTCCCCAGACCTCTGTCAGTCTTTGTAAACACACAGTGCCTCAGACCTCTGACAGTCACTGTGAACACACTGTGCCCCAAACTTCTCTCAGTCATTGTGAACACACAGTGCTCCAGACCTCTATCAGTCATTGTGAACACACAGCGCCCAAGATCTCTGTCAGTCATTGTGAACACTCAGTGTTCCAGACCTAGGTCAGTCATTGTGAACACACAGTGCACGAGACCTCTGTCAGTCATTGTGAGCACACAGTGCACTAGACTCCTCTGTCAGTCATTGTGAACACACAGTGCCCCAGTCCTCTGTCAGCCATTGTGAACGCAAATGGCCCCATAACTCTGTCAGTCATTGTGAACATAAAGTGCCCCAGATCTCTGTCTGTCATCGTGAACACACAGTGCCCCAGACCTTTGCCAGTCATTGTGAACACACAGTGCTCCAGAACTCTGTCTGTCATTGTGAACACAGAGAGCCTCAGACCTCTGTCAGTCATTGTGAACACACAGTGCCCGAGAGCTCTGTCAGTCATTGTGAACACACAGTGCCTCAGACCACTCTGTCAGTCATTGTGAATACATGGTGCCTCAGGCCACTCTGTCAGTCATTGTGAACACAAAGTGCTCCAGACCTCTGTCAGTATTTGTGAACACACTGTCCCCAGACCTCTGTCGATCATTGTGAACACACAGTGCCTCAGACCTCTGTCAGTCACTGTGAACACACAGTGCTCCTGACCTCTGTCAGTCATTGTGAAGACAAAGGGCCCCAGAACTCTGTCATTCATTGTGAACACACAGTGCCTCAGAGCTCATTCAGTCATTGTGAACACACAGTGCTCCAGACCTTTGTCAGTCATTGTGAACACACAGTGCTCCAGACCTCTGACAGACATTGTGAACACTGAAATGCTCAGACCTCTGTCAGTCATTGTGAACACAAAGTCCCCAGACCTCTGTCGATTATTGTGAACACATGATGCCTCAGACCTCTGTCAGTCATTGTGAACACACAGTGCCTCAGACAGCTCTGTCAGTCATTGTGAACACACAGTGCTCCTGACCTCTGTCAGTCATTGTGAACACACAGTGCCTCAGACCCCTCTGTCAGTCATTATGAACACAAACTCAGTCATTGCCAACACCCAGTGGTCACGACCTCTGTCAGTCATTGTCAACACACAGTGCTCCTGTACTCTGTCAGTCATTGTGAACTAACAGTTCCTCAGACCTCTGTCATTGATTGTGAACAGACACTGCCCCAGACCTCTGTCAGTCATTGTGAACACACTGTGCCCCAAACGTCTATCAGTCATTGCGAACACACAGTGCTCCAGACCTCCGTCAGTCATTGTGTACACACAGTGCTCCAGAACTTTGTCAGTCATTGTGAACACACAGTGCTCCAGAACTCTGTCAGTCATTGTGAACACAGAGAGCCTCAGATCTCTGCCAGTCATTGTGAACAGACAGTGCCCGAGACCTCTGTCATTCATTGTGAACACACAATGCCCTAGACCACTCTGTCAGTCATTGTGAACACACAGTGCCTCTGAACTCCGTCTGTCATTGTGGACACAAGGTGCCTCAGATCTCTGTCAGTCATTGTGCACACACAGTGCCCCAGATCTCTGTCAGTCATTGTGAACACACAGTGCCCCAAACCTCTATCAGTCATTGTGAACACACAGTGCTCCAGATCTCTGTCAGTCATTGTGAACACGCAGTTCCCCAGACCTCTGTCAGTCTTTGTAAACACACAGTGCCTCAGACCTCTGACAGTCACTGTGAACACACTGTGCCCCAAACCTCTCTCAGTCATTGTGAACACACAGTGCTCCAGACCTCTATCAGTCATTGTGAACACACAGCTCCCAAGATCTCTGTCAGTCATTGTGAACACTCAGTGTTCCAGACCTAGGTCAGTCATTGTGAACACACAGTGCACGAGACCTCTGTCAGTCATTGTGAGCACACGGTGCACTAGACTCCTCTGTCAGTCATTGTGAACACACAGTGCCCCAGTCCTCTGTCAGCCATTGTGAACGCAAATGGCCCCAGAACTCTGTCAGTCATTGTGAACATAAAGTGCCCCAGATCTCTGTCTGTCATCGTGAACACACAGTGCCCCAGACCTTTGCCAGTCATTGTGAACACACAGTGCTCCAGAACTCTGTCTGTCATTGTGAACACAGAGAGCCTCAGACCTCTGTCAGTCATTGTGAACACACAGTGCCCGAGAGCTCTGTCAGTCATTGTGAACACACAGTGCCTCAGACCACTCTGTCAGTCATTGTGAATACATGGTGCCTCAGGCCACTCTGTCAGTCATTGTGAACACAAAGTGCTCCAGACCTCTGTCAGTATTTGTGAACACACTGTCCCCAGACCTCTGTCGATCATTGTGAACACACAGTGCCTCAGACCTCTGTCAGTCACTGTGAACACACAGTGCTCCTGACCTCTGTCAGTCATTGTGAAGACAAAGGGCCCCAGAACTCTGTCATTCATTGTGAACACACAGTGCCTCAGAGCTCATTCAGTCATTGTGAACACACAGTGCTCCAGACCTTTGTCAGTCATTGTGAACACACAGTGCTCCAGACCTCTGACAGACATTGTGAACACTGAAATGCTCAGACCTCTGTCAGTCATTGTGAACACACAGTGCCTCAGACACCTTGTGTCAGTCATTGATAACACACAGTGCTCCAGACCTCTGTCATTCATTGTGAACACAAAGTCCCCAGACCTCTGTCGATTATTGTGAACACATGATGCCTCAGACCTCTGTCAGTCATTGTGAACACACAGTGCCTCAGACAGCTCTGTCAGTCATTGTGAACACACAGTGCTCCTGACCTCTGTCAGTCATTGTGAACACACAGTGCCTCAGACCCCTCTGTCAGTCATTATGAACACAAACTCAGTCATTGCCAACACCCAGTGGTCACGACCTCTGTCAGTCATTGTCAACACACAGTGCTCCTGTACTCTGTCAGTCATTGTGAACTAACAGTTCCTCAGACCTCTGTCATTGATTGTGAACAGACACTGCCCCAGACCTCTGTCAGTCATTGTGAACACACTGTGCCCCAAACGTCTATCAGTCATTGCGAACACACAGTGCTCCAGACCTCCGTCAGTCATTGTGTACACACAGTGCTCCAGAACTTTGTCAGTCATTGTGAACACACAGTGCTCCAGAACTCTGTCAGTCATTGTGAACACAGAGAGCCTCAGATCTCTGCCAGTCATTGTGAACAGACAGTGCCCGAGACCTCTGTCATTCATTGTGAACACACAATGCCCTAGACCACTCTGTCAGTCATTGTGAACACACAGTGCCTCAGATCCCTCTGTCAGTAATTGTGAACACACAGTGGTCCTGACCTCTGTCAGTTATTGTGAACACACAGTGCCCCTGAACTCTGTCAGTCATTGTGAACACACAGATTCCCAGACATCTCTGTCAGTCATTGTGGACACCAGGTGCCTCAGATCTCTGTCAGTCATTGTGCACACACAGTGCATGAGACCTCTGTCATTCATTGTGAACACACAATGCCATAGACCCCTCTGTCAGTCATTGTGAACGCACAGTTCCTCTGAACTCCGTCTGTCATTGTGGACACAAGGTGCCTCAGATCTCTGTCAGTCATTGTGCACACACAGTGCCCCAGATCTCTGTCAGTCATTGTGAACACACAGTGCCCCAAACCTCTATCAGTCATTGTGAACACACAGTGCTCCAGATCTCTGTCAGTCATTGTGAACACACAGTTCCCCAGACCTCTGTCAGTCTTTGTAAACACACAGTGCCTCAGACCTCTGACAGTCACTGTGAACACACTGTGCCCCAAATTTCTCTCAGTCATTGTGAACACACAGTGCTCCAGACCTCTATCAGTCATTGTGAACACACAGCGCCCAAGATCTCTGTCAGTCATTGTGAACACTCAGTGTTCCAGACCTAGGTCAGTCATTGTGAACACACAGTGCACGAGACCTCTGTCAGTCATTGTGAGCACACAGTGCACTAGACTCCTCTGTCAGTCATTGTGAACACACAGTGCCCCAGTCCTCTGTCAGCCATTGTGAACGCAAATGGCCCCATAACTCTGTCAGTCATTGTGAACACACACTGCCTCAGACTTCTGTCAGTCATTGTTATTAACCAGTGGTCCAGACCTTTGTCAGTCATTTTGAACACACATTGCCTCAGACCTCTGTCAGTCATTGTGAACACACAGTGCTCCAGAGCTTTGTCAGTCATTGTAAACACCCAGTGCTCCAGACCTCTGTCAGTCATTGTGAACACACTGTCCCCAGACCTCTGTCGATCATTGTGAACACACAGTGCCTCAGACCTCTGTCAGTCACTGTGAACACACAGTGCTCCTGACCTCTGTCAGTCATTGTGAAGACAAAGGGCCCCACAACTCTGTCAGTCATTGTGAACACACAGTGCCTCAGAGCTCATTCAGTCATTGTGAACACACAGTGCTCCAGACCTTTGTCAGTCATTGTGAACACACAGTGCTCCAGATCTCTGTCAGTCATTGTGAACACAGAAATGCTCAGACCTCTGTCAGTCATTGTGAACACGCAGTGCCCGAGACCTCTGTCAGTCATTGTGAACACACAGTGCCTCAGACACCTCTGTCAGTAATTGATAACACACAGTGCTCCAGATCTCTGTCATTCATTGTGAACACATAGTCCCCAGACCACTGTCGACTATTGTGAACACATAGTGCCTCAAACCTCTGTCAGGCATTGTGAACAAACAGTGCTCCAGACCTCTGTCAGTCATTGTGAACACACAGTGCCTCAGACCCCTCTGTCAGTCATTGTGAACACACAGTGCTCCTGACCTCTGTCAGTCATTGTGAACACACAGTGCCTCAGACCCCTCTGTCAGTCATTATGAACACAAACTCAGTCATTGTGAACACACAGTGCTCCAGACCTTTGTCAGTCATTTTGAACACACAGTGCTCCAGACCTCTGACAGACATTGTGAACACAGAAATGCTCAGACCTCTGTCAGTCATTGTGAACACACAGTGCCCGAGACCTCTGTCAGTCATTGTGAACACACAGTGCCTCAGACACCTTCTGTCAGTCATTGATAACACACAGTGCTCCAGACCTCTGTCATTCATTGTGAACACACAGTCCCCAGACCTCTGTCGATTATTGTGAACACATGATGCCTCAGACCTCTGTCAGGCTTTGTCAACACACAATGCCTCAGACCCCTTTGTCAGTCATTGTGAACACACAGTGCTCCTGACTTCTGTCAGTCATTGTGAACACACAGTGCCTCAGACCCCTCTGTCAGTCATTATGAACAAAAACTAAGTCATTGTGAACTCCCAGTGGTCACGACCTCTGTCAGTCATTGTGAACAAACAGTGCTCCAGACCTCTGTCAGTCATTGTGAACACACAGTGCCTCAGACAGCTCTGTCAGTCATTGTGAACACACAGTGCTCCTGACCTCTGTCAGTCATTGTGAACACACAGTGCCTCAGACCCCTCTGTCAGTCATTATGAACACAAACTCAGTCATTGCCAACACCCAGTGGTCACGACCTCTGTCAGTCATTGTCAACACACAGTGCTCCTGTACTCTGTCAGCCATTGTGAACTAACAGTTCCTCAGACCTCTGTCATTGATTGTGAACAGACACTGCCCCAGACCTCTGTCAGTCATTGTAAACACACTGTGCCCCAAACGTCTATCAGTCATTGCGAACACACAGTGCTCCAGACCTCCGTCAGTCATTGTGTACACACAGTGCTCCAGAACTTTGTCAGTCATTGTGAACACACAGTGCTCCAGAACTCTGTCAGTCATTGTGAACACAGAGAGCCTCAGATCTCTGCCAGTCATTGTGAACAGACAGTGCCCGAGACCTCTGTCATTCATTGTGAACACACAATGCCCTAGACCACTCTGTCAGTCATTGTGAACACACAGTGCCTCAGATCCCTCTGTCAGTAATTGTGAACACACAGTGGTCCTGACCTCTGTCAGTTATTGTGAACACACAGTGCCCCTGAACTCTGTCAGTCATTGTGAACACACAGATTCCCAGACATCTCTGTCAGTCATTGTGGACACCAGGTGCCTCAGATCTCTGTCAGTCATTGTGCACACACAGTGCATGAGACCTCTGTCATTCATTGTGAACACACAATGCCATAGACCCCTCTGTCAGTCATTGTGAACACACAGTTCCTCTGAACTCTGTCTGTCATTGTGGACACAAGGTGCCTCAGATCTCTGTCAGTCATTGTGCACACACAGTGCCCCAGATCTCTGTCAGTCATTGTGAACACACAGTGCCCCAAACCTCTATCAGTCATTGTGAACACACAGTGCTCCAGATCTCTGTCAGTCATTGTGAACACACAGTTCCCCAGACCTCTGTCAGTCTTTGTAAACACACAGTGCCTCAGACCTCTGACAGTCACTGTGAACACACTGTGCCCCAAACTTCTCTCAGTCATTGTGAACACACAGTGCTCCAGACCTCTGTCAGTCATTGTGAACACACAGCGCCCAAGATCTCTGTCAGTCATTGTGAACACTCAGTGTTCCAGACCTAGGTCAGTCATTGTGAACACACAGTGCACGAGATCTCTGTCAGTCATTGTGAACACACAGTGCACTAGACTCCTCTGTCAGTCATTGTGAACACACAGTGCCCCAGTCCTCTGTCAGCCATTGTGAACGCAAATGGCCCCATAACTCTGTCAGTCATTGTGAACACACACTGCCTCAGACTTCTGTCAGTCATTGTTATTAACCAGTGGTCCAGACCTTTGTCAGTCATTTTGAACAGACATTGCCTCAGGCCTCTGTCAGTCATTGTGAACACACAGTGCTCCAGAGCTTTGTCAGTCATTGTAAACACCCAGTGCTCCAGACCTCTGTCAGTCATTGTGAACACACTGTCCCCAGACCTCTGTCGATCATTGTGAACACACAGTGCCTCAGACCTCTGTCAGTCACTGTGAACACACAGTGCTCCTGACCTCTGTCAGTCATTGTGAAGACAAAGGGCCCCACAACTCTGTCAGTCATTGTGAACACACAGTGCCTCAGAGCTCATTCAGTCATTGTGAACACACAGTGCTCCAGACCTTTGTCAGTCATTGTGAACACACAGTGCTCCAGATCTCTGTCAGTCATTGTGAACACAGAAATGCTCAGACCTCTGTCAGTCATTGTGAACACACAGTGCCCGAGACCTCTGTCAGTCATTGTGAACACACAGTGCCTCAGACACCTCTGTCAGTCATTGATAACACACAGTGCTCCAGACCTCTGTCATTCATTGTGAACACACAGTCCCCAGACCACTGTCGACTATTGTGAACACATAGTGCCTCAAACCTCTGTCAGGCATTGTGAACAAACAGTGCTCCAGACCTCCGTCAGTCATTGTGAACACACAGTGCCTCAGACCCCTCTGTCAGTCATTGTGAACACACAGTGCTCCTGACCTCTGTCAGTCATTGTGAACACACTGTGCCTCAGACCCCTCTGTCAGTCATTATGAACACAAAATCAGTCATTGTGAACACCCAGTGGTCACGACCTTTGTCAGTCATTGTGAACA
Source organism: Carcharodon carcharias (assembly GCF_017639515.1). Lineage (NCBI taxonomy): Eukaryota > Metazoa > Chordata > Chondrichthyes > Lamniformes > Lamnidae > Carcharodon > Carcharodon carcharias. Next base: position 197,932,927 of record NC_054470.1, on the reverse strand, counting down.
CACAGTGCTCCTGTACTCTGTCAGTCATTGTGAACTAACAGTTCCTCAGACCTCTGTCATTGATTGTGAACAGACACTGCCCCAGACCTCTGTCAGTCATTGTGAACACACAGTGCCTCAGACCTCTGTCAGTCATTGTGAACACACAGTGCTCCAGAGCATTGTCAGTCATTGTGAACACACAGTGCATCAGACCTCTCTAAGTCATTGTGAACACACAGCTCCTCAGACCTCTGTCAGTCATTGTGAACAAACAGTTCATCAGACCTCTGTCATTCATTGTGAACACACAGTGCCTCAGACCTCTGTCAGTCATTGTGAACACAATGTGGTCCAGACCTTTGTCAGTCATTTTGAACACACAGTGCCTAGGTACTCTGTCGGTCATTGTGAACACAAAGGGCCCCAGAACTCTGTCGGTCATTGTGAACACACATTGGCTCAGACCTCCATCAGTCATTGTGAACACACAGTGCTCCAGACTTTTGTCAGTCATTGTGAACACACAGTGCTCCTGAACTCTGTCAGTCATTGTGAACACAGAGAGACTCTGACCTCTGTCAGTCATTGTGAACACACATTGCACGAGACCTCTGTCAGCCATTGTGAACACACAGTGCACTAGACTCCTCTGTCAGTCATTGTGAACACACAGTGCCCCAGTCCTCTGTCAGCCATTGTGAACGCAACTGGCCCCATAACTCTGTCAGTCATTGTGAACACACAGTGCCTCAGACATCTGTCAGTCGTTGTTATTAACCAGTGGTCCAGACCTTTGTCAGTCATTTTGAACACACATTGCCTCAGACCTCTGTCAGTCATTGTGAACACACAGTGCTTCAGAGCTTTGTCAGTCATTGTAAACACCCAGTGCTCCAGACCTCTGTCAGTCATTGTGAACACTCTGTCCCCAGACCTCTGTCGATCATTGTGAACACACAGTGCTTCAGACCTCTGTCAGTCACTGTGAACACACAGTGCTCCTGACCTCTGTCAGTCATTGTGAAGACAAAGGGCCCCACAACTCTGTCAGTCATTGTGAACACACAGTGCCTCAGAGCTCATTCAGTCATTGTGAACACACAGTGCTCCAGACCTTTGTCAGTCATTGTGAACACACAGTGCTCCAGATATCTGTCAGTCATTGTGAACACAGAAATGCTCAGGCCTCTGTCAGTCATTGTGAACACACAGTGCCCGAGACCTCTGTCAGTCATTGTGAACACACAGTGCCTCTGACCTCTGTCAGTCACTGTGAACACACAGTGCTCCTGACCTCTGTCAGTCATTGTGAAGACAAAGGGCCCCACAACTCTGTCAGTCATTTTGTACACACAGTGCCTCAGAGCTCATTCAGTCATTGTGAACATACAGTGCTCCAGACCTTTGTCAGTCATTGTGAACACACAGTTCTCCAGACATCTGTCAGTCATTGTGAACACAGAAATGCTCAGAACTCTGTCAGTCATTGTGAACACACAGTGCCTCAGAGCGCATTCAGTCGTTGTGAACATACAGTGCTCCAGACCTTTGTCAGTCATTGTGAACACACAGTTATCCAGACATCTGTCAGTCATTGTGAACACACAGTGCCTGAGACCTCTGTCCGTCATTGTGAACACACAGTGCCTCAGACACCTCTGTCAGTCATTGATAACACACAGGCTCCAGACCTCTGTCATTCATTGTGAACACACAGTCCCAAGACCACTGTCAACTATTGTGAACACATAGTGCCTCAGACCCCTCTGTCAGTCATTGTGAACACACAGTGCTCCTGACATCTGTCAGTCATTGTGAACACACAGTGCCTCAGACCTCTCTGTCAGTCTTTATGAACACACACTCAGTCATTGTGACCACCCAGTGTTCACGACCTCTGTCAGTCATTGTGAACACACAGTGCTCCTGTACTCTGTCAGTCATTGTGAACTAACAGTTCCTCAGACCTCGGTCATTGATTGTGAACATACACTGCCCCAAACCTCCGTCAGTCATTGTGAACACACAGTGCTCCAGAGCTTTGTCAGTCATTGTGAACACACAGTGCATCTGACCCCTCTAAGTCATTGTGAACACACAGATCCTCAGACCTCTGTCAGTCATTGTGAACACACAGCTCTTCAGACCTCTGTCAGTCATTGTGAACAAACAATTCATCAGACCTCTGTCAGTCATTGTGAACACACAGTGCCTCAGACCTCTGTCAGTCATTGTGAACACACTGTGGTCCTGACCTTTGTCAGTCTTTTTGAACACACAGTGCCTCAGTTCTCTGTCGGTCATTGTGAACACAAAGGGCCCCAGATCACTGTCAGTCATTGTGAACACACAGTGGCTCAGACCTCCATCAGTCATTGTGAACACACAGTGCTCCTGAACTCTGTCAGTCATTGTGAACACAGAGAGCCTCTGACCTCTGTCAGTCATTGTGAACACACAGTGCACGAGACCTCTGTCAGTCATTGTGAACACACAGTGCACTAGACTCCTCTGTCAGTCATTGTGAACACACAGTGCCCCAGTCCTCTGTCAGCCATTGTGAACGCAAATGGCCCCATATCTCTGTCAGTCATTGTGAACGCACAGTGCCTCAGACATCTGTCAGTCATTGTTATTAACCAGTGGTCCAGACCTTTGTCAGTCATTTTGAACACAAATTGCCTCAGACCTCTGTCAGTCATTGTGAACACACAGTGCTCCAGAGGTTTGTCAGTCATTGTAAACACCCAGTGCTCCAGACCTCTGTCAGTCATTGTGAACACACAGTTCCTCAGACCTCTGTCAGTCACTGTGAACAGACAGTGCTCCAGACCTCTGTCAGTCATTGTGAATACACAGTGCCCGAGAACTCTGTCCGTCATTGTGAACACACAGTGCCTCAGACACCTCTGTCAGTCATTGATCACACACAGTGCTCCAGATCTCTGTCATTTATTGTGAACACACAGTCCCCAGACCTCTGTCGATTATGGTGAACACATAGTGCCTCAGACCTCTGTCAGTCATTGTGAAAACACAGTGCCCCAGACATCAGTCAGTCAATGTGAACACACAGTGCCTCAGACCCCTCTGTCAGTTATTATGAACACACACTCAGTCATTGTGAACACCCAGTGTTCACGACCTCTGTCAGTCATTGTGAACTAACAGTTCCTCAGACCTCTGTCATTGATTGTGAACAGACACTGCCCCAGACCTCCGTCAGTCATTGTGAACACACCGTGCTCCAGAGATTTGTCAGTCATTGTGAACACACAGTGCATCAGACCTCTCTAAGTCATTGTGAACACACAGATCCTCAGACCTCTGTCAGTCATTGTGAACACACAGCTCCTCAGACCTCTGTCAGTCATTGTGAACAAACAGTTCATCAGACCTCTGTCAGTCATTGTGAACACACAGTGCCTCAGACCTCTGTCAGTCATTGTGAACACACTGTGGTCCAGACCTTTGTCAGTCTTTTTGAACACACAGTGCCTCAGTTCTCTGTCGGTCATTGTGAACACAAAGGGCCCCAGACCTTTGTCAGTCATTGTGAACACACAGTGCTCCTGAACTCTGTCAGTCATTGTGAACACAGAGAGCCTCTGACCTCTGTCAGTCATTGTGAACACACAGTGCAAGAGACCTCTGTCAGTCATTGTGAACACACAGTGCCTCAGACATCTGTCAGTCATTGTTATTAACCAGTGGTCCAGAACTTTGTCAGTCATTTTGAACACACATTGCCTCAGACCTCTGTCAGTCATTGTGAACACACAGTGCTCCAGAGCTTTGTCAGTCATTGTAAACACCCAGTGCTCCAGACCTCTGTCAGTCATTGTGAACACACTGTCCCCAGACCTCTGTCGATCATTGTGAACACACAGTGCCTCAGACCTCTGTCAGTCACTGTGAACACACAGTGCTCCTGACCTCTGTCAGTCATTGTGAAGACAAAGGGCCCCAGAACATTGTCAGTCATTGTGAACACACAGAGCCTCAGAGCTCAATCAGTCATTGTGAACACACAGTGCTCCAGACCTCTGTCAGTCATTGTGAACACAGAAATGCTCAGACCTCTGTCAGTCATTGTGAACACACAGTGCCCGAGACCTCTGTCAGTCATTGTGAACACACAGTGCCTCAGACACCTCTGTCAGTCAATGATCACACATAGTGCTCCAGATCTCTGTCATTCATTGTGAACACACAGTCCCCAGACCTCTGTCGATTATTGTGAACACATGGTGCCTCAGACCTCTGTCAGTCATTGTGAAAACACAGTGCCCCAGACATCAGTCAGTCAATGTGAACAGACAGTACCCAAGAACGTTGTCAGTCATTGTGAACACACAGTGCCCCAGACATCAGTCAGTCAATGTGAACTGACAGTGTACAAGAACTTTGTCAGTCATTGTGAACACAGTGCCCCAGAACCCTCTGTCAGTCATTGTGAACACACAGTGCTCCAGAACTCAGTCAGTCATTGTGAACACACAGTGCATCAGACCCTTCTGTCAGTCATTGCGAACACACAGTGCTCCTGACCTCTGTCAGTCATTGTGAACACACAGTGAATCAGACCCCTCTGTCAGTCTTTCTGAACACACACTCAGTCATTGTGAATACCCAGTGTTCACGACCTCTGTCAGTCATTGTGAACACACAGTGCTCCTGTACTCTGTCAGTCATTGTGAACTAACAGTTTCTCAGACCTCTGTCATTGATTGTGAACAGACACTGCCCCAGACCTCTGTCAGTCATTGTGAACACACAGTGCTCCAGAGCTTTGTCAGTCATTGTGAACACACAGTGCATCAGACCTCTCTAAGTCATTGTGAACACACAGATCCTCAGACATCTGTCAGTCATTGTGAACACACAGCTCCTCAGACCTCTGTCAGTCATTGTGAACAAGCAGTTCATCAGACCTCTGTCAGTCATTGTGAACACACAGTGCCTCAGACCTCTGTCAGTCATTGTGAACACACTGTGGTCCTGACCTTTGTCAGTCTTTTTGAACACACAGTGCCTCAGTTCCCTGTCGGTCATTGTGAACACAAAGGGCCCCAGATCACTGTCAGTCATTGTGAACACACAGTGGCTCAGACCTCCATCAGTCATTGTGAACACACAGTGCTCCAGACCTTTGTCACTCATTGTGAACACACAGTGCTCCTGAACTCTGTCAGTCATTGTGAACACAGAGAGACTCTGACCTCTGTCAGTCATTGTGAACACACAGTGCACTTCACTCCTCTGTCAGTCATTGTGAACAAAGAGTGCCCCAGTCCTCTGTCAGCCATTGTGAACGCAAATGGCCCCATATCTCTGTCAGTCATTGTGAACACACAGTGCACGAGACCTCTGTCAATCATTGTGAACACACAGTGCACTAGACCCCTCTGTCAGTCATTGTGAACACACAGTGCCTCAGACACCTCTGTCAGTCATTGTGAACACACAGTGCTCCAGACCTCTGTCAGTCATTGTGAACACACAGTGCCCCAGATCTCTGTCAGTCATTGTGAACACACAGCAACTCAGACCTCTCTCAGTCATTGTGAACACATATTGCCCGAGACCTCTGTCAGTCATTGTGAACACACAGAGCCTCAGACCTCAGTCAGTCATTGTGAACACACAGTGCAGCAGACCTCTGTCAGTCATTGTGAACACACAGTGCAGCAGACCTCTGTCAGTCATTGAGAACACACAGTGCAGCAGACCTCTGTCAGTCATTGTGAACGCACAGAGCCTCAGACCTCTGTCAGTCATTGTGAATACACAGTGCAGCAGACCTCTGTCAGTCATTGTGAACACACATTGGCCCAGACCTTTGCTAGTCATTGTGAACACACAGTAACGCAGACCTCTGTCAGTCATTGTGGACGCACAGTGCCCTAGACCCCTTCCGTCAGTCATTGTGAACACACCGTGCCTCAGAAGCCTCTGCCAGTCCTTGTGAACACACAGTGCTCCAGACGTCTGTCAGTCGTTGTGAACACACAGTCCCCAGACCTCCGTCGATCATTGTGAACACACAGAGTCTCAGACCTCTGCCAGTCATTGTGAACACACAGTGCTCCAGACCTTTTTCAGTCATTGTGAACACACAGTGCTCCTGAACTCTGTCAGTCATTGTGAACACAGAGAGCCTCAGACCTCTGTCAGTCATTGTGAACACACAGTGCACGAGACCTCTGTCAATCATTGTGAACACACAGTGCACTAGACCACTCTGTCAGTCATTGTGAATACACAGTGCTCCAGACCTCTGTCAGTCATTGTGAACACACAGTGCCCCAGACCTCTGTCAGTCATTGTGAACACACAGCAACTCAGACCTCTCTCAGTCATTGTGAACACACAGTACCCTAGACCCCTCTGTCAGTCATTGTGAACGCACAGAGCCTCAGACCTCTGTCAGTCATTTTGAATACACAGTGCTGCAGAACTCTGTCAGTCATTTTGAACACACATTGGCCCAGACCTGTGCTAGTCATTGTGAACACACAGTAACGCAGACCCCTCTGTCAGTCATTGTGGACGTACAGTGCCTCAGACATCTGTCAGTCATTGTGAACCTACAGTGTTCCAGACCTCTGTCAGTCATTGTGAACACAGAGAGCCTCAGACCTCTGTCAGTCATTGTGAACACACAGTGCCCTATACCCCTTCCGTCAGTCATTGTGAACACACCGTGCCTCAGAAGCCTCTGCCAGTCCTTGTGAACATACAGTGCTCCAGACGTCTGTCAGTCATTGCGAACACACAGTCCCCAGACCTCCGTCGATTATTGTGAACACACAGTGTCTCAGACCTCTGCCAGTCATTGTGAACACACAGTGCTCCTGATCTCTGTCAGTCATTGAGAACACACAGTGAGTGATTGTAAACACACAGTTCCTCAGACCTCTGTCAGTCATTGTGAACACACAGTGGTCCAGACCTTTGTCAGTCATTTTGGACACACATTGCCTCAGACCTCTGTCAGTCATTGTGAACACAAAGGGCCCCAGATCTCTGTCAGTCATTGTGAACACACAGAGAGTGATTGTAAACACACAGTGCCTCAGACCTCTGTCAGGCATTGTGAACACACAGTGCCTCAGACCTCTGTCAGTCATTGTGAACACACAGTGCTCCAGACCTCTGCCAGTCATTGTGAACACACAGAAATTCAGACTTCTGTCAGTCATTGTGAACACATATTGCCTGAGACCTCTGTCAGGCATTGTGAACACACAGTGCCCTAGACCCCTCTGTCAGTCATTGTGAACGCACAGAGCCTCAGACCTCTGTCAGTCATTGTGAATACACAGTGCTGCAGACCTCTGTCAGTCATTGTGAACACACATTGGCCCAGACCTGTGCTAGTCATTGTGAACACACAGTAACGCAGACCCCTCTGTCAGTCATTGTGGACGCACAGTGCCTCAGACCTCTGTCAGTCATTGTGAACACACGGTGCTCCAGACCTCTGTCAGTCACTGTGAACACAGAGAGCCTCAGACCTCTGTCAGTCATTGTGAACACACAGTGCCCTTGACCCCTTCCGTCAGTCATTGTGAACACACCGTGCCTCAGAAGCCTCTGCCAGTCCTTGTGAACACACAGTGCTCCAGATCTCTGTCAGTCATTGTGAACACACAGTCCCCAGACTTCCGTCAATCATTGTGAACACACAGAGTCTCAGACCTCTGCCAGTCATTGTGAACACACAGTGATCTAGATCTCTGTCAGTCATTGTGAACACACAGTGAGTGATTGTAAACACACAGTGCCTCAGACCTCTGTCAGTCATTGTGAACACACAGTGAGTGATTGCAAACACACAGTGCCTCAGACCTCTGTCAGGCATTGTGAACACGCAGTGCCTCAGACCTCTGTCAGTCATTGTGAGCACACAGTGCCCCGGACATCAGTCAGTCATTGTGAACAGAGAGTGCTCAAGAACTTTGTCAGTCATTGTGAACACAGTGCCTGAGACATCAGTCAGTCAATGTGAACAGAGAGTGCCCAAGAACTTTGTCAGTCAATGTGAACACACAGTGCCCCTGACCCCTCTGTCAGTTTTTGTGAATACACAGTGCTCCAGACCTCTGTCATTGTGAATACACAGTACCTCAGACCCCTCTGTCAGTCATTTTGAACACACAGTTCCTCAGTTCTGTGTCAGTAATTGTGAACACACAGTTCCTCAGACATCTGTCAGTCATTGTGAACAAACAGTTCCTTAGTTCTGTGTCAGTCATTGTGAACACACAGTTCCTCAGACCTCTGTCAGTCATTGTGAACACAAATGGCCCCAGAACTCTGTCAGTCATTGTGAACACACAGTGCTCCTGATCTCTGTCAGTCATTGTGAAGACAAAGGGCCCCACAACTCTGTCAGTCATTGTGAACACACAGTGCCTCAGAGCTCATTCAGTCATTGTGAACACACAGTGCTCCAGACCTTTGTCAGTCATTGTGAACACACAGTGCCCGAGACCTCTGTCAGTCAATGTGAACACACAGTGCCTCAGACACCTCTGTCAGTCATTGATAACACACAGTGCTCCAGACCTCTGTCATTCATTGTGAACACACAGTCCCCAGACCTCTGTCGATTATTGTGTACACATAGTGCCTCAGACCTCTGTCAGTCATTGTGAAAACACAGTGCCCCAGACATCAGTCAGTCAATGTGAACAGAGAGAACCCAAGAACATTGTCAGTCATTGTGAACACAGTGCCCCAGACCCCTCTGTCAGTCATTGTGAACACACAGTGCTCCAGAACTCAGTCAGTCATTGTGAACACACAGTGCCTCAGACCCCTCTGTCAGTCATTGTGAACACACAGTGCTCCTGACCTCTGTCAGTCATTGTGAGCACACAGTGCCTCAGACCCCTCTGTCAGTCTTTATGAACACACACTCAGTCATTGTGAACACCCAGTGTTCACGACCTCTGTCAGTCATTGTGAACACAAATTGCTCTTGTACTCTGTCAGTCATTGTGAACTAACAGTTCCTCAGACCACTGTCATTGATTGTGAACAGACACTGCCCCAGACCTCTGCCAGTCATTGTGAACACACAGTGCCTCAGACCCCTCTGTCAGTCATTGTGAACACACAGTGCCCAAGACCTCTGTCAGTCATTGTGAACACACAGTGCCTCAGACCTCTGTCAGTCATTGTGAACACACTGTGGTCCTGACCTTTGTCAGTCTTTTTGAACACACAGTGCCTAAGTTCTCTGTCGGTCATTGTGAACACAAAGGGCCCCAGATCACTGTCAGTCATTGTGAACACACAGTGGCTCAGACCTCCATCAGTCATTGTGAACACACAGTGCTCCAGACCTTTGTCAGTCATTGTGAACACACAATGCCCGAGACCTCTGTCAGTCATTGTGAACACACAGTGCCTCAGACACCTCTGTCAGTCATTGATAACACACAGTGCTCCAGACCTCTGTCATTCATTGTGAACACACAGTCCCCAGACCTCTGTCGATTATTGTGAACACATAGTGCCTCAGACCTCTGTCAGTCATTGTGAAAACACAGTGCCCCAGACATCAGTCAGTCAATGTGAACAGAGAGTACCCAAGAACGTTGTCAGTCATTGTGAACACAGTGTCCCAGACCCCTCTGTCAGTCATTGTGAACACACAGTGCTCCAGAACTCAGTCAGTCATTGTGAACACACAGTGCTCCTGACCTCTGTCAGTCATTGTGAACACACAGTGCCTCAGACCCCTCTGTCAGTCATTATGAACACAAACTCAGTCATTGTGAACAGCCAGTGGTCACGACCTCTGTCAGTCATTGTGAACACACAGTGCTCCTGTACTCTGTCAGTCATTATGAACTAACAGTTCCTCAGACCTCTGTCATTGATTGTGAACAGACACTGCCCCAGACCTATGTTAGTCATTGTGAACAAACAGTGCTCCAGAGCTTTGTCAGTCATTGTGAACACACAGTGCATCAGACGTCTCTAAGTCATTGTGAACACACAGATACTCAGACATCTGTCGGTCATTGTGAACACACATTGGCTCAGACCTCCATTAGTCATTGTGAACACACAGTGCTCCAGACTTTTGTCAGTCATTGTGAACACACAGTGCCTCAGAGCTCATTCAGTCATTGTGAACACACAGTGCTCCAGACCTTTGTCAGTCATTGTGAACACACAGTGCCCGAGACCTCTGTCAGTCATTTTGAACACACAGTGCCTCAGACCTCTGTCAGTCATTGTGAAAACACAGTGCCCCAGACATCAGTCAGTCAATGTGAACAGACAGTACCCAAGAACGTTGTCAGTCATTGTGAACACAGTGCCCCAGACCCCTCTGTCAGTCATTGTGAACACACAGTGCTCCAGAACTCAGTCAGTCATTGTGAACACACAGTGCCTCAGACCCCTCTGTCAGTCATTGTGAACACACAGTGCTCCTGACCTCTGTCAGTCATTGTGAGCACACAGTGCCTCAGACCCTTCTGTCAGTCTTTATGAACACACACTCAGTCATTGTGAACACCCAGTGTTCATGACCTCTGTCAGTCATTGTGAACACACAGTGCCTCAGAACTCTGTCAGTCATTGTGAACACACTGTGGTCCTGACCTTTGTCAGTCTTTTTGAACACACAGTGCCTCAGTTCTCTGTCGGTCATTGTGAACACAAAGGGCCCCAGATCACTGTCAGTCATTGTGAACACACAGTGGCTCAGACCTCCATCAGTCATTGTGAACACACAGTGCTCCAGACCTTTGTCAGTCATTGTGAACACACAGTGCCCGAGACCTCTGTCAGTCATTGTGAACACACAGTGCCTCAGACACCTCTGTCAGTCATTGATAACACACAGTGCTCCAGACCTCTGTCATTCATTGTGAACACACAGTCCCCAGACCTCTGTCGATTATTGTGAACACATAGTGCCTCAGACCTCTGTCAGTCATTGTGAAAACACAGTGCCCCAGACATCAGTCAATCAATGTGAACAGAGAGTACCCAAGAACGTTGTCAGTCATTGTGAACACAGTGTCCCAGACCCCTCTGTCAGTCATTGTGAACACACAGTGCTCCAGAACTCAGTCAGTCATTGTGAACACACAGTGCCTCAGACCCCTCTGTCAGTCATTGTGAACACACAGTGCTCCTGACCTCTGTCAGTCATTGTGAACACACAGTGCCTCAGACCCCTCTGTCAGTCATTATGAACACAAACTCAGTCATTGTGAACAGCCAGTGGTCACGACCTCTGTCAGTCATTGTGAACACACAGTGCCTCAGAGCTCATTCAGTCATTGTGAACACACAGTGCTCCAGACCTTTGTCAGTCATTGTGAACACACAGTGCTCCAGACCTCTGTCAGTCATTGTGAACACAGAAATGCTCAGACCTTTGTCAGTCATTGTGAACACACAGTGCCCGAGACCTCTGTCAGTCATTGAGAACACACAGTGCCTCAGACACCTCTGTCAGTCATTGATAACACACAGTGCTCCAGACTTTTGTCATTCATTGTGAACACACAGTCCCCAGACCTCTGTCGATTATTGTGAACACATAGTGCCTCAGACCTCTGTCAGTCATTGTGAAAACACAGTGCCCCAGACATCAGTCAGTCAATGTGAACAGACAGTACCCAAGAACGTTGTCAGTCATTGTGAACACAGTGTCCCAGACCCCTCTGTCAGTCATTGTGAACACACAGTGCTCCAGAACTCAGTCAGTCATTGTGAACACACAGTGCCTCAGACCCCTCTGTCAGTCATTGTGAACACACAGTGCTCCTGACCTCTGTCAGTCATTGTGAACACACAGTGCCTCAGACCCCTCTGTCAGTCATTATGAACACAAACTCAGTCATTGTGAACAGCCAGTGGTCACGACCTCTGTCAGTCATTGTGAACACACAGTGCTCCTGTACTCTGTCAGTCATTATGAACTAACAGTTCCTCAGACCTCTGTCATTGATTGTGAACAGACACTGCCCCAGAACTATGTCAGTCATTGTGAACACACAGTGCATCAGACGTCTCTAAGTCATTGTGAACACACAGATACTCAGACATCTGTCGGTCATTGTGAACACACATTGGCTCAGACCTCCATCAGTCATTGTGAACACACAGTGCTCCAGACTTTTGTCAGTCATTGTGAACACACAGTGCTCCAGAACTCTGTCAGTCATTGTGAACACAGAGAGCCTCAGACCTCTGTCAGTCATTGTGAACACACAGTGCACTAGACTCCTCTGTCAGTCATTGTGAACACACAGTGCCTCAGACATCTGTCAGTCATTGTTATTAACCAGTGGTCCAGACCTTTGTCAGTCATTTTGAACACACATTGCCTCAGACCTCTGTCAGTCATTGTGAACACACAGTGCTCCAGAGCTTTGTCAGTCATTGTAAACACCCAGTGCTCCAGACCTCTGTCAGTCATTGTGAACACACTGTCCCCAGACCTCTGTCGATCATTGTGAACACACAGTGCCTCAGACCTCTGTCAGTCACTGTGAACACACAGTGCTCCTGACCTCTGTCAGTCATTGTGAAGACACAGTGCTCCTGAGCTCTGTCAGTCATTGTGAAGACAAAGGGCCCCACAACTCTGTCAGTCATTGTGAACACACAGTGCCTCAGAGCTCATTCAGTCATTGTGAACACACAGTGCTCCAGACCTTTGTCAGTCATTGTGAACACACAGTGCCCGAGACCTCTGTCAGTCATTGTGAACACACAGTACCTCAGACACCTCTGTCATTCATTGATAACACACAGTGCTCCAGACCTCTGTCATTCATTGTGAACACACAGTCCCCAGACCTCTGTCGATTATTGTGAACACATAGTGCCTCAGACCTCTGTCAGTCATTGTGAAAACACAGTGCCCCAGACATCAGTCAGTCAATGTGAACAGACAGTACCCAAGAACGTTGTCAGTCATTGTGAACACAGTGCCCCAGACCCCTCTGTCAGTCATTGTGAACACACAGTGCTCCAGAACTCAGTCAGTCATTGTGAACACACAGTGCCTCAGACCCCTCTGTCAGTCATTGTGAACACACAGTGCTCCTGACCTCTGTCAGTCATTGTGAGCACACAGTGCCTCAGACCCCTCTGTCAGTCTTTATGAACACACACTCAGTCATTGTGAACACCCAGTGTTCATGACCTCTGTCAGTCATTGTGAACACACAGTGCTCCTGTACTCTGTCAGTCATTGTGAACTAACAGTTCCTCAGACCTCTGTCATTGATTGTGAACAGACACTGCCCCAGACCTCTGCCAGTCATTGTGAACACACAGTGCCTCAGACCCCTCTGTCAGTCATTGTGAACACACAGTGCCCAAGACCTCTGTCAGTCATTGTGAACACACAGTGCCTCAGAACTCTGTCAGTCATTGTGAACACACTGTGGTCCTGACCTTTGTCAGTCTTTTTGAACACACAGTGCCTCAGTTCTCTGTCGGTCATTGTGAACACAAAGGGCCCCAGATCACTGTCAGTCATTGTGAACACACAGTGGCTCAGACCTCCATCAGTCATTGTGAACACACAGTGCTCCAGACCTTTGTCAGTCATTGTGAACACACAGTGCCCGAGACCTCTGTCAGTCATTGTGAACACACAGTGCCTCAGACACCTCTGTCAGTCATTGATAACACACAGTGCTCCAGACCTCTGTCATTCATTGTGAACACACAGTCCCCAGACCTCTGTCGATTATTGTGAACACATAGTGCCTCAGACCTCTGTCAGTCATTGTGAAAACACAGTGCCCCAGACATCAGTCAGTCAATGTGAACAGAGAGTACCCAAGAACGTTGTCAGTCATTGTGAACACAGTGTCCCAGACCCCTCTGTCAGTCATTGTGAACACACAGTGCTCCAGAACTCAGTCAGTCATTGTGAACACACAGTGCCTCAGACCCCTCTGTCAGTCATTGTGAACACACAGTGCTCCTGACCTCTGTCAGTCATTGTGAACACACAGTGCCTCAGACCCCTCTGTCAGTCATTATGAACACAAACTCAGTCATTGTGAACAGCCAGTGGTCACGACCTCTGTCAGTCATTGTGAACACACAGTGCCTCAGAGCTCATTCAGTCATTGTGAACACACAGTGCTCCAGACCTTTGTCAGTCATTGTGAACACACAGTGCTCCAGACCTCTGTCAGTCATTGTGAACACAGAAATGCTCAGACCTTTGTCAGTCATTGTGAACACACAGTGCCCGAGACCTCTGTCAGTCATTGTGAACACACAGTGCCTCAGACACCTCTGTCAGTCATTGATAACACACAGTGCTCCGGACCTCTGTCATTCATTGTGAACACACAGTCCCCAGACCTCTGTCGATTATTGTGAACACATAGTGCCTCAGACCTCTGTCAGTCATTGTGAAAACACAGTGCCCCAGACATCAGTCAGTCAATGTGAACAGACAGTACCCAAGAACGTTGTCAGTCATTGTGAACACAGTGTCCCAGACCCCTCTGTCAGTAATTGTGAACACACAGTGCTCCAGAACTCAGTCAGTCATTGTGAACACACAGTGCCTCAGACCCCTCTGTCAGTCATTGTGAACACACAGTGCTCCTGACCTCTGTCAGTCATTGTGAACACACAGTGCCTCAGACCCCTCTGTCAGTCATTATGAACACAAACTCAGTCATTGTGAACAGCCAGTGGTCACGACCTCTGTCAGTCATTGTGAACACACAGTGCTCCTGTACTCTGTCAGTCATTATGAACTAACAGTTCCTCAGACCTCTGTCATTGATTGTGAACAGACACTGCCCCAGACCTATGTCAGTCATTGTGAACAAACAGTGCTCCAGAGCTTTGTCAGTCATTGTGAACACACAGTGCATCAGACGTCTCTAAGTCATTGTGAACACACAGATACTCAGCCATCTGTCGGTCATTGTGAACACACATTGGCTCAGATCTCCATCAGTAATTGTGAACACACAGTGTTCCAGACTTTTGTCAGTCATTGTGAACACACAGTGCTCCAGAACTCTGTCAGTCATTGTGAACACAGAGAGCCTCAGACCTCTGTCAGTCATTGTGAACACACAGTGCACTAGAATCCTCTGTCAGTCATTGTGAACACACAGTGCCTCAGACATCTGTCAGTCATTGTTATTAACCAGTGGTCCAGACCTTTGTCAGTCATTTTGAACACACATTGCCTCAGACCTCTGTCAGTCATTGTGAACACACTGTCCCCAGACCTCTGTCGATCATTGTGAACACACAGTGCCTCAGACCTCTGTCAGTCACTGTGAACACACAGTGCTCCTGACCTCTGTCAGTCATTGTGAAGACAAAGGGCCCCACAACTCTGTCAGTCATTGTGAACACACAGTGCCTCAGAGCTCATTCAGTCATTGTGAACACACAGTGCTCCAGACCTTTGTCAGTCATTGTGAACACACAGTGCTCCAGACCTCTGTCAGTCATTGTGAACACAGAAATGCTCAGACCTTTGTCAGTCATTGTGAACACACAGTGCCCGAGACCTCTGTCAGTCATTGTGAACACACTGTGCCTCAGACACCTCTGTCAGTCATTGATAACACACAGTGCTCCAGACCTCTGTCATTCATTGTGAACACACAGTCCCCAGACCTCTGTCGATTATTGTGAACACATAGTGCCTCAGACCTCTGTCAGTCATTGTGAAAACACAGTGCCCCAGACATCAGTCAGTCAATGTGAACAGAGAGTACCCAAGAACGTTGTCAGTCATTGTGAACACAGTGTCCCAGACCCCTCTGTCAGTCATTGTGAACACACAGTGCTCCAGAACTCAGTCAGTCATTGTGAACACACAGTGCCTCAGACCCCTCTGTCAGTCATTGTGAACACACAGTGCTCCTGACATCTGTCAGTCATTGTGAACACACAGTGCCTCAGACCCCTCTGTCAGTCATTATGAACACAAACTCAGTCATTGTGAACAGCCAGTGGTCACGACCTCTGTCAGTCATTGTGAACACACAGTGCTCCTGTACTCTGTCAGTCATTATGAACTAACAGTTCCTCAGACCTCTGTCATTGATTGTGAACAGACACTGCCCCAGACCTATGTCAGTCATTGTGAACAAACAGTGCTCCAGAGCTTTGTCAGTCATTGTGAACACACAGTGCATCAGACGTCTCTAAGTCATTGTGAACACACAGATACTCAGACATCTGTCGGTCATTGTGAACACACATTGGCTCAGATCTCCATCAGTAATTGTGAACACACAGTGTTCCAGACTTTTGTCAGTCATTGTGAACACACAGTGCTCCAGAACTCTGTCAGTCATTGTGAACACAGAGAGCCTCAGACCTCTGTCAGTCATTGTGAACACACAGTGCACTAGAATCCTCTGTCAGTCATTGTGAACACACAGTGCCTCAGACATCTGTCAGTCATTGTTATTAACCAGTGGTCCAGACCTTTGTCAGTCATTTTGAACACACATTGCCTCAGACCTCTGTCAGTCATTGTGAACACACAGTGCTCCAGAGCTTTGTCAGTCATTGTAAACACCCAGTGCTCCAGACCTCTGTCAGTCATTGTGAACACACTGTCCCCAGACCTCTGTCGATCATTGTGAACACACAGTGCCTCAGACCTCTGTCAGTCACTGTGAACACACAGTGCTCCTGACCTCTGTCAGTCATTGTGAAGACAAAGGGCCCCACAACTCTGTCAGTCATTGTGAACACACAGTGCCTCAGAGCTCATTCAGTCATTGTGAACACACAGTGCTCCAGACCTTTGTCAGTCATTGTGAACACACAGTGCTCCAGACATCTGTCAGTCATTGTGAACACAGAAATGCTCAGACCTCTGTCAGTCATTGTGAACACACAGTGCCCGAGACCTCTGTCAGTCATTGTGAACACACAGTGCCTCAGACACCTCTGTCAGTCATTGATAACACACAGTGCTCCAGACCTCTGTCATTCATTGTGAACACACAGTCCCCAGACTTCTGTCGATTATTGTGAACACATAGTGCCTCAGACCTCTGTCAGTCATTGTGAAAACACAGTGCCCCAGACATCAGTCAGTCAATGTGAACAGACAGTACCCAAGAACGTTGTCAGTCATTGTGAACACAGTGTCCCAGACCCCTCTGTCAGTCATTGTGAACACACAGTGCTCCAGAACTCAGTCAGTCATTGTGAACACACAGTGCCTCAGACCCCTCTGTCAGTCATTGTGAACACACAGTGCTCCTGACCTCTGTCAGTCATTGTGAACACACAGTGCCTCAGACCCCTCTGTCAGTCATTATGAACACAAACTCAGTCATTGTGAACAGCCAGTGGTCACGACCTCTGTCAGTCATTGTGAACACACAGTGCTCCTGTACTCTGTCAGTCATTATGAACTAACAGTTCCTCAGACCTCTGTCATTGATTGTGAACAGACACTGCCCCAGAACTATGTCAGTCATTGTGAACACACAGTGCATCAGACGTCTCTAAGTCATTGTGAACACACAGATACTCAGACATCTGTCGGTCATTGTGAACACACATTGGCTCAGACCTCCATCAGTCATTGTGAACACACAGTGCTCCAGACTTTTGTCAGTCATTGTGAACACACAGTGCTCCTGTACTCTGTCAGTCATTGTGAACTAACAGTTCCTCAGACCTCTGTCATTGATTGTGAACAGACACTGCCCCAGACCTCTGCCAGTCATTGTGAACACACAGTGCCTCAGACCCCTCTGTCAGTCATTGTGAACACACAGTGCCCAAGACCTCTGTCAGTCATTGTGAACACACAGTGCCTCAGACCTCTGTCAGTCATTGTGAACACACTGTGGTCCTGACCTTTGTCAGTCTTTTTCAACACACAGTGCCTCAGTTCTCTGTCAGTCATTGTGAACACAAAGGGCCCCAGATCACTGTCAGTCATTGTGAACACACAGTGGCTCAGACCTCCATCAGTCATTGTGAACACACAGTGCTCCAGACCTTTGTCAGTCATTGTGAACACACAGTGCTCCTGAACTCTGTCAGTCATTGTGAACGCAGAAATGCTCAGACCTCTGTCAGTCATTGTGAACACACAGTGCCCGAGACCTCTGTCAGTCATTGTGAACACACAGTGCCTCAGACACCTTTGTCAGTCATTGATAACACACAGTGCTCCAGACCTCTGTCATTCATTGTGAACACACAGTCCCCAGAACTCTGTAGTTTATTGTGAACACATAGTGCCTCAGACCTCTGTCAGTCATTGTGAAAACACAGTGCCCCAGACATCAGTCAGTCAATGTGAACGGACAGTACCCAAGAACGTTGTCAGTCATTGTGAACACAGTGCCCCAGACCCCTCTGTCAGTCATTGTGAACACACAGTGCTCCAGAACTCAGTCAGTCATTGTGAACACACAGTGCCTCAGACCCCTCTGTCAGTCTTTATGAACACACACATAGTCATTGTGAACACCCAGTGTTCACGACCTCTGTCAGTCATTGTGAACACACAGTGCTCCTGTACTCTGTCAGTCATTGTGAACTAACAGTTCCTCAGACCTCTGTCATTGATTGTGAACAGACACTGCCCCAGACCTCTGCCAGTCATTGTGAACACACAGTGCCCAAGACCTCTGTCAGTCATTGTGAACACACAGTGCCTCAGACCTCTGTCAGTCATTGTGAACACACTGTGGTCCTGACCTTTGTCAGTCTTTTTGAACACACAGTGCCTCAGTTCTCTGTCGGTCATTGTGAACACAAAGGGCCCCAGATCACTGTCAGTCACTGTGAACACACAGTGGCTCAGACGTCCATCAGTCATTGTAAACACACAGTGCTCCTGAACTCTGTCAGTCATTGTGAACACAGAGAGCCTCTGACCTCTGTCAGTCATTGTGAACACACAGTGCACGAGACCTCTGTCAATCATTGTGAACACACAGTGCACTAGACCCCTCTGTCAGTCATTGTGAACACACAGTGCTCCAGACCTTTGTCAGTCATTGTGAACACACAGTGCTCCTGAACTCTGTCAGTCATTGTGAACACAGAGAGCCTCTGACCTCTGTCAGTCATTGTGAACACACAGTGCACAAGACCTCTGTCAATCATTGTGAACACACAGTGCACTAGACCCCTCTGTCAGTCATTGTGAACACACAGTGCCTCAGACACCTCTGTCAGTCATTGTGAACACACAGTGCTCCAGAACTCTGTCAGTCATTGTGAACACACAGTGCCCCAGACCTCTGTCAGGCATTGTGAACACACAGCAACTCAGACCTCTCTCAGTCATTGTGAACACATATTGCCCGAGACCACTGTCAGTCATTGTGAACACACAGTGCCCTAGACCCCTCTGTCAGTCATTGTGAACGCACAGAGCCTCAGACCTCTGTCAGTCATTGTGAATACACAGTGCTGCAGACCTCTGTCAATCATTGTGAACACGCATTGGCCCAGACCTGTGCTAGTCATTGTGAACACACAGTAACGCAGCCCCCTCTGTCAGTCATTGTGGACGCACAGTGCCTCAGAACTCTGTCAGTCATTGTGAACACACAGTGTTCCAGACCTCTGTCAGTCATTGTGAACACAGTTAGCCTCAGACCTCTGTCAGTCATTGTGAACACACAGTGCCCTGGACCCCTTCCGTCAGTCATTGTGAACACACCGTGCCTCAGAAGACTCTGCCAGTCATTGTGAACATACAGTGCTCCAGACGTCTGTCAGTCATTGTGAACACACAGTCCCCAGACCTCCGTCGATTATTGTGAACACACAGTGTCTCAGAACTCTGCCAGTCATTGAGAACACACAGTGCTCCAGATCTCTGTCAGTCATTGTGAACACACTGTCCCCAGACCTCTGTCAGTCACTGTGAACACACAGTGCTCCTGACCTCTGTCAGTCATTGTGAAGACAAAGGGCCCCAGAACTCTGCCAGTCATTGTGAACACACAGTGCCTCAGAGCTCATTCAGTCATTGTGAACACACAGTGCTCCAGACCTCTGTCAGTCATTGTGAACACACAGTGCTCCTGAGCTCTGTCAGTCATTGTGAACACAGAAATGCTCAGATCTCTGTCAGTCATTGTGAACACACCGTGCCCGAGACCTCTGTCAGTCATTGTGAACACACAGTGCCTCAGACACCTCTGTCAGTCATTGATAACACACAGTGCTCCAGATCTCTGTCATTCATTGCGAACACACAGTCCCCAGACCTCTGTCGATTATTGTGAACACATAGTGCCTCAGACCTCTGTCAGTCATTGTGAAAACACAGTGCCCCAGACATCAGTCAGTCAATGTGAACAGACAGTACCCAAGAACGTTGTCAGTCATTGTGAACACACAGTGCCCCAGACATCAGTCAGTCAATGTGAACTGACAGTGTACAAGAACTTTGTCAGTCATTGTGAAAACACAGTGCTCCAGACCTCTGTCAGTCATTGTGAACACACCGTGCCTCAGAAGACTCTGCCAGTCATTGTGAACATACAGTGCTCCAGACGTCTGTCAGTCATTGTGAACACACAGTCCCCAGACCTCCGTCGATTATTGTGAACACACAGTGTCTCAGAACTCTGCCAGTCATTGAGAACACACAGTGCTCCAGATCTCTGTCAGTCATTGTGAACACACTGTCCCCAGACCTCTGACAGTCACTGTGAACACACAGTGCTCCTGACCTCTGTCAGTCATTGTGAAGACAAAGGGCCCCAGAACTCTGTCAGTCATTGTGAACACACAGTGCCTCAGACCTCTGTCAGTCACTGTGAACACACAGTGCTCCTGACCTCTGTCAGTCAATGTGAAGACAAAGGGCCCCAGAACTCTGCCAGTCATTGTGAACACACAGTGCCTCAGAGCTCATTCAGTCATTGTGAACACACAGTGCTCCAGACCTCTGTCAGTCATTGTGAATACACAGTGCTCCAGACCTCTGTCAGTCATTGTGAACACAGAAATGCTCAGACCTCTGTCAGTCATTGTGAACACACCGTGCCCGAGACCTCTGTCAGTCATTGTGAACACAGTGCCCCAGACCCCTCTGTCAGTCATTGTGAACACACAGTGCTCCAGAACTCAGTCAGTCATTGTGAACACACAGTGCCTCAGACCCCTCTGTCAGTCATTGTGAACACACAGTGCTCCTGAACTCTGTCAGTCATTGTGAGCACACAGTGCCTCAGACCCCTCTGTCAGTCTTTATGAACACACACTCAGTCATTGTGAACACCCAGTGTTCATGACCTCTGTCAGTCATTGTGAACACACAGTGCTCCTGTACTCTGTCAGTCATTGTGAACTAACAGTTCCTCAGACCTCTGTCATTGATTGTGAACAGACACTGCCCCAGACCTCTGCCAGTCATTGTGAACACACAGTGCCTCAGACCCCTCTGTCAGTCATTGTGAACACACAGTGCCCAAGACCTCTGTCAGTCATTGTGAACACACAGTGCCTCAGACCTCTGTCAGTCATTGTGAACACACTGTGGTCCTGACCTTTGTCAGTCTTTTTCAACACACAGTGCCTCAGTTCTCTGTCAGTCATTGTGAACACAAAGGGCCCCAGATCACTGTCAGTCATTGTGAACACACAGTGGCTCAGACCTCCATCAGTCATTGTGAACACACAGTGCTCCAGACCTTTGTCAGTCATTGTGAACACACAGTGCTCCTGAACACTGTCAGTCATTGTGAACGCAGAAATGCTCAGACCTCTGTCAGTCATTGTGAACACACAGTGCCCGAGACCTCTGTCAGTCATTGTGAACACACAGTGCCTCAGACACCTTTGTCAGTCATTGATAACACACAGTGCTCCAGACCTCTGTCATTCATTGTGAACACACAGTCCCCAGAACTCTGTCGTTTATTGTGAACACATAGTGCCTCAGACCTCTGTCAGTCATTGTGAAAACACAGTGCCCCAGACATCAGTCAGTCAATGTGAACGGACAGTACCCAAGAACGTTGTCAGTCATTGTGAACACAGTGCCCCAGACCCCTCTGTCAGTCATTGTGAACACACAGTGCTCCAGAACTCAGTCAGTCATTGTGAACACACAGTGCCTCAGACCCCTCTGTCAGTCTTTATGAACACACACATAGTCATTGTGAACACCCAGTGTTCACGACCTCTGTCAGTCATTGTGAACACACAGTGCTCCTGTACTCTGTCAGTCATTGTGAACTAACAGTTCCTCAGACCTCTGTCATTGATTGTGAACAGACACTGCCCCAGACCTCTGCCAGTCATTGTGAACACACAGTGCCCAAGACCTCTGTCAGTCATTGTGAACACACAGTGCCTCAGACCTCTGTCAGTCATTGTGAACACACTGTGGTCCTGACCTTTGTCAGTCTTTTTGAACACACAGTGCCTCAGTTCTCTGTCGGTCATTGTGAACACAAAGGGCCCCAGATCACTGTCAGTCACTGTGAACACACAGTGGCTCAGACGTCCATCAGTCATTGTAAACACACAGTGCTCCTGAACTCTGTCAGTCATTGTGAACACAGAGAGCCTCTGACCTCTGTCAGTCATTGTGAACACACAGTGCACGAGACCTCTGTCAATCATTGTGAACACACAGTGCACTAGACCCCTCTGTCAGTCATTGTGAACACACAGTG
Organism: Carcharodon carcharias; assembly: GCF_017639515.1. Lineage (NCBI taxonomy): Eukaryota > Metazoa > Chordata > Chondrichthyes > Lamniformes > Lamnidae > Carcharodon > Carcharodon carcharias. The sequence goes on along the minus strand of NC_054470.1, from coordinate 197,910,272 downwards.
CTCCAGACCTTTGTCAGTCATTGTGAACACACAGTGCTCCTGAACTCTGTCAGTCATTGTGAACACAGAGAGCCTCTGACCTCTGTCAGTCATTGTGAACACACAGTGCACAAGACCTCTGTCAATCATTGTGAACACACAGTGCACTAGACCCCTCTGTCAGTCATTGTGAACACACAGTGCCTCAGACACCTCTGTCAGTCATTGTGAACACACAGTGCTCCAGAACTCTGTCAGTCATTGTGAACACACAGTGCCCCAGACCTCTGTCAGGCATTGTGAACACACAGCAACTCAGACCTCTCTCAGTCATTGTGAACACATATTGCCCGAGACCACTGTCAGTCATTGTGAACACACAGTGCCCTAGACCCCTCTGTCAGTCATTGTGAACGCACAGAGCCTCAGACCTCTGTCAGTCATTGTGAATACACAGTGCTGCAGACCTCTGTCAATCATTGTGAACACGCATTGGCCCAGACCTGTGCTAGTCATTGTGAACACACAGTAACGCAGCCCCCTCTGTCAGTCATTGTGGACGCACAGTGCCTCAGAACTCTGTCAGTCATTGTGAACACACAGTGTTCCAGACCTCTGTCAGTCATTGTGAACACAGTTAGCCTCAGACCTCTGTCAGTCATTGTGAACACACAGTGCCCTGGACCCCTTCCGTCAGTCATTGTGAACACACCGTGCCTCAGAAGACTCTGCCAGTCATTGTGAACATACAGTGCTCCAGACGTCTGTCAGTCATTGTGAACACACAGTCCCCAGACCTCCGTCGATTATTGTGAACACACAGTGTCTCAGAACTCTGCCAGTCATTGAGAACACACAGTGCTCCAGATCTCTGTCAGTCATTGTGAACACACTGTCCCCAGACCTCTGTCAGTCACTGTGAACACACAGTGCTCCTGACCTCTGTCAGTCATTGTGAAGACAAAGGGCCCCAGAACTCTGCCAGTCATTGTGAACACACAGTGCCTCAGAGCTCATTCAGTCATTGTGAACACACAGTGCTCCAGACCTCTGTCAGTCATTGTGAACACACAGTGCTCCTGAGCTCTGTCAGTCATTGTGAACACAGAAATGCTCAGATCTCTGTCAGTCATTGTGAACACACCGTGCCCGAGACCTCTGTCAGTCATTGTGAACACACAGTGCCTCAGACACCTCTGTCAGTCATTGATAACACACAGTGCTCCAGATCTCTGTCATTCATTGTGAACACACAGTCCCCAGACCTCTGTCGATTATTGTGAACACATAGTGCCTCAGACCTCTGTCAGTCATTGTGAAAACACAGTGCCCCAGACATCAGTCAGTCAATGTGAACAGACAGTACCCAAGAACGTTGTCAGTCATTGTGAACACACAGTGCCCCAGACATCAGTCAGTCAATGTGAACTGACAGTGTACAAGAACTTTGTCAGTCATTGTGAAAACACAGTGCTCCAGACCTCTGTCAGTCATTGTGAACACACCGTGCCTCAGAAGACTCTGCCAGTCATTGTGAACATACAGTGCTCCAGACGTCTGTCAGTCATTGTGAACACACAGTCCCCAGACCTCCGTCGATTATTGTGAACACACAGTGTCTCAGAACTCTGCCAGTCATTGAGAACACACAGTGCTCCAGATCTCTGTCAGTCATTGTGAACACACTGTCCCCAGACCTCTGACAGTCACTGTGAACACACAGTGCTCCTGACCTCTGTCAGTCATTGTGAAGACAAAGGGCCCCAGAACTCTGTCAGTCATTGTGAACACACAGTGCCTCAGACCTCTGTCAGTCACTGTGAACACACAGTGCTCCTGACCTCTGTCAGTCAATGTGAAGACAAAGGGCCCCAGAACTCTGCCAGTCATTGTGAACACACAGTGCCTCAGAGCTCATTCAGTCATTGTGAACACACAGTGCTCCAGACCTCTGTCAGTCATTGTGAATACACAGTGCTCCAGACCTCTGTCAGTCATTGTGAACACAGAAATGCTCAGACCTCTGTCAGTCATTGTGAACACACCGTGCCCGAGACCTCTGTCAGTCATTGTGAACACACAGTGCCTCAGACACCTCTGTCAGTCATTGATAACACACAGTGCTCCAGATCTCTGTCATTCATTGTGAACACACAGTCCCCAGACCTCTGTCGATTATTGTGAACACATAGTGCCTCAGACCTCTGTCAGTCATTGTGAAAACACAGTGCGCCAGACATCAGTCAGTCAATGTGAACAGACAGTACCCAAGAACGTTGTCAGTCATTGTGAACACACAGTGCCCCAGACATCAGTCAGTCAATGTGAACTGACAGTGTACAAGAACTTTGTCAGTCATTGTGAACACACAGTGCTCCAGACCTCTGTCAGTCATTGTGAACACACAGTGCCCCAGACCTCTGTCAGTCATTGTGAACACACAGCAACTCAGACCTCTCTCAGTCATTGTGAACACATATTGCCCGAGACCTCTGTCAGTCATTGTGAACGCACAGAGCCTCAGACCTCTGTCAGTCATTGTGAATACACAGTGCTGCAGACCTCTGTCAGTCATTGTGAACACGCATTGGCCCAGACCTGTGCTAGTCATTGTGAACACACAGTAACGCAGACCCCTCTGTCAGTCATTGTGGACGCACAGTGCCTCAGACCTCTGTCAGTCATTGTGAACACACAGTGTTCTAGACCTCTGTCAGTCATTGTGAACACAGTTAGCCTCAGACCTCTGTCAGTCATTGTGAACACACAGTGCCCTATACCCCTTCCGTCAGTCATTGTGAACACACCGTGCCTCAAAAGCCTCTGCCAGTCATTGTGAACATACAGTGCTCCAGACGTCTGTCAGTCATTGTGAACACACAGTCCCCAGACCTCCGTCGATTATTGTGAACACACAGTGTCTCAGACCTCTGCCAGTCATTGAGAACACACAGTGCTCCAGATCTCTGTCAGTCATTGTGAACACACTGTCCCCAGACCTCTGTCAGTCACTGTGAACACACAGTGCTCCTGACCTCTGTCAGTCATTGTGAAGACAAAGGGCCCCAGAACTCTGTCAGTCATTGTGAACACACAGTGCCTCAGAACTCTGTCACTCACTCTGAACACACAGTGCTCCTGATCTCTGTCAGTCATTGTGAAGACAAAGGGCCCCACAACTCTGCCAGTCATTGTGAACACGCAGTGCCTCAGAGCTCATTCAGTCATTGTGAACACACAATGCTCCAGACCTCTGTCAGTCATTGTGAACACACAGTGCTCCAGACCTCTGTCAGTCATTGTGAAAACAGAAATTCTCAGACCGCTGTCAGTCATTGTGAACACACCGTGCCCGAGAACTCTGTCAGTCATTGTGAACACACAGTGCCTCAGACACCTCTGTCAGTCATTGATAACACACAGTGCTCCAGACCTCTGTCATTCATTGTGAACACACAGTCCCCAGACCTCTGTCGATTATTGTGAACACATAGTGCCTCAGACCTCTGTCAGTCATTGTGAAAACACAGTGCCCCAGACATCAGTCAGTCAATGTGAACAGACAGTACCCAAGAACGTTGTCAGTCATTGTGAACACAGAGTGCCCCAGACATCAGTCAGTCAATGTGAACTGACAGTGTACAAGAACTTTGTCAGTCATTGTGAACACTGTGCCCCAGACCCCTCTGTCAGTCATTGTGAACACACAGTGCTCCAGAACTCAGTCAGTCATTGTGAACACACAGTGCCTCAGACCCCTCTCTCAGTCTTTATGAACACACACTCAGTCATTGTGAACACCCAGTGTTCACGACCTCTGTCAGTCTTTGTGAACACACAGTGCTCCTGTACTCTGTCAGTCATTGTGAACTAACAGTTCCTAAGACCTCTGTCATTGATTGTGAACAGACACTGCCCCAGACCTCTGTCAGACATTGTGAACACACATTGCTCCAGAGATTTGTCAGTCATTGTGAACACACAGTGCATCAGACCCCTCTAAGTCATTGTGAACACATTGATCCTCAGATCTCTGTCAGTCATTGTGAACACACAGCTCCTCAGAACTCTGTCAGTCTTTGTGAACAAACAGTTCATCAGACCTCTGTCAGTCATTGTGAACACACAGTGCTCCAGAACTCTGGCAGTCATTGTGAACACACTGCGGTCCTGACCTTTGTCAGTCTTTTTGAACACACAGTGCCTCAGTTCTCGGTCGGTCATTGTGAACACAAAGGGCCCCAGATCACTGTCAGTCATTGTGAACACACAGTGCCTCAGACCCCTCTGTCAGTCATTGTGAACACACAGTGCTCCTGACCTCTGTCAGTCATTGTGAACACACAGTGCCTCAGACCCCTCTGTCAGTCATTATGAACACAAACTCAGTCATTGTGAACAGCCAGTGGTCACGACCTCTGTCAGTCATTGTGAACACACAGTGCTCCTGTACTCTGTCAGTCATTATGAACTAACAGTTCCTCAGACCTCTGTCATTGATTGTGAACAGACACTGCCCCAGACCTATGTCAGTCATTGTGAACAAACAGTGCTCCAGAGCTTTGTCAGTCATTGTGAACACACAGTGCATCAGACGTCTCTAAGTCATTGTGAACACACAGATACTCAGACATCTGTCGGTCATTGTGAACACACATTGGCTCAGATCTCCATCAGTAATTGTGAACACACAGTGTTCCAGACTTTTGTCAGTCATTGTGAACACACAGTGCTCCAGAACTCTGTCAGTCATTGTGAACACAGAGAGCCTCAGACCTCTGTCAGTCATTGTGAACACACAGTGCACTAGAATCCTCTGTCAGTCATTGTGAACACACAGTGCCTCAGACATCTGTCAGTCATTGTTATTAACCAGTGGTCCAGACCTTTGTCAGTCAGTTTGAACACACATTGCCTCAGACCTCTGTCAGTCATTGTGAACACACAGTGCTCCAGAGCTTTGTCAGTCATTGTAAACACCCAGTGCTCCAGACCTCTGTCAGTCATTGTGAACACACTGTCCCCAGACCTCTGTCGATCATTGTGAACACACAGTGCCTCAGACCTCTGTCAGTCACTGTGAACACACAGTGCTCCTGACCTCTGTCAGTCATTGTGAAGACAAAGGGCCCCACAACTCTGTCAGTCATTGTGAACACACAGTGCCTCAGAGCTCATTCAGTCATTGTGAACACACAGTGCTCCAGACCTTTGTCAGTCATTGTGAACACACAGTGCTCCAGACATCTGTCAGTCATTGTGAACACTGAAATGCTCAGACCTCTGTCAGTCATTGTGAACACACAGTGCCCGAGACCTCTGTCAGTCATTGTGAACACACAGTGCCTCAGACACCTCTGTCAGTCATTGATAACACACAGTGCTCCAGACCTCTGTCATTCATTGTGAAAACACAGTCCCCAGACCTCTGTCGATTATTGTGAACACATAGTGCCTCAGACCTCTGTCAGTCATTGTGAAAACACAGTGCCCCAGACATCAGTCAGTCAATGTGAACAGACAGTACCCAAGAACGTTGTCAGTCATTGTGAACACAGTGCCCCAGACCCCTCTGTCAGTCATTGTGAACACACAGTGCTCCAGAACTCAGTCAGTCATTGTGAACACACAGTCCCTCAGACCCCTCTGTCAGTCATTGTGAACACACAGTGCTCCTGACCTCTGTCAGTCATTGTGAGCACACAGTGCCTCAGACCCCTCTGTCAGTCTTTATGAACACACACTCAGTCATTGTGAACACCCAGTGTTCATGACCTCTGTCAGTCATTGTGAACACACAGTGCTCCTGTACTCTGTCAGTCATTGTGAACTAACAGTTCCTCAGACCTCTGTCATTGATTGTGAACAGACACTGCCCCAGACCTCTGCCAGTCATTGTGAACACACAGTGCCTCAGACCCCTCTGTCAGTCATTGTGAACACACAGTGCCCAAGACCTCTGTCAGTCATTGTGAACACACAGTGCCTCAGACCTCTGTCAGTCATTGTGAACACACTGTGGTCCTGACCTTTGTCAGTCTTTTTCAACACACAGTGCCTCAGTTCTCTGTCAGTCATTGTGAACACAAAGGGCCCCAGATCACTGTCAGTCATTGTGAACACACAGTGGCTCAGACCTCCATCAGTCATTGTGAACACACAGTGCTCCAGACCTTTGTCAGTCATTGTGAACACACAGTGCTCCTGAACTCTGTCAGTCATTGTGAACGCAGAAATGCTCAGACCTCTGTCAGTCATTGTGAACACACAGTGCCCGAGACCTCTGTCAGTCATTGTGAACACACAGTCCCTCAGACCCCTCTGTCATTCATTGTGAACACACAGTCCCCAGACCTCTGTCGATTATTGTGAACACATAGTGCCTCAGACCTCTGTCAGTCATTGTGAAAACACAGTGCCCCAGACATCAGTCAGTCAATGTGAACAGACAGTACCCAAGAACGTTGTCAGTCATTGTGAACACAGAGTGCCCCAGACATCAGTCAGTCAATGTGAACTGACAGTGTACAAGAACTTTGTCAGTCATTGTGAACACTGTGCCCCAGACCCCTCTGTCAGTCATTGTGAACACACAGTGCTCCAGAACTCAGTCAGTCATTGTGAACACACAGTGCCTCAGACCCCTCTCTCAGTCTTTATGAACACACACTCAGTCATTGTGAACACCCAGTGTTCACGACCTCTGTCAGTCTTTGTGAACACACAGTGCTCCTGTACTCTGTCAGTCATTGTGAACTAACAGTTCCTAAGACCTCTGTCATTGATTGTGAACAGACACTGCCCCAGACCTCTGTCAGACATTGTGAACACACATTGCTCCAGAGATTTGTCAGTCATTGTGAACACACAGTGCATCAGACCCCTCTAAGTCATTGTGAACACATTGATCCTCAGATCTCTGTCAGTCATTGTGAACACACAGCTCCTCAGAACTCTGTCAGTCTTTGTGAACAAACAGTTCATCAGACCTCTGTCAGTCATTGTGAACACACAGTGCTCCAGAACTCTGGCAGTCATTGTGAACACACTGCGGTCCTGACCTTTGTCAGTCTTTTTGAACACACAGTGCCTCAGTTCTCGGTCGGTCATTGTGAACACAAAGGGCCCCAGATCACTGTCAGTCATTGTGAACACACAGTGCCTCAGACCCCTCTGTCAGTCATTGTGAACACACAGTGCTCCTGACCTCTGTCAGTCATTGTGAACACACAGTGCCTCAGACCCCTCTGTCAGTCATTATGAACACAAACTCAGTCATTGTGAACAGCCAGTGGTCACGACCTCTGTCAGTCATTGTGAACACACAGTGCTCCTGTACTCTGTCAGTCATTATGAACTAACAGTTCCTCAGACCTCTGTCATTGATTGTGAACAGACACTGCCCCAGACCTATGTCAGTCATTGTGAACAAACAGTGCTCCAGAGCTTTGTCAGTCATTGTGAACACACAGTGCATCAGACGTCTCTAAGTCATTGTGAACACACAGATACTCAGACATCTGTCGGTCATTGTGAACACACATTGGCTCAGATCTCCATCAGTAATTGTGAACACACAGTGTTCCAGACTTTTGTCAGTCATTGTGAACACACAGTGCTCCAGAACTCTGTCAGTCATTGTGAACACAGAGAGCCTCAGACCTCTGTCAGTCATTGTGAACACACAGTGCACTAGAATCCTCTGTCAGTCATTGTGAACACACAGTGCCTCAGACATCTGTCAGTCATTGTTATTAACCAGTGGTCCAGACCTTTGTCAGTCATTTTGAACACACATTGCCTCAGACCTCTGTCAGTCGTTGTGAACACACAGTGCTCCAGAGCTTTGTCAGTCATTGTAAACACCCAGTGCTCCAGACATCTGTCAGTCATTGTGAACACACTGTCCCCAGACCTCTGTCGATCATTGTGAACACACAGTGCCTCAGACCTCTGTCAGTCACTGTGAACACACAGTGCTCCTGAGCTCTGTCAGTCATTGTGAAGACAAAGGGCCCCACAACTCTGTCAGTCATTGTGAACACACAGTGCCTCAGAGCTCATTCAGTCATTGTGAACACACAGTGCTCCAGACCTTTGTCAGTCATTGTGAACACACAGTGCTCCAGACATCTGTCAGTCATTGTGAACACAGAAATGCTCAGACCTCTGCCAGTCATTGTGAACACACAGTGCCCGAGACCTCTGTCAGTCATTGTGAACACACAGTGCCTCAGACACCTCTGTCAGTCATTGATAACACACAGTGCTCCAGACCTCTGTCATTCATTGTGAACACACAGTCCCCAGACCTCTGTCGATTATTGTGAACACATAGTGCCTCAGACCTCTGTCAGTCATTGTGAAAACACAGTGCCCCAGACATCAGTCAGTCAATGTGAACAGACAGTACCCAAGAACGTTGTCAGTCATTGTGAACACAGTGCCCCAGACCCCTCTGTCAGTCATTGTGAACACACAGTGCTCCAGAACTCAGTCAGTCATTGTGAACACACAGTGCCTCAGACCCCTCTGTCAGTCATTGTGAACACACAGTGCTCCTGACCTCTGTCAGTCATTGTGAGCACACAGTGCCTCAGACCCCTCTGTCAGTCTTTATGAACACACACTCAGTCATTGTGAACACCCAGTGTTCATGACCTCTGTCAGTCATTGTGAACACACAGTGCTCCTGTACTCTGTCAGTCATTGTGAACTAACAGTTCCTCAGACCTCTGTCATTGATTGTGAACAGACACTGCCCCAGACCTCTGCCAGTCATTGTGAACACACAGTGCCTCAGACCCCTCTGTCAGTCATTGTGAACACACAGTGCCCAAGACCTCTGTCAGTCATTGTGAACACACAGTGCCTCAGACCTCTGTCAGTCATTGTGAACACACTGTGGTCCTGACCTTTGTCAGTCTTTTTCAACACACAGTGCCTCAGTTCTCTGTCAGTCATTGTGAACACAAAGGGCCCCAGATCACTGTCAGTCATTGTGAACACACAGTGGCTCAGACCTCCATCAGTCATTGTGAACACACAGTGCTCCAGACCTTTGTCAGTCATTGTGAACACACAGTGCTCCTGAACTCTGTCAGTCATTGTGAACGCAGAAATGCTCAGACCGCTGTCAGTCATTGTGAACACACAGTGCCCGAGACCTCTGTCAGCCATTGTGAACACACAGTGCCTCAGACACCTTTGTCAGTCATTGATAACACACAGTGCTCCAGACCTCTGTCATTCATTGTGAACACACAGTCCCCAGAACTCTGTCGTTTATTGTGAACACATAGTGCCTCAGACCTCTGTCAGTCATTGTGAAAACACAGTGCCCCAGACATCAGTCAGTCAATGTGAACGGACAGTACCCAAGAACGTTGTCAGTCATTGTGAACACAGTGCCCCAGACCCCTCTGTCAGTCATTGTGAACACACAGTGCTCCAGAACTCAGTCAGTCATTGTGAACACACAGTGCCTCAGACCCCTCTGTCAGTCTTTATGAACACACACATAGTCATTGTGAACACCCAGTGTTCACGACCTCGGTCAGTCATTGTGAACACACAGTGCTCCTGTACTCTGTCAGTCATTGTGAACTAACAGTTCCTCAGACCTCTGTCATTGATTGTGAACAGACACTGCCCCAGACCTCTGCCAGTCATTGTGAACACACAGTGCCCAAGACCTCTGTCAGTCATTGTGAACACACAGTGCCTCAGACCTCTGTCAGTCATTGTGAACACACTGTGGTCCTGACCTTTGTCAGTCTTTTTGAACACACAGTGCCTCAGTTCTCTGTCGGTCATTGTGAACACAAAGGGCCCCAGATCACTGTCAGTCACTGTGAACACACAGTGGCTCAGACGTCCATCAGTCATTGTAAACACACAGTGCTCCTGAACTCTGTCAGTCATTGTGAACACAGAGAGCCTCTGACCTCTGTCAGTCATTGTGAACACACAGTGCACGAGACCTCTGTCAATCATTGTGAACACACAGTGCACTAGACCCCTCTGTCAGTCATTGTGAACACACAGTACTCCAGACCTTTGTCAGTCATTGTGAACACACAGTGCTCCTGAACTCTGTCAGTCATTGTGAACACAGAGAGCCTCTGACCTCTGTCAGTCATTGTGAACACACAGTGCACAAGACCTCTGTCAATCATTGTGAACACACAGTGCACTAGACCCCTCTGTCAGTCATTGTGAACACACAGTGCCTCAGACACCTCTGTCAGTCATTGTGAACACACAGTGCTCCAGACCTCTGTCAGTCATTGTGAACACAGTGCCCCAGACCTCTGTCAGGCATTGTGAACACACAGCAACTCAGACCTCTCTCAGTCATTGTGAACACATATTGCCCGAGACCACTGTCAGTCATTGTGAACACACAGTGCCCTAGACCCCTCTGTCAGTCATTGTGAACGCACAGAGCCTCAGACCTCTGTCAGTCATTGTGAATACACAGTGCTGCAGACCTCTGTCAATCATTGTGAACACGCATTGGCCCAGACCTGTGCTAGTCATTGTGAACACACAGTAACGCAGCCCCCTCTGTCAGTCATTGTGGACGCACAGTGCCTCAGAACTCTGTCAGTCATTGTGAACACACAGTGTTCCAGACCTCTGTCAGTCATTGTGAACACAGTTAGCCTCAGACCTCTGTCAGTCATTGTGAACACACAGTGCCCTGGACCCCTTCCGTCAGTCATTGTGAACACACCGTGCCTCAGAAGACTCTGCCAGTCATTGTGAACATACAGTGCTCCAGACGTCTGTCAGTCATTGTGAACACACAGTCCCCAGACCTCCGTCGATTATTGTGAACACACAGTGTCTCAGAACTCTGCCAGTCATTGAGAACACACAGTGCTCCAGATCTCTGTCAGTCATTGTGAACACACTGTCCCCAGACCTCTGTCAGTCACTGTGAACACACAGTGCTCCTGACCTCTGTCAGTCATTGTGAAGACAAAGGGCCCCAGAACTCTGCCAGTCATTGTGAACACACAGTGCCTCAGAGCTCATTCAGTCATTGTGAACACACAGTGCTCCAGACCTCTGTCAGTCATTGTGAACACACAGTGCTCCTGAGCTCTGTCAGTCATTGTGAACACAGAAATGCTCAGACCTCTGTCAGTCATTGTGAACACACCGTGCCCGAGACCTCTGTCAGTCATTGTGAACACACAGTGCCTCAGACATCTCTGTCAGTCATTGATAACACACAGTGCTCCAGATCTCTGTCATTCATTGTGAACACACAGTCCCCAGACCTCTGTCGATTATTGTGAACACATAGTGCCTCAGACCTCTGTCAGTCATTGTGAAAACACAGTGCCCCAGACATCAGTCAGTCAATGTGAACAGACAGTACCCAAGAACGTTGTCAGTCATTGTGAACACAGAGTGCCCCAGACATCAGTCAGTCAATGTGAACTGACAGTGTACAAGAACTTTGTCAGTCATTGTGAACACACAGTGCTCCAGACCTCTGTCAGTCATTGTGAACACACCGTGCCTCAGATGACTCTGCCAGTCATTGTGAACATACAGTGCTCCAGACGTCTGTCAGTCATTGTGAACACACAGTCCCCAGACCTCCGTCGATTATTGTGAACACACAGTGTCTCAGAACTCTGCCAGTCATTGAGAACACACAGTGCTCCAGATCTCTGTCAGTCATTGTGAACACACTGTCCCCAGACCTCTGACAGTCACTGTGAACACACAGTGCTCCTGACCTCTGTCAGTCATTGTGAAGACAAAGGGCCCCAGAACTCTGTCAGTCATTGTGAACACACAGTGCCTCAGACCTCTGTCAGTCACTGTGAACACACAGTGCTCCTGACCTCTGTCAGTCAATGTGAAGACAAAGGGCCCCAGAACTTTGTCAGTCATTGTGAACACACAGTGCTCCAGACCTCTGTCAGTCATTGTGAACACACAGTGCCCCAGACCTCTGTCAGTCATTGTGAACACACAGCAACTCAGACCTCTCTCAGTCATTGTGAACACATATTGCCCGAGACCTCTGTCAGTCATTGTGAACGCACAGAGCCTCAGACCTCTGTCAGTCATTGTGAATACACAGTGCTGCAGACCTCTGTCAGTCATTGTGAACACGCATTGGCCCAGACCTGTGCTAGTCATTGTGAACACACAGTAACGCAGACCCCTCTGTCAGTCATTGTGGACGCACAGTGCCTCAGACCTCTGTCAGTCATTGTGAACACACAGTGTTCTAGACCTCTGTCAGTCATTGTGAACACAGTTAGCCTCAGACCTCTGTCAGTCATTGTGAACACACAGTGCCCTATACCCCTTCCGTCAGTCATTGTGAACACACCGTGCCTCAAAAGCCTCTGCCAGTCATTGTGAACATACAGTGCTCCAGACGTCTGTCAGTCATTGTGAACACACAGTCCCCAGACCTCCGTCGATTATTGTGAACACACAGTGTCTCAGACCTCTGCCAGTCATTGAGAACACACAGTGCTCCAGATCTCTGTCAGTCATTGTGAACACACTGTCCCCAGACCTCTGTCAGTCACTGTGAACACACAGTGCTCCTGACCTCTGTCAGTCATTGTGAAGACAAAGGGCCCCAGAACTCTGTCAGTCATTGTGAACACACAGTGCCTCAGAACTCTGTCACTCACTCTGAACACACAGTGCTCCTGATCTCTGTCAGTCATTGTGAAGACAAAGGGCCCCACAACTCTGCCAGTCATTGTGAACACGCAGTGCCTCAGAGCTCATTCAGTCATTGTGAACACACAATGCTCCAGACCTCTGTCAGTCATTGTGAACACACAGTGCTCCAGACCTCTGTCAGTCATTGTGAAAACAGAAATTCTCAGACCGCTGTCAGTCATTGTGAACACACCGTGCCCGAGAACTCTGTCAGTCATTGTGAACACACAGTGCCTCAGACACCTCTGTCAGTCATTGATAACACACAGTGCTCCAGACCTCTGTCATTCATTGTGAACACACAGTCCCCAGACCTCTGTCGATTATTGTGAACACATAGTGCCTCAGACCTCTGTCAGTCATTGTGAAAACACAGTGCCCCAGACATCAGTCAGTCAATGTGAACAGACAGTACCCAAGAACGTTGTCAGTCATTGTGAACACAGAGTGCCCCAGACATCAGTCAGTCAATGTGAACTGACAGTGTACAAGAACTTTGTCAGTCATTGTGAACACTGTGCCCCAGACCCCTCTGTCAGTCATTGTGAACACACAGTGCTCCAGAACTCAGTCAGTCATTGTGAACACACAGTGCCTCAGACCCCTCTCTCAGTCTTTATGAACACACACTCAGTCATTGTGAACACCCAGTGTTCACGACCTCTGTCAGTCTTTGTGAACACACAGTGCTCCTGTACTCTGTCAGTCATTGTGAACTAACAGTTCCTAAGACCTCTGTCATTGATTGTGAACAGACACTGCCCCAGACCTCTGTCAGACATTGTGAACACACATTGCTCCAGAGATTTGTCAGTCATTGTGAACACACAGTGCATCAGACCCCTCTAAGTCATTGTGAACACATTGATCCTCAGATCTCTGTCAGTCATTGTGAACACACAGCTCCTCAGAACTCTGTCAGTCTTTGTGAACAAACAGTTCATCAGACCTCTGTCAGTCATTGTGAACACACAGTGCTCCAGAACTCTGGCAGTCATTGTGAACACACTGCGGTCCTGACCTTTGTCAGTCTTTTTGAACACACAGTGCCTCAGTTCTCGGTCGGTCATTGTGAACACAAAGGGCCCCAGATCACTGTCAGTCATTGTGAACACACAGTGCCTCAGACCCCTCTGTCAGTCATTGTGAACACACAGTGCTCCTGACCTCTGTCAGTCATTGTGAACACACAGTGCCTCAGACCCCTCTGTCAGTCATTATGAACACAAACTCAGTCATTGTGAACAGCCAGTGGTCACGACCTCTGTCAGTCATTGTGAACACACAGTGCTCCTGTACTCTGTCAGTCATTATGAACTAACAGTTCCTCAGACCTCTGTCATTGATTGTGAACAGACACTGCCCCAGACCTATGTCAGTCATTGTGAACAAACAGTGCTCCAGAGCTTTGTCAGTCATTGTGAACACACAGTGCATCAGACGTCTCTAAGTCATTGTGAACACACAGATACTCAGACATCTGTCGGTCATTGTGAACACACATTGGCTCAGATCTCCATCAGTAATTGTGAACACACAGTGTTCCAGACTTTTGTCAGTCATTGTGAACACACAGTGCTCCAGAACTCTGTCAGTCATTGTGAACACAGAGAGCCTCAGACCTCTGTCAGTCATTGTGAACACACAGTGCACTAGAATCCTCTGTCAGTCATTGTGAACACACAGTGCCTCAGACATCTGTCAGTCATTGTTATTAACCAGTGGTCCAGACCTTTGTCAGTCAGTTTGAACACACATTGCCTCAGACCTCTGTCAGTCATTGTGAACACACAGTGCTCCAGAGCTTTGTCAGTCATTGTAAACACCCAGTGCTCCAGACCTCTGTCAGTCATTGTGAACACACTGTCCCCAGACCTCTGTCGATCATTGTGAACACACAGTGCCTCAGACCTCTGTCAGTCACTGTGAACACACAGTGCTCCTGACCTCTGTCAGTCATTGTGAAGACAAAGGGCCCCACAACTCTGTCAGTCATTGTGAACACACAGTGCCTCAGAGCTCATTCAGTCATTGTGAACACACAGTGCTCCAGACCTTTGTCAGTCATTGTGAACACACAGTGCTCCAGACATCTGTCAGTCATTGTGAACACTGAAATGCTCAGACCTCTGTCAGTCATTGTGAACACACAGTGCCCGAGACCTCTGTCAGTCATTGTGAACACACAGTGCCTCAGACACCTCTGTCAGTCATTGATAACACACAGTGCTCCAGACCTCTGTCATTCATTGTGAAAACACAGTCCCCAGACCTCTGTCGATTATTGTGAACACATAGTGCCTCAGACCTCTGTCAGTCATTGTGAAAACACAGTGCCCCAGACATCAGTCAGTCAATGTGAACAGACAGTACCCAAGAACGTTGTCAGTCATTGTGAACACAGTGCCCCAGACCCCTCTGTCAGTCATTGTGAACACACAGTGCTCCAGAACTCAGTCAGTCATTGTGAACACACAGTCCCTCAGACCCCTCTGTCAGTCATTGTGAACACACAGTGCTCCTGACCTCTGTCAGTCATTGTGAGCACACAGTGCCTCAGACCCCTCTGTCAGTCTTTATGAACACACACTCAGTCATTGTGAACACCCAGTGTTCATGACCTCTGTCAGTCATTGTGAACACACAGTGCTCCTGTACTCTGTCAGTCATTGTGAACTAACAGTTCCTCAGACCTCTGTCATTGATTGTGAACAGACACTGCCCCAGACCTCTGCCAGTCATTGTGAACACACAGTGCCTCAGACCCCTCTGTCAGTCATTGTGAACACACAGTGCCCAAGACCTCTGTCAGTCATTGTGAACACACAGTGCCTCAGACCTCTGTCAGTCATTGTGAACACACTGTGGTCCTGACCTTTGTCAGTCTTTTTCAACACACAGTGCCTCAGTTCTCTGTCAGTCATTGTGAACACAAAGGGCCCCAGATCACTGTCAGTCATTGTGAACACACAGTGGCTCAGACCTCCATCAGTCATTGTGAACACACAGTGCTCCAGACCTTTGTCAGTCATTGTGAACACACAGTGCTCCTGAACTCTGTCAGTCATTGTGAACGCAGAAATGCTCAGACCTCTGTCAGTCATTGTGAACACACAGTGCCCGAGACCTCTGTCAGTCATTGTGAACACACAGTCCCTCAGACCCCTCTGTCATTCATTGTGAACACACAGTCCCCAGACCTCTGTCGATTATTGTGAACACATAGTGCCTCAGACCTCTGTCAGTCATTGTGAAAACACAGTGCCCCAGACATCAGTCAGTCAATGTGAACAGACAGTACCCAAGAACGTTGTCAGTCATTGTGAACACAGAGTGCCCCAGACATCAGTCAGTCAATGTGAACTGACAGTGTACAAGAACTTTGTCAGTCATTGTGAACACTGTGCCCCAGACCCCTCTGTCAGTCATTGTGAACACACAGTGCTCCAGAACTCAGTCAGTCATTGTGAACACACAGTGCCTCAGACCCCTCTCTCAGTCTTTATGAACACACACTCAGTCATTGTGAACACCCAGTGTTCACGACCTCTGTCAGTCTTTGTGAACACACAGTGCTCCTGTACTCTGTCAGTCATTGTGAACTAACAGTTCCTAAGACCTCTGTCATTGATTGTGAACAGACACTGCCCCAGACCTCTGTCAGACATTGTGAACACACATTGCTCCAGAGATTTGTCAGTCATTGTGAACACACAGTGCATCAGACCCCTCTAAGTCATTGTGAACACATTGATCCTCAGATCTCTGTCAGTCATTGTGAACACACAGCTCCTCAGAACTCTGTCAGTCTTTGTGAACAAACAGTTCATCAGACCTCTGTCAGTCATTGTGAACACACAGTGCTCCAGAACTCTGGCAGTCATTGTGAACACACTGCGGTCCTGACCTTTGTCAGTCTTTTTGAACACACAGTGCCTCAGTTCTCGGTCGGTCATTGTGAACACAAAGGGCCCCAGATCACTGTCAGTCATTGTGAACACACAGTGCCTCAGACCCCTCTGTCAGTCATTGTGAACACACAGTGCTCCTGACCTCTGTCAGTCATTGTGAACACACAGTGCCTCAGACCCCTCTGTCAGTCATTATGAACACAAACTCAGTCATTGTGAACAGCCAGTGGTCACGACCTCTGTCAGTCATTGTGAACACACAGTGCTCCTGTACTCTGTCAGTCATTATGAACTAACAGTTCCTCAGACCTCTGTCATTGATTGTGAACAGACACTGCCCCAGACCTATGTCAGTCATTGTGAACAAACAGTGCTCCAGAGCTTTGTCAGTCATTGTGAACACACAGTGCATCAGACGTCTCTAAGTCATTGTGAACACACAGATACTCAGACATCTGTCGGTCATTGTGAACACACATTGGCTCAGATCTCCATCAGTAATTGTGAACACACAGTGTTCCAGACTTTTGTCAGTCATTGTGAACACACAGTGCTCCAGAACTCTGTCAGTCATTGTGAACACAGAGAGCCTCAGACCTCTGTCAGTCATTGTGAACACACAGTGCACTAGAATCCTCTGTCAGTCATTGTGAACACACAGTGCCTCAGACATCTGTCAGTCATTGTTATTAACCAGTGGTCCAGACCTTTGTCAGTCATTTTGAACACACATTGCCTCAGACCTCTGTCAGTCGTTGTGAACACACAGTGCTCCAGAGCTTTGTCAGTCATTGTAAACACCCAGTGCTCCAGACATCTGTCAGTCATTGTGAACACACTGTCCCCAGACCTCTGTCGATCATTGTGAACACACAGTGCCTCAGACCTCTGTCAGTCACTGTGAACACACAGTGCTCCTGAGCTCTGTCAGTCATTGTGAAGACAAAGGGCCCCACAACTCTGTCAGTCATTGTGAACACACAGTGCCTCAGAGCTCATTCAGTCATTGTGAACACACAGTGCTCCAGACCTTTGTCAGTCATTGTGAACACACAGTGCTCCAGACATCTGTCAGTCATTGTGAACACAGAAATGCTCAGACCTCTGCCAGTCATTGTGAACACACAGTGCCCGAGACCTCTGTCAGTCATTGTGAACACACAGTGCCTCAGACACCTCTGTCAGTCATTGATAACACACAGTGCTCCAGACCTCTGTCATTCATTGTGAACACACAGTCCCCAGACCTCTGTCGATTATTGTGAACACATAGTGCCTCAGACCTCTGTCAGTCATTGTGAAAACACAGTGCCCCAGACATCAGTCAGTCAATGTGAACAGACAGTACCCAAGAACGTTGTCAGTCATTGTGAACACAGTGCCCCAGACCCCTCTGTCAGTCATTGTGAACACACAGTGCTCCAGAACTCAGTCAGTCATTGTGAACACACAGTGCCTCAGACCCCTCTGTCAGTCATTGTGAACACACAGTGCTCCTGACCTCTGTCAGTCATTGTGAGCACACAGTGCCTCAGACCCCTCTGTCAGTCTTTATGAACACACACTCAGTCATTGTGAACACCCAGTGTTCATGACCTCTGTCAGTCATTGTGAACACACAGTGCTCCTGTACTCTGTCAGTCATTGTGAACTAACAGTTCCTCAGACCTCTGTCATTGATTGTGAACAGACACTGCCCCAGACCTCTGCCAGTCATTGTGAACACACAGTGCCTCAGACCCCTCTGTCAGTCATTGTGAACACACAGTGCCCAAGACCTCTGTCAGTCATTGTGAACACACAGTGCCTCAGACCTCTGTCAGTCATTGTGAACACACTGTGGTCCTGACCTTTGTCAGTCTTTTTCAACACACAGTGCCTCAGTTCTCTGTCAGTCATTGTGAACACAAAGGGCCCCAGATCACTGTCAGTCATTGTGAACACACAGTGGCTCAGACCTCCATCAGTCATTGTGAACACACAGTGCTCCAGACCTTTGTCAGTCATTGTGAACACACAGTGCTCCTGAACTCTGTCAGTCATTGTGAACGCAGAAATGCTCAGACCGCTGTCAGTCATTGTGAACACACAGTGCCCGAGACCTCTGTCAGCCATTGTGAACACACAGTGCCTCAGACACCTTTGTCAGTCATTGATAACACACAGTGCTCCAGACCTCTGTCATTCATTGTGAACACACAGTCCCCAGAACTCTGTCGTTTATTGTGAACACATAGTGCCTCAGACCTCTGTCAGTCATTGTGAAAACACAGTGCCCCAGACATCAGTCAGTCAATGTGAACGGACAGTACCCAAGAACGTTGTCAGTCATTGTGAACACAGTGCCCCAGACCCCTCTGTCAGTCATTGTGAACACACAGTGCTCCAGAACTCAGTCAGTCATTGTGAACACACAGTGCCTCAGACCCCTCTGTCAGTCTTTATGAACACACACATAGTCATTGTGAACACCCAGTGTTCACGACCTCGGTCAGTCATTGTGAACACACAGTGCTCCTGTACTCTGTCAGTCATTGTGAACTAACAGTTCCTCAGACCTCTGTCATTGATTGTGAACAGACACTGCCCCAGACCTCTGCCAGTCATTGTGAACACACAGTGCCCAAGACCTCTGTCAGTCATTGTGAACACACAGTGCCTCAGACCTCTGTCAGT
Organism: Carcharodon carcharias; assembly: GCF_017639515.1. Taxonomy (NCBI): domain Eukaryota; kingdom Metazoa; phylum Chordata; class Chondrichthyes; order Lamniformes; family Lamnidae; genus Carcharodon; species Carcharodon carcharias. Next base: position 197,890,995 of record NC_054470.1, on the reverse strand, counting down.
CATTGTGAACACACTGTGGTCCTGACCTTTGTCAGTCTTTTTGAACACACAGTGCCTCAGTTCTCTGTCGGTCATTGTGAACACAAAGGGCCCCAGATCACTGTCAGTCACTGTGAACACACAGTGGCTCAGACGTCCATCAGTCATTGTAAACACACAGTGCTCCTGAACTCTGTCAGTCATTGTGAACACAGAGAGCCTCTGACCTCTGTCAGTCATTGTGAACACACAGTGCACGAGACCTCTGTCAATCATTGTGAACACACAGTGCACTAGACCCCTCTGTCAGTCATTGTGAACACACAGTACTCCAGACCTTTGTCAGTCATTGTGAACACACAGTGCTCCTGAACTCTGTCAGTCATTGTGAACACAGAGAGCCTCTGACCTCTGTCAGTCATTGTGAACACACAGTGCACAAGACCTCTGTCAATCATTGTGAACACACAGTGCACTAGACCCCTCTGTCAGTCATTGTGAACACACAGTGCCTCAGACACCTCTGTCAGTCATTGTGAACACACAGTGCTCCAGACCTCTGTCAGTCATTGTGAACACAGTGCCCCAGACCTCTGTCAGGCATTGTGAACACACAGCAACTCAGACCTCTCTCAGTCATTGTGAACACATATTGCCCGAGACCACTGTCAGTCATTGTGAACACACAGTGCCCTAGACCCCTCTGTCAGTCATTGTGAACGCACAGAGCCTCAGACCTCTGTCAGTCATTGTGAATACACAGTGCTGCAGACCTCTGTCAATCATTGTGAACACGCATTGGCCCAGACCTGTGCTAGTCATTGTGAACACACAGTAACGCAGCCCCCTCTGTCAGTCATTGTGGACGCACAGTGCCTCAGAACTCTGTCAGTCATTGTGAACACACAGTGTTCCAGACCTCTGTCAGTCATTGTGAACACAGTTAGCCTCAGACCTCTGTCAGTCATTGTGAACACACAGTGCCCTGGACCCCTTCCGTCAGTCATTGTGAACACACCGTGCCTCAGAAGACTCTGCCAGTCATTGTGAACATACAGTGCTCCAGACGTCTGTCAGTCATTGTGAACACACAGTCCCCAGACCTCCGTCGATTATTGTGAACACACAGTGTCTCAGAACTCTGCCAGTCATTGAGAACACACAGTGCTCCAGATCTCTGTCAGTCATTGTGAACACACTGTCCCCAGACCTCTGTCAGTCACTGTGAACACACAGTGCTCCTGACCTCTGTCAGTCATTGTGAAGACAAAGGGCCCCAGAACTCTGCCAGTCATTGTGAACACACAGTGCCTCAGAGCTCATTCAGTCATTGTGAACACACAGTGCTCCAGACCTCTGTCAGTCATTGTGAACACACAGTGCTCCTGAGCTCTGTCAGTCATTGTGAACACAGAAATGCTCAGACCTCTGTCAGTCATTGTGAACACACCGTGCCCGAGACCTCTGTCAGTCATTGTGAACACACAGTGCCTCAGACATCTCTGTCAGTCATTGATAACACACAGTGCTCCAGATCTCTGTCATTCATTGTGAACACACAGTCCCCAGACCTCTGTCGATTATTGTGAACACATAGTGCCTCAGACCTCTGTCAGTCATTGTGAAAACACAGTGCCCCAGACATCAGTCAGTCAATGTGAACAGACAGTACCCAAGAACGTTGTCAGTCATTGTGAACACAGAGTGCCCCAGACATCAGTCAGTCAATGTGAACTGACAGTGTACAAGAACTTTGTCAGTCATTGTGAACACACAGTGCTCCAGACCTCTGTCAGTCATTGTGAACACACCGTGCCTCAGATGACTCTGCCAGTCATTGTGAACATACAGTGCTCCAGACGTCTGTCAGTCATTGTGAACACACAGTCCCCAGACCTCCGTCGATTATTGTGAACACACAGTGTCTCAGAACTCTGCCAGTCATTGAGAACACACAGTGCTCCAGATCTCTGTCAGTCATTGTGAACACACTGTCCCCAGACCTCTGACAGTCACTGTGAACACACAGTGCTCCTGACCTCTGTCAGTCATTGTGAAGACAAAGGGCCCCAGAACTCTGTCAGTCATTGTGAACACACAGTGCCTCAGACCTCTGTCAGTCACTGTGAACACACAGTGCTCCTGACCTCTGTCAGTCAATGTGAAGACAAAGGGCCCCAGAACTTTGTCAGTCATTGTGAACACACAGTGCTCCAGACCTCTGTCAGTCATTGTGAACACACAGTGCCCCAGACCTCTGTCAGTCATTGTGAACACACAGCAACTCAGACCTCTCTCAGTCATTGTGAACACATATTGCCCGAGACCTCTGTCAGTCATTGTGAACGCACAGAGCCTCAGACCTCTGTCAGTCATTGTGAATACACAGTGCTGCAGACCTCTGTCAGTCATTGTGAACACGCATTGGCCCAGACCTGTGCTAGTCATTGTGAACACACAGTAACGCAGACCCCTCTGTCAGTCATTGTGGACGCACAGTGCCTCAGACCTCTGTCAGTCATTGTGAACACACAGTGTTCTAGACCTCTGTCAGTCATTGTGAACACAGTTAGCCTCAGACCTCTGTCAGTCATTGTGAACACACAGTGCCCTATACCCCTTCCGTCAGTCATTGTGAACACACCGTGCCTCAAAAGCCTCTGCCAGTCATTGTGAACATACAGTGCTCCAGACGTCTGTCAGTCATTGTGAACACACAGTCCCCAGACCTCCGTCGATTATTGTGAACACACAGTGTCTCAGACCTCTGCCAGTCATTGAGAACACACAGTGCTCCAGATCTCTGTCAGTCATTGTGAACACACTGTCCCCAGACCTCTGTCAGTCACTGTGAACACACAGTGCTCCTGACCTCTGTCAGTCATTGTGAAGACAAAGGGCCCCAGAACTCTGTCAGTCATTGTGAACACACAGTGCCTCAGAACTCTGTCACTCACTCTGAACACACAGTGCTCCTGATCTCTGTCAGTCATTGTGAAGACAAAGGGCCCCACAACTCTGCCAGTCATTGTGAACACGCAGTGCCTCAGAGCTCATTCAGTCATTGTGAACACACAATGCTCCAGACCTCTGTCAGTCATTGTGAACACACAGTGCTCCAGACCTCTGTCAGTCATTGTGAAAACAGAAATTCTCAGACCGCTGTCAGTCATTGTGAACACACCGTGCCCGAGAACTCTGTCAGTCATTGTGAACACACAGTGCCTCAGACACCTCTGTCAGTCATTGATAACACACAGTGCTCCAGACCTCTGTCATTCATTGTGAACACACAGTCCCCAGACCTCTGTCGATTATTGTGAACACATAGTGCCTCAGACCTCTGTCAGTCATTGTGAAAACACAGTGCCCCAGACATCAGTCAGTCAATGTGAACAGACAGTACCCAAGAACGTTGTCAGTCATTGTGAACACAGAGTGCCCCAGACATCAGTCAGTCAATGTGAACTGACAGTGTACAAGAACTTTGTCAGTCATTGTGAACACTGTGCCCCAGACCCCTCTGTCAGTCATTGTGAACACACAGTGCTCCAGAACTCAGTCAGTCATTGTGAACACACAGTGCCTCAGACCCCTCTCTCAGTCTTTATGAACACACACTCAGTCATTGTGAACACCCAGTGTTCACGACCTCTGTCAGTCTTTGTGAACACACAGTGCTCCTGTACTCTGTCAGTCATTGTGAACTAACAGTTCCTAAGACCTCTGTCATTGATTGTGAACAGACACTGCCCCAGACCTCTGTCAGACATTGTGAACACACATTGCTCCAGAGATTTGTCAGTCATTGTGAACACACAGTGCATCAGACCCCTCTAAGTCATTGTGAACACATTGATCCTCAGATCTCTGTCAGTCATTGTGAACACACAGCTCCTCAGAACTCTGTCAGTCTTTGTGAACAAACAGTTCATCAGACCTCTGTCAGTCATTGTGAACACACAGTGCTCCAGAACTCTGGCAGTCATTGTGAACACACTGCGGTCCTGACCTTTGTCAGTCTTTTTGAACACACAGTGCCTCAGTTCTCGGTCGGTCATTGTGAACACAAAGGGCCCCAGATCACTGTCAGTCATTGTGAACACACAGTGCCTCAGACCCCTCTGTCAGTCATTGTGAACACACAGTGCTCCTGACCTCTGTCAGTCATTGTGAACACACAGTGCCTCAGACCCCTCTGTCAGTCATTATGAACACAAACTCAGTCATTGTGAACAGCCAGTGGTCACGACCTCTGTCAGTCATTGTGAACACACAGTGCTCCTGTACTCTGTCAGTCATTATGAACTAACAGTTCCTCAGACCTCTGTCATTGATTGTGAACAGACACTGCCCCAGACCTATGTCAGTCATTGTGAACAAACAGTGCTCCAGAGCTTTGTCAGTCATTGTGAACACACAGTGCATCAGACGTCTCTAAGTCATTGTGAACACACAGATACTCAGACATCTGTCGGTCATTGTGAACACACATTGGCTCAGATCTCCATCAGTAATTGTGAACACACAGTGTTCCAGACTTTTGTCAGTCATTGTGAACACACAGTGCTCCAGAACTCTGTCAGTCATTGTGAACACAGAGAGCCTCAGACCTCTGTCAGTCATTGTGAACACACAGTGCACTAGAATCCTCTGTCAGTCATTGTGAACACACAGTGCCTCAGACATCTGTCAGTCATTGTTATTAACCAGTGGTCCAGACCTTTGTCAGTCAGTTTGAACACACATTGCCTCAGACCTCTGTCAGTCATTGTGAACACACAGTGCTCCAGAGCTTTGTCAGTCATTGTAAACACCCAGTGCTCCAGACCTCTGTCAGTCATTGTGAACACACTGTCCCCAGACCTCTGTCGATCATTGTGAACACACAGTGCCTCAGACCTCTGTCAGTCACTGTGAACACACAGTGCTCCTGACCTCTGTCAGTCATTGTGAAGACAAAGGGCCCCACAACTCTGTCAGTCATTGTGAACACACAGTGCCTCAGAGCTCATTCAGTCATTGTGAACACACAGTGCTCCAGACCTTTGTCAGTCATTGTGAACACACAGTGCTCCAGACATCTGTCAGTCATTGTGAACACTGAAATGCTCAGACCTCTGTCAGTCATTGTGAACACACAGTGCCCGAGACCTCTGTCAGTCATTGTGAACACACAGTGCCTCAGACACCTCTGTCAGTCATTGATAACACACAGTGCTCCAGACCTCTGTCATTCATTGTGAAAACACAGTCCCCAGACCTCTGTCGATTATTGTGAACACATAGTGCCTCAGACCTCTGTCAGTCATTGTGAAAACACAGTGCCCCAGACATCAGTCAGTCAATGTGAACAGACAGTACCCAAGAACGTTGTCAGTCATTGTGAACACAGTGCCCCAGACCCCTCTGTCAGTCATTGTGAACACACAGTGCTCCAGAACTCAGTCAGTCATTGTGAACACACAGTCCCTCAGACCCCTCTGTCAGTCATTGTGAACACACAGTGCTCCTGACCTCTGTCAGTCATTGTGAGCACACAGTGCCTCAGACCCCTCTGTCAGTCTTTATGAACACACACTCAGTCATTGTGAACACCCAGTGTTCATGACCTCTGTCAGTCATTGTGAACACACAGTGCTCCTGTACTCTGTCAGTCATTGTGAACTAACAGTTCCTCAGACCTCTGTCATTGATTGTGAACAGACACTGCCCCAGACCTCTGCCAGTCATTGTGAACACACAGTGCCTCAGACCCCTCTGTCAGTCATTGTGAACACACAGTGCCCAAGACCTCTGTCAGTCATTGTGAACACACAGTGCCTCAGACCTCTGTCAGTCATTGTGAACACACTGTGGTCCTGACCTTTGTCAGTCTTTTTCAACACACAGTGCCTCAGTTCTCTGTCAGTCATTGTGAACACAAAGGGCCCCAGATCACTGTCAGTCATTGTGAACACACAGTGGCTCAGACCTCCATCAGTCATTGTGAACACACAGTGCTCCAGACCTTTGTCAGTCATTGTGAACACACAGTGCTCCTGAACTCTGTCAGTCATTGTGAACGCAGAAATGCTCAGACCTCTGTCAGTCATTGTGAACACACAGTGCCCGAGACCTCTGTCAGTCATTGTGAACACACAGTCCCTCAGACCCCTCTGTCATTCATTGTGAACACACAGTCCCCAGACCTCTGTCGATTATTGTGAACACATAGTGCCTCAGACCTCTGTCAGTCATTGTGAAAACACAGTGCCCCAGACATCAGTCAGTCAATGTGAACAGACAGTACCCAAGAACGTTGTCAGTCATTGTGAACACAGAGTGCCCCAGACATCAGTCAGTCAATGTGAACTGACAGTGTACAAGAACTTTGTCAGTCATTGTGAACACTGTGCCCCAGACCCCTCTGTCAGTCATTGTGAACACACAGTGCTCCAGAACTCAGTCAGTCATTGTGAACACACAGTGCCTCAGACCCCTCTCTCAGTCTTTATGAACACACACTCAGTCATTGTGAACACCCAGTGTTCACGACCTCTGTCAGTCTTTGTGAACACACAGTGCTCCTGTACTCTGTCAGTCATTGTGAACTAACAGTTCCTAAGACCTCTGTCATTGATTGTGAACAGACACTGCCCCAGACCTCTGTCAGACATTGTGAACACACATTGCTCCAGAGATTTGTCAGTCATTGTGAACACACAGTGCATCAGACCCCTCTAAGTCATTGTGAACACATTGATCCTCAGATCTCTGTCAGTCATTGTGAACACACAGCTCCTCAGAACTCTGTCAGTCTTTGTGAACAAACAGTTCATCAGACCTCTGTCAGTCATTGTGAACACACAGTGCTCCAGAACTCTGGCAGTCATTGTGAACACACTGCGGTCCTGACCTTTGTCAGTCTTTTTGAACACACAGTGCCTCAGTTCTCGGTCGGTCATTGTGAACACAAAGGGCCCCAGATCACTGTCAGTCATTGTGAACACACAGTGCCTCAGACCCCTCTGTCAGTCATTGTGAACACACAGTGCTCCTGACCTCTGTCAGTCATTGTGAACACACAGTGCCTCAGACCCCTCTGTCAGTCATTATGAACACAAACTCAGTCATTGTGAACAGCCAGTGGTCACGACCTCTGTCAGTCATTGTGAACACACAGTGCTCCTGTACTCTGTCAGTCATTATGAACTAACAGTTCCTCAGACCTCTGTCATTGATTGTGAACAGACACTGCCCCAGACCTATGTCAGTCATTGTGAACAAACAGTGCTCCAGAGCTTTGTCAGTCATTGTGAACACACAGTGCATCAGACGTCTCTAAGTCATTGTGAACACACAGATACTCAGACATCTGTCGGTCATTGTGAACACACATTGGCTCAGATCTCCATCAGTAATTGTGAACACACAGTGTTCCAGACTTTTGTCAGTCATTGTGAACACACAGTGCTCCAGAACTCTGTCAGTCATTGTGAACACAGAGAGCCTCAGACCTCTGTCAGTCATTGTGAACACACAGTGCACTAGAATCCTCTGTCAGTCATTGTGAACACACAGTGCCTCAGACATCTGTCAGTCATTGTTATTAACCAGTGGTCCAGACCTTTGTCAGTCATTTTGAACACACATTGCCTCAGACCTCTGTCAGTCGTTGTGAACACACAGTGCTCCAGAGCTTTGTCAGTCATTGTAAACACCCAGTGCTCCAGACATCTGTCAGTCATTGTGAACACACTGTCCCCAGACCTCTGTCGATCATTGTGAACACACAGTGCCTCAGACCTCTGTCAGTCACTGTGAACACACAGTGCTCCTGAGCTCTGTCAGTCATTGTGAAGACAAAGGGCCCCACAACTCTGTCAGTCATTGTGAACACACAGTGCCTCAGAGCTCATTCAGTCATTGTGAACACACAGTGCTCCAGACCTTTGTCAGTCATTGTGAACACACAGTGCTCCAGACATCTGTCAGTCATTGTGAACACAGAAATGCTCAGACCTCTGCCAGTCATTGTGAACACACAGTGCCCGAGACCTCTGTCAGTCATTGTGAACACACAGTGCCTCAGACACCTCTGTCAGTCATTGATAACACACAGTGCTCCAGACCTCTGTCATTCATTGTGAACACACAGTCCCCAGACCTCTGTCGATTATTGTGAACACATAGTGCCTCAGACCTCTGTCAGTCATTGTGAAAACACAGTGCCCCAGACATCAGTCAGTCAATGTGAACAGACAGTACCCAAGAACGTTGTCAGTCATTGTGAACACAGTGCCCCAGACCCCTCTGTCAGTCATTGTGAACACACAGTGCTCCAGAACTCAGTCAGTCATTGTGAACACACAGTGCCTCAGACCCCTCTGTCAGTCATTGTGAACACACAGTGCTCCTGACCTCTGTCAGTCATTGTGAGCACACAGTGCCTCAGACCCCTCTGTCAGTCTTTATGAACACACACTCAGTCATTGTGAACACCCAGTGTTCATGACCTCTGTCAGTCATTGTGAACACACAGTGCTCCTGTACTCTGTCAGTCATTGTGAACTAACAGTTCCTCAGACCTCTGTCATTGATTGTGAACAGACACTGCCCCAGACCTCTGCCAGTCATTGTGAACACACAGTGCCTCAGACCCCTCTGTCAGTCATTGTGAACACACAGTGCCCAAGACCTCTGTCAGTCATTGTGAACACACAGTGCCTCAGACCTCTGTCAGTCATTGTGAACACACTGTGGTCCTGACCTTTGTCAGTCTTTTTCAACACACAGTGCCTCAGTTCTCTGTCAGTCATTGTGAACACAAAGGGCCCCAGATCACTGTCAGTCATTGTGAACACACAGTGGCTCAGACCTCCATCAGTCATTGTGAACACACAGTGCTCCAGACCTTTGTCAGTCATTGTGAACACACAGTGCTCCTGAACTCTGTCAGTCATTGTGAACGCAGAAATGCTCAGACCGCTGTCAGTCATTGTGAACACACAGTGCCCGAGACCTCTGTCAGCCATTGTGAACACACAGTGCCTCAGACACCTTTGTCAGTCATTGATAACACACAGTGCTCCAGACCTCTGTCATTCATTGTGAACACACAGTCCCCAGAACTCTGTCGTTTATTGTGAACACATAGTGCCTCAGACCTCTGTCAGTCATTGTGAAAACACAGTGCCCCAGACATCAGTCAGTCAATGTGAACGGACAGTACCCAAGAACGTTGTCAGTCATTGTGAACACAGTGCCCCAGACCCCTCTGTCAGTCATTGTGAACACACAGTGCTCCAGAACTCAGTCAGTCATTGTGAACACACAGTGCCTCAGACCCCTCTGTCAGTCTTTATGAACACACACATAGTCATTGTGAACACCCAGTGTTCACGACCTCGGTCAGTCATTGTGAACACACAGTGCTCCTGTACTCTGTCAGTCATTGTGAACTAACAGTTCCTCAGACCTCTGTCATTGATTGTGAACAGACACTGCCCCAGACCTCTGCCAGTCATTGTGAACACACAGTGCCCAAGACCTCTGTCAGTCATTGTGAACACACAGTGCCTCAGACCTCTGTCAGTCATTGTGAACACACTGTGGTCCTGACCTTTGTCAGTCTTTTTGAACACACAGTGCCTCAGTTCTCTGTCGGTCATTGTGAACACAAAGGGCCCCAGATCACTGTCAGTCACTGTGAACACACAGTGGCTCAGACGTCCATCAGTCATTGTAAACACACAGTGCTCCTGAACTCTGTCAGTCATTGTGAACACAGAGAGCCTCTGACCTCTGTCAGTCATTGTGAACACACAGTGCACGAGACCTCTGTCAATCATTGTGAACACACAGTGCACTAGACCCCTCTGTCAGTCATTGTGAACACACAGTACTCCAGACCTTTGTCAGTCATTGTGAACACACAGTGCTCCTGAACTCTGTCAGTCATTGTGAACACAGAGAGCCTCTGACCTCTGTCAGTCATTGTGAACACACAGTGCACAAGACCTCTGTCAATCATTGTGAACACACAGTGCACTAGACCCCTCTGTCAGTCATTGTGAACACACAGTGCCTCAGACACCTCTGTCAGTCATTGTGAACACACAGTGCTCCAGACCTCTGTCAGTCATTGTGAACACAGTGCCCCAGACCTCTGTCAGGCATTGTGAACACACAGCAACTCAGACCTCTCTCAGTCATTGTGAACACATATTGCCCGAGACCACTGTCAGTCATTGTGAACACACAGTGCCCTAGACCCCTCTGTCAGTCATTGTGAACGCACAGAGCCTCAGACCTCTGTCAGTCATTGTGAATACACAGTGCTGCAGACCTCTGTCAATCATTGTGAACACGCATTGGCCCAGACCTGTGCTAGTCATTGTGAACACACAGTAACGCAGCCCCCTCTGTCAGTCATTGTGGACGCACAGTGCCTCAGAACTCTGTCAGTCATTGTGAACACACAGTGTTCCAGACCTCTGTCAGTCATTGTGAACACAGTTAGCCTCAGACCTCTGTCAGTCATTGTGAACACACAGTGCCCTGGACCCCTTCCGTCAGTCATTGTGAACACACCGTGCCTCAGAAGACTCTGCCAGTCATTGTGAACATACAGTGCTCCAGACGTCTGTCAGTCATTGTGAACACACAGTCCCCAGACCTCCGTCGATTATTGTGAACACACAGTGTCTCAGAACTCTGCCAGTCATTGAGAACACACAGTGCTCCAGATCTCTGTCAGTCATTGTGAACACACTGTCCCCAGACCTCTGTCAGTCACTGTGAACACACAGTGCTCCTGACCTCTGTCAGTCATTGTGAAGACAAAGGGCCCCAGAACTCTGCCAGTCATTGTGAACACACAGTGCCTCAGAGCTCATTCAGTCATTGTGAACACACAGTGCTCCAGACCTCTGTCAGTCATTGTGAACACACAGTGCTCCTGAGCTCTGTCAGTCATTGTGAACACAGAAATGCTCAGACCTCTGTCAGTCATTGTGAACACACCGTGCCCGAGACCTCTGTCAGTCATTGTGAACACACAGTGCCTCAGACATCTCTGTCAGTCATTGATAACACACAGTGCTCCAGATCTCTGTCATTCATTGTGAACACACAGTCCCCAGACCTCTGTCGATTATTGTGAACACATAGTGCCTCAGACCTCTGTCAGTCATTGTGAAAACACAGTGCCCCAGACATCAGTCAGTCAATGTGAACAGACAGTACCCAAGAACGTTGTCAGTCATTGTGAACACAGAGTGCCCCAGACATCAGTCAGTCAATGTGAACTGACAGTGTACAAGAACTTTGTCAGTCATTGTGAACACACAGTGCTCCAGACCTCTGTCAGTCATTGTGAACACACCGTGCCTCAGATGACTCTGCCAGTCATTGTGAACATACAGTGCTCCAGACGTCTGTCAGTCATTGTGAACACACAGTCCCCAGACCTCCGTCGATTATTGTGAACACACAGTGTCTCAGAACTCTGCCAGTCATTGAGAACACACAGTGCTCCAGATCTCTGTCAGTCATTGTGAACACACTGTCCCCAGACCTCTGACAGTCACTGTGAACACACAGTGCTCCTGACCTCTGTCAGTCATTGTGAAGACAAAGGGCCCCAGAACTCTGTCAGTCATTGTGAACACACAGTGCCTCAGACCTCTGTCAGTCACTGTGAACACACAGTGCTCCTGACCTCTGTCAGTCAATGTGAAGACAAAGGGCCCCAGAACTCTGCCAGTCATTGTGAACACACAGTGCCTCAGAGCTCATTCAGTCATTGTGAACACACAGTGCTCCAGACCTCTGTCAGTCATTGTGAATACACAGTGCTCCAGACCTCTGTCAGTCATTGTGAACACAGAAATGCTCAGACCTCTGTCAGTCATTGTGAACACACCGTGCCCGAGACCTCTGTCAGTCATTGTGAACACACAGTGCCTCAGACACCTCTGTCAGTCATTGATAACACACAGTGCTCCAGATCTCTGTCATTCATTGTGAACACACAGTCCCCAGACCTCTGTCGATTATTGTGAACACATAGTGCCTCAGACCTCTGTCAGTCATTGTGAAAACACAGTGCCCCAGACATCAGTCAGTCAATGTGAACAGACAGTACCCAAGAACGTTGTCAGTCATTGTGAACACACAGTGCCCCAGACATCAGTCAGTCAATGTGAACTGACAGTGTACAAGAACTTTGTCAGTCATTGTGAACACACAGTGCTCCAGACCTCTGTCAGTCATTGTGAACACACAGTGCCCCAGACCTCTGTCAGTCATTGTGAACACACAGCAACTCAGACCTCTCTCAGTCATTGTGATCACATATTGCCCGAGACCTCTGTCAGTCATTGTGAACGCACAGAGCCTCAGACCTCTGTCAGTCATTGTGAATACACAGTGCTGCAGACCTCTGTCACTCATTGTGAACACGCATTGGCCCAGACCTGTGCTAGTCATTGTGAACACACAGTAACGCAGACCCCTCTGTCAGTCATTGTGGACGCACAGTGCCTCAGACCTCTGTCAGTCATTGTGAACACACAGTGTTCCAGACCTCTGTCAGTCATTGTGAACACAGTTAGCCTCAGACCTCTGTCAGTCATTGTGAACACACAGTGCCCTATACCCCTTCCGTCAGTCATTGTGAACACACCGTGCCTCAAAAGCCTCTGCCAGTCATTGTGAACATACAGTGCTCCAGACGTCTGTCAGTCATTGTGAACACACAGTCCCCAGACCTCCGTCGATTATTGTGAACACACAGTGTCTCAGACCTCTGCCAGTCATTGAGAACACACAGTGCTCCAGATCTCTGTCAGTCATTGTGAACACACTGTCCCCAGACCTCTGTCAGTCACTGTGAACACACAGTGCTCCTGACCTCTGTCAGTCATTGTGAAGACAAAGGGCCCCAGAACTCTGTCAGTCATTGTGAACACACAGTGCCTCAGACCTCTGTCAGTCACTCTGAACACACAGTGCTCCTGATCTCTGTCAGTCATTGTGAAGACAAAGGGCCCCACAACTCTGCCAGTCATTGTGAACACGCAGTGCCTCAGAGCTCATTCAGTCATTGTGAACACACAATGCTCCAGACCTCTGTCAGTCACTGTGAACACACAGTGCTCCAGACCTCTGTCAGTCATTGTGAAAACAGAAATGCTCAGACCGCTGTCAGTCATTGTGAACACACCGTGCCCGAGAACTCTGTCAGTCATTGTGAACACACAGTGCCTCAGACACCTCTGTCAGTCATTGATAACACACAGTGCTCCAGACCTCTGTCATTCATTGTGAACACACAGTCCCCAGACCTCTGTCGATTATTGTGAACACATAGTGCCTCAGACCTCTGTCAGTCATTGTGAAAACACAGTGCCCCAGACATCAGTCAGTCAATGTGAACAGACAGTACCCAAGAACGTTGTCAGTCATTGTGAACACAGAGTGCCCCAGACATCAGTCAGTCAATGTGAACTGACAGTGTACAAGAACTTTGTCAGTCATTGTGAACACTGTGCCCCAGACCCCTCTGTCAGTCATTGTGAACACACAGTGCTCCAGAACTCAGTCAGTCATTGTGAACACACAGTGCCTCAGACCCCTCTCTCAGTCTTTATGAACACACACTCAGTCATTGTGAACACCCAGTGTTCACGACCTCTGTCAGTCTTTGTGAACACACAGTGCTCCTGTACTCTGTCAGTCATTGTGAACTAACAGTTCCTAAGACCTCTGTCATTGATTGTGAACAGACACTGCCCCAGACCTCTGTCAGACATTGTGAACACACATTGCTCCAGAGATTTGTCAGTCATTGTGAACACACAGTGCATCAGACCCCTCTAAGTCATTGTGAACACATTGATCCTCAGATCTCTGTCAGTCATTGTGAACACACAGCTCCTCAGAACTCTGTCAGTCTTTGTGAACAAACAGTTCATCAGACCTCTGTCAGTCATTGTGAACACACAGTGCTCCAGAACTCTGTCAGTCATTGTGAACACACTGCGGTCCTGACCTTTGTCAGTCTTTTTGAACACACAGTGCCTCAGTTCTCGGTCGGTCATTGTGAACACAAAGGGCCCCAGATCACTGTCAGTCATTGTGAACACACAGTGGCTCAGAACGCCATCAGTCATTGTGAACACACAGTGCCCCAGACCTTTGTCAGTCATTGTGAACACACAGTGCTCCTGAACTCTGTCAGTCATTGTGAACACAGAGAGCCTCAGACCTCTGTCAGTCATTGTGAACACACAGTGCAAGAGACCTCTGTCAATCATTGTGAACACACAGTGCACTAGACCCCTCTGTCAGTCATTGTGAACACACAGTGCCTCACACAACTCTGTCAGTCATTGTGAACACACAGTGCTCCAGACCTCTGTCAGCCATTGTGAACACACAGTGCCCCAGACCTCTGCCAGTCATTGTGAACACACAGCAACTCAGACCTCTCTCAGTCATTGTGAACACATATTGCCCGAGACCTCTGTCAGTCATTGTGAACACACAGTGCCCTAGACCCCTCTGTCAGTCATTGTGAACGCAGAGCCTCAGACCTCTGTCAGTCATTGTGAATACACAGTGCTGCAGACCTCTGTCAGTCATTGTGAACACACATTGGCCCAGACCTGTGCTAGTCATTGTGAACACACAGTAACGCAGACCCCTCTGTCAGTCATTGCGGATGCACAGTGCCTCAGACCTCTGTCAGTCTTTGTGAACACACAGTGTTCCAGACCTCTGTCAGTCATTGTGAACACAGAGAGCCTCAGACCTCTGTCAGTCATTGTGAACACGCAGTGCCCTAGACCCCTTCCGACAGTCATTGTGAACACACCGTGCCTCAGAAGCCTCTGCCAGTCCTTGTGAACATACAGTGCTCCAGACGTCTGTCAGTCATTGTGAACACACAGTCCCCAGACCTCCGTCGATTATTGTGAACACACAGTGTCTCAGACCTCTGCCAGTCATTGTGAACACACAGTGCTCCAGATCTCTGTCAGTCATTGTGAACACACAGTGAGTGATTATAAACACACAGTTCCTCTGACCTTTGTCAGTCATTGTGAACACACAGTGCCCTAGACCCCTTCCGACAGTCATTGTGAACACACCGTGCCTCAGAAGCCTCTGCCAGTCCTTGTGAACACACAGTGCTCCAGACGTCTGTCAGTCATTGTGAACACACAGTCCCCAGACCTCCATCGATCATTGTGAACACACAGTGTCTCAGACCTCTGCCAGTCATTGTGAACACACAGTGCTCCAGATCTCTGTCAGTCATTGTGAACACACAGTGAATGATTGTATACACAAAGTGCCTCAGAACTCTGTCATTCATTGTGAACACACAGTGGTCCAGACTTTTGTCAGTCATTTTGGACACACAGTGCCTCAGACCTCTGTCAGTCATTGTGAACACAAAGGGCCCCAGACCTCTGTCAGTCATAGTGAACACACAGTGAGTGATTGCAAACACTCAGTGCCTCAGACCTCTGTCAGGCATTGTGAGCACACAGTGTCTCAGACCTCTGCCAGTCATTGTGAACACACAGTGTTCCAGACCTCTGTCAGTCATTGTGAACACAGTTAGCCTCAGACCTCTGTCAGTCATTGTGAACACACAGTGCCCTGGACCCCTTCCGTCAGTCATTGTGAACACACCGTGCCTCAGAAGACTCTGCCAGTCATTGTGAACATACAGTGCTCCAGACGTCTGTCAGTCATTGTGAACACACAGTCCCCAGACCTCCGTCGATTATTGTGAACACACAGTGTCTCAGAACTCTGCCAGTCATTGAGAACACACAGTGCTCCAGATCTCTGTCAGTCATTGTGAACACACTGTCCCCAGACCTCTGTCAGTCACTGTGAACACACAGTGCTCCTGACCTCTGTCAGTCATTGTGAAGACAAAGGGCCCCAGAACTCTGCCAGTCATTGTGAACACACAGTGCCTCAGAGCTCATTCAGTCATTGTGAACACACAGTGCTCCTGAGCTCTGTCAGTCATTGTGAACACAGAAATGCTCAGACCTCTGTCAGTCATTGTGAACACACCGTGCCCGAGACCTCTGTCAGTCATTGTGAACACACAGTGCCTCAGACATCTCTGTCAGTCATTGATAACACACAGTGCTCCAGATCTCTGTCATTCATTGTGAACACACAGTCCCCAGACCTCTGTCGATTATTGTGAACACATAGTGCCTCAGACCTCTGTCAGTCATTGTGAAAACACAGTGCCCCAGACATCAGTCAGTCAATGTGAACAGACAGTACCCAAGAACGTTGTCAGTCATTGTGAACACAGAGTGCCCCAGACATCAGTCAGTCAATGTGAACTGACAGTGTACAAGAACTTTGTCAGTCATTGTGAACACACAGTGCTCCAGACCTCTGTCAGTCATTGTGAACACACCGTGCCTCAGATGACTCTGCCAGTCATTGTGAACATACAGTGCTCCAGACGTCTGTCAGTCATTGTGAACACACAGTCCCCAGACCTCCGTCGATTATTGTGAACACACAGTGTCTCAGAACTCTGCCAGTCATTGAGAACACACAGTGCTCCAGATCTCTGTCAGTCATTGTGAACACACTGTCCCCAGACCTCTGACAGTCACTGTGAACACACAGTGCTCCTGACCTCTGTCAGTCATTGTGAAGACAAAGGGCCCCAGAACTCTGTCAGTCATTGTGAACACACAGTGCCTCAGACCTCTGTCAGTCACTGTGAACACACAGTGCTCCTGACCTCTGTCAGTCAATGTGAAGACAAAGGGCCCCAGAACTCTGCCAGTCATTGTGAACACACAGTGCCTCAGAGCTCATTCAGTCATTGTGAACACACAGTGCTCCAGACCTCTGTCAGTCATTGTGAATACACAGTGCTCCAGACCTCTGTCAGTCATTGTGAACACAGAAATGCTCAGACCTCTGTCAGTCATTGTGAACACACCGTGCCCGAGACCTCTGTCAGTCATTGTGAACACACAGTGCCTCAGACACCTCTGTCAGTCATTGATAACACACAGTGCTCCAGATCTCTGTCATTCATTGTGAACACACAGTCCCCAGACCTCTGTCGATTATTGTGAACACATAGTGCCTCAGACCTCTGTCAGTCATTGTGAAAACACAGTGCCCCAGACATCAGTCAGTCAATGTGAACAGACAGTACCCAAGAACGTTGTCAGTCATTGTGAACACACAGTGCCCCAGACATCAGTCAGTCAATGTGAACTGACAGTGTACAAGAACTTTGTCAGTCATTGTGAACACACAGTGCTCCAGACCTCTGTCAGTCATTGTGAACACACAGTGCCCCAGACCTCTGTCAGTCATTGTGAACACACAGCAACTCAGACCTCTCTCAGTCATTGTGATCACATATTGCCCGAGACCTCTGTCAGTCATTGTGAACGCACAGAGCCTCAGACCTCTGTCAGTCATTGTGAATACACAGTGCTGCAGACCTCTGTCACTCATTGTGAACACGCATTGGCCCAGACCTGTGCTAGTCATTGTGAACACACAGTAACGCAGACCCCTCTGTCAGTCATTGTGGACGCACAGTGCCTCAGACCTCTGTCAGTCATTGTGAACACACAGTGTTCCAGACCTCTGTCAGTCATTGTGAACACAGTTAGCCTCAGACCTCTGTCAGTCATTGTGAACACACAGTGCCCTATACCCCTTCCGTCAGTCATTGTGAACACACCGTGCCTCAAAAGCCTCTGCCAGTCATTGTGAACATACAGTGCTCCAGACGTCTGTCAGTCATTGTGAACACACAGTCCCCAGACCTCCGTCGATTATTGTGAACACACAGTGTCTCAGACCTCTGCCAGTCATTGAGAACACACAGTGCTCCAGATCTCTGTCAGTCATTGTGAACACACTGTCCCCAGACCTCTGTCAGTCACTGTGAACACACAGTGCTCCTGACCTCTGTCAGTCATTGTGAAGACAAAGGGCCCCAGAACTCTGTCAGTCATTGTGAACACACAGTGCCTCAGACCTCTGTCAGTCACTCTGAACACACAGTGCTCCTGATCTCTGTCAGTCATTGTGAAGACAAAGGGCCCCACAACTCTGCCAGTCATTGTGAACACGCAGTGCCTCAGAGCTCATTCAGTCATTGTGAACACACAATGCTCCAGACCTCTGTCAGTCACTGTGAACACACAGTGCTCCAGACCTCTGTCAGTCATTGTGAAAACAGAAATGCTCAGACCGCTGTCAGTCATTGTGAACACACCGTGCCCGAGAACTCTGTCAGTCATTGTGAACACACAGTGCCTCAGACACCTCTGTCAGTCATTGATAACACACAGTGCTCCAGACCTCTGTCATTCATTGTGAACACACAGTCCCCAGACCTCTGTCGATTATTGTGAACACATAGTGCCTCAGACCTCTGTCAGTCATTGTGAAAACACAGTGCCCCAGACATCAGTCAGTCAATGTGAACAGACAGTACCCAAGAACGTTGTCAGTCATTGTGAACACAGAGTGCCCCAGACATCAGTCAGTCAATGTGAACTGACAGTGTACAAGAACTTTGTCAGTCATTGTGAACACTGTGCCCCAGACCCCTCTGTCAGTCATTGTGAACACACAGTGCTCCAGAACTCAGTCAGTCATTGTGAACACACAGTGCCTCAGACCCCTCTCTCAGTCTTTATGAACACACACTCAGTCATTGTGAACACCCAGTGTTCACGACCTCTGTCAGTCTTTGTGAACACACAGTGCTCCTGTACTCTGTCAGTCATTGTGAACTAACAGTTCCTAAGACCTCTGTCATTGATTGTGAACAGACACTGCCCCAGACCTCTGTCAGACATTGTGAACACACATTGCTCCAGAGATTTGTCAGTCATTGTGAACACACAGTGCATCAGACCCCTCTAAGTCATTGTGAACACATTGATCCTCAGATCTCTGTCAGTCATTGTGAACACACAGCTCCTCAGAACTCTGTCAGTCTTTGTGAACAAACAGTTCATCAGACCTCTGTCAGTCATTGTGAACACACAGTGCTCCAGAACTCTGTCAGTCATTGTGAACACACTGCGGTCCTGACCTTTGTCAGTCTTTTTGAACACACAGTGCCTCAGTTCTCGGTCGGTCATTGTGAACACAAAGGGCCCCAGATCACTGTCAGTCATTGTGAACACACAGTGGCTCAGAACGCCATCAGTCATTGTGAACACACAGTGCCCCAGACCTTTGTCAGTCATTGTGAACACACAGTGCTCCTGAACTCTGTCAGTCATTGTGAACACAGAGAGCCTCAGACCTCTGTCAGTCATTGTGAACACACAGTGCAAGAGACCTCTGTCAATCATTGTGAACACACAGTGCACTAGACCCCTCTGTCAGTCATTGTGAACACACAGTGCCTCACACAACTCTGTCAGTCATTGTGAACACACAGTGCTCCAGACCTCTGTCAGCCATTGTGAACACACAGTGCCCCAGACCTCTGCCAGTCATTGTGAACACACAGCAACTCAGACCTCTCTCAGTCATTGTGAACACATATTGCCCGAGACCTCTGTCAGTCATTGTGAACACACAGTGCCCTAGACCCCTCTGTCAGTCATTGTGAACGCAGAGCCTCAGACCTCTGTCAGTCATTGTGAATACACAGTGCTGCAGACCTCTGTCAGTCATTGTGAACACACATTGGCCCAGACCTGTGCTAGTCATTGTGAACACACAGTAACGCAGACCCCTCTGTCAGTCATTGCGGATGCACAGTGCCTCAGACCTCTGTCAGTCTTTGTGAACACACAGTGTTCCAGACCTCTGTCAGTCATTGTGAACACAGAGAGCCTCTGACCTCTGTCAGTCATTGTGAACACGCAGTGCCCTAGACCCCTTCCGACAGTCATTGTGAACACACCGTGCCTCAGAAGCCTCTGCCAGTCCTTGTGAACATACAGTGCTCCAGACGTCTGTCAGTCATTGTGAACACACAGTCCCCAGACCTCCGTCGATTATTGTGAACACACAGTGTCTCAGACCTCTGCCAGTCATTGTGAACACACAGTGCTCCAGATCTCTGTCAGTCATTGTGAACACACAGTGAGTGATTATAAACACACAGTTCCTCTGACCTTTGTCAGTCATTGTGAACACACAGTGCCCTAGACCCCTTCCGACAGTCATTGTGAACACACCGTGCCTCAGAAGCCTCTGCCAGTCCTTGTGAACACACAGTGCTCCAGACGTCTGTCAGTCATTGTGAACACACAGTCCCCAGACCTCCATCGATCATTGTGAACACACAGAGTCTCAGACCTCTGCCAGTCATTGTGAACACACAGTGCTCCAGATCTCTGTCAGTCATTGTGAACACACAGTGAGTGATTGTATACACAAAGTGCCTCAGAACTCTGTCATTCATTGTGAACACACAGTGGTCCAGACTTTTGTCAGTCATTTTGGACACACAGTGCCTCAGACCTCTGTCAGTCATTGTGAACACAAAGGGCCCCAGACCTCTGTCAGTCATAGTGAACACACAGTGAGTGATTGCAAACACTCAGTGCCTCAGACCTCTGTCAGGCATTGTGAGCACACAGTGTCTCAGACCTCTGCCAGTCATTGTGAACACACAGTGCTCCAGATCTCTGTCAGTTATTGTGAACACACAGTGAGTGACTGTAAACACACAGTGCCTCAGTCCTCTGTCAGTCATTGTGAACACACAGTGGTCCAGACCTTTGTCAGTCATTTTGGACACACAGTGCCTCAGACCTCTGTCAGTCATTGTAAACACAAAGGGCCACAGATCTCTGTCAGTCATTGTGAACACACAGTGAGTGATTGCAAACACACAGTGCCTCAGACCTCTGTCAGGCATTGTGAACACGCAGTGCCTCAGACCTCTGTCAGTCATTGTGAGCGCACAGTGCCCCGGACATCAGTCAGTCATTGTGAACACAGTGCCCAAGAACTTTGTCAGTCAATGTGAACACACAGTGCCACAGACCCCTCTGTCAGTTTTTGTGAACACACAGTGCTCCAGACCTCTGTCATTGTGAATACACAGTACCTCAGACCCCTCTGTCAGTCATTTTGAACAAACAGTTCCTCAGTTCTGTATCACTCATTGTGAACACACAGTTCCTCAGACCTCTGTCAGTCATTGTGAACACAAATGGCCCCAGAACTCTGTCAGTCATTGTGAACACACAGTGCTCCTGATCTCTGTCAGTCTTTGTGAACACACAGTCAGTGATTGTTAACACAGACTGCCTCAGACCTCTGTCAGGCATTGTAAACACACAGTGCCTCAGATATCAGTCAGTCAATGTGAACAGATAGTGCTCAAGAACTTTGTCAGTCATTGTGAACACAGTGTTCAAGACATCTGTCAGTCAATGTGAACAGACAGTGCCCAAGAACGTTGTCAGCCATTGTGAACAGACAGTGCCTCAGACCTCTGTCACTCATTGTGAACACACAGTTGCTCAGACATCTGTCAGTCATTGAGAACACAAAGGGCCCCAGAACTCTGTCAGTCATTGTGAACACACAGTGCCCCAGACCTCTGTCTGTCATTGTGAACACACAGTGCCCCACAACCCTCTGTCTGTCATTGTGAACAAACAGTGCCCCAGACATCTGTCAGTCATTGTGAACACAAAGTGCCCAAGACATCAGTCAGTCAATGTGAAAAGACAGTGCCCAAGAACTTTGTCAGTCATTGTGAAAACACAGTGCCACAGACATCTCTGTCAGTCATCATGAACACACAGTGCCCCAGACCTTTGTCAGTCATTGTGAACAGACAGTGCCTCAGACCTCTGTCAGTCATTGTGAACACACAGTGCATGAGACCTCTGTCAATCATTGTGAACACACAGTGCACTAGACCCCTCTCTCAGTCATTGTGAAAACACAGTGCCTCAGACAACTCTGTCAGTCATTGTGAACACACAGTGCTCCAGACCTCTGTCAGTCATTGTGAACACACAGTGCCCTAGACCCCTTCCGACAGTCATTGTGAACACACCGTGCCTCAGAAGCCTCTGCCAGTCCTTGTGAACACACAGTGCTCCAGACGTCTGTCAGTCATTGTGAACACACAGTCCCCAGACCTCCGTCGATCATTGCGAACACACAGAGTCTCAGACCACTGCCAGTCATTGTGAACACACAGTGCTCCAGATCTCTGTCAGTCATTGTGAACACACAGTGAGTGATTGTAAGCACACAGTGCCTCAGACCTCTGTCAGTCATTGTGAACACACAGTGGTCCAGACCTTTGTCAGTCATTTTGGACACACAGTGCCTCAGACCTCTGTCAGTCATTGTGAACACAAAGGGCCCCAGATCTCTGTCAGTCATAGTGAACACACAGTGAGTGATTGCAAACACACAGTGCCTCAGACCTCTGTAAGGCATTGTGAGCACACACTGTCTCAGACCTCTGTCAGTCATTGTGAACACACAGTGGTCCAGACCTTTGTCAGTCATTTTGCACACACAGTGCCTCAGACCTCTGTCAGTCATTGTAAACACAAAGGGCCACAGATCTCTGTCAGTCATTGTGAACACACAGTGAGTGATTGCAAACACACAGTGCCTCAGACCTCTGTCAGGCATTGTGAACACGCAGTGACTCAGACCTCTGTCAGTCATTGTGAGCACACAGTGCCCCGGACATCAGTCAGTCATTGTGAACAGAGAGTGCTCAAGAACTTTGTCAGTCATTGTGAACACAGTGCCTGAGACATCAGTCAGTCAATGTGAACAGACAGTGCCCAAGAACTTTGTCAGTCAATGTGAACACACAGTGCCCCAGACCCCTCTGTCAGTTTTTGTGAACACACAGTGCTCCAGACCTCTGTCATTGTGAATACACAGTACCTCAGACCCCTCTGTCAGTCATTTTGAACACACAGTTCCTCAGTTCTGTTTCACTCATTGTGAACACACAGTTCCTCAGACCTCTGTCCATCATTGTGAACAAACAGTTCCTCAGTTCTGTGTCAGTCATTGTGAACACACAGTTCCTCAGACCTCTGTCAGTCATTGTGAACACAAATGGCCCCAGAACTCTGTCAGTCATTGTGAACACACAGTGCTCCTGATCTCTGTCAGTCTTTGTGAACACACAGTCAGTGAATGTTAACACAGACTGCCTCAGACCTCTGTCAGGCATTGTAAACACACAGTGCCTCAGATATCAGTCAGTCAATGTGAACAGATAGTGCTCAAGAACTTTGTCAGTCATTGTGAACACAGTGTTCAAGACATCTGTCAGTCAATGTGAACAGACAGTGCCCAAGAACGTTGTCAGCCATTGTGAACAGACAGTGCCTCAGACCTCTGTCACTCATTGTGAACACACAGTTGCTCAGACATCTGTCAGTCATTGAGAACACAAAGGGCCCCAGAACTCTGTCAGTCATTGTGAACACACAGTGCCCCACACCCCTCTGTCTGTCATTGTGAACAAACAGTGCCCCAGACATCTGTCAGTCATTGTGAACACAAAGTGCCCACGACATCAGTCAGTCAATGTGAACAGACAGTGCCCAAGAACTTTGTCAGTCATTGTGAAAACACAGTGCCACAGACATCTCTGTCTGTCATCATGAACACACAGTGCCCCAGACCTTTGTCAGTCATTGTGAACACACAGTGCTCCTGAACTCTGTCAGTCATTGTGAACACAGAGAGCCTCAGACCTCTGTCAGTCATTGTGAACACACAGTGCACGAGACCTCTGTCAATCATTGTGAACACACAGTGCACTAGACCCCTCTGTCAGTCATTGTGAACACACAGTGCCTCACACAACTCTGTCAGTCATTGTGAACACACAGTGCTCCAGACCTCTGTCAGTCATTGTGAACACACTGTGGTCCTGACCTTTGTCAGTCTTTTTGAACACACAGTGCCTCAGTTCTCTGTCGGTCATTGTGAACACAAAGGGCCCCAGATCACTGTCAGTCATTGTGAACACACAGTGGCTCAGACCTTTGTCAGTCATTGTGAACACACAGTGCTCCTGAACTCTGTCAGTCATTGTGAACACAGAGAGCCTCAGACCTCTGTCAGTCATTGTGAACACACAGTGCACGAGACCTCTGTCAATCATTGTGAACACACAGTGCACTAGACCCCTCTGTCAGTCATTCAGAACACACAGTGCCTCAGACAACTCTGTCAGTCATTGTGAACACACAGTACTCCAGACCTCTGTCAGTCATTGTGAAGACACAGTGCCCCAGACCTCTGCCATTCATTGTGAACACACAGCAACTCAGACCTCTCTCAGTCATTGTGAACACATATTGCCCGAGACCTCTGTCAGTCATTGTGAACACACAGTGTCCTAGACCCCTCTGTCAGTCATTGTGAACGCAGAGCCTCAGACCTCTGTCAGTCATTGTGAATACACAGTGCTGCAGACCACTGTCAGTCATTGTGAACACACATTGGCCCAGACCTGTGCTAGTCATTGTGAACACACAGTAACGCAGACCCCTCTGTCAGTCATTGTGGACGCACAGTGCCTCAGACCTCTGTCAGTCATTGTGAACACACAGTGTTCCAGACCTCTGTCAGTCATTGTGAACACACAGTGAGTGATTGTAAACACACAGTGCCTCTGACCTCTGTCAGTCATTGTGAACACACAGTGGTCCAGACCGTTGTCAGTCATTTTGGACACACATTGCCTCAGACCTCTGTCAGTCATTGTCAACACAAAGGGCCCTAGATCTCTGTCAGTCATTGTGAACACACAGACAGTGATTGTAAACGCACAGTGCCTCAGACCTCTGTCAGGCATTGTGAACACACAGTGCCTCAGACTCTGTCAGTCATTGTTAACACACAGTGCTCCAGACCTCTGTCAGTCATTGTGAACACACAGAAACTCAGACTTCTGTCAGTCATTGTGAACACATATTGCCCGAGACCTCTGTCAGTCATTGTGAACACACACTGCCCTAGACCCCTCTGTCAGTCATTGTGAACACACAGAGCCTCAGACCTCTGTCAGTCATTGTGAATACACAGTGCTGCAGACCTCTGTCAGTCATTGTGAACACACATTGGCCCAGACCTGTGCTAGTCATTGTGAACACACAGTAACGCAGACCCCTCTGTATGTCATTGTGGACGCACAGTGCCTCAGAACTCTGTCAGTCATTGTGAACACACGGTAATCCAGACCTCTGTCAGTCATTGTGAACACAGAGAGCCTCAGACCTCTGTCAGTCATTGTGAACACACAGTCCCCAGACCTCCGTCGATTATTGTGAACACACATTGTCTCAGACCACTGCCAGTCATTGTGAACACACAGTGCTCCAGATCTCTGTCAGTCATTGTGAACACACAGTGAGTGATTGTAAACACACAGTGCCTCTGACCTCTGTCAGTCATTGTGAACACACAGTGGTCCAGACCGTTGTCAGTCATTTTGGACACACATTGCCTCAGACCTCTGTCAGTCATTGTGAACACAAAGGGCCCCAGATCTCTGTCAGTCATTGTGAACACACAGAGAGTGATTGTAAACGCACAGTGCCTCAGACCTCTGTCAGGCATTGTGAAAACACAGTGCCTCAGACCTCTGTCAGGCATTGTGAACACACAGAGCCTCAGACCTCTGTCAGTCATTGTGAACACACATTGGCCCAGACCTGTGCTAGTCATTGTGAACACACAGTAACGCAGACCCCTCTGTATGTCATTGTGGACGCACAGTGCCTCAGACCTCTGTCAGTCATTGTGAACACACAGTGCCCTAGACCCCTTCCAACAGTCATTGTGAACACACCGTGCCTCAGAAGCCCCTGCCAGTCCATGTGAACACACAGTGCTCCAGACGTCTGTCAGTCATTGTGAACATACAGTCCCCAGTCCTCCGTCGATCATTGTGAACACACAGAGTCTCAGACCTCTGCCAGTCATTGTGAACACACAGTGCTCCAGATCTCTGTCAGTCATTGTGAACACACAGTGAGTGATTGTAAACACACAGTGCCTCAGAACTCTGTCAGTCATTGTGAACACACAGTGGTCCAGACCTTTGTCAGTCATTTTGGACACACAGTGCCTCAGACCTCTGTCAGTCATTGTGAACACAAAGGGCCCCAGATCTCTGTCAGTCATAGTGAACACACAGACAGTGATTGCAAACACACAGAGCCTCAGACCTCTGTCAGGCATTGTGAGCACACAGTGTCTCAGACCTCTGCCAGTCATTGTGAACACACAGTGCTCCAGATCTCTGTCAGTCATTGTGAACACACAGTGAGTGATTGTAAACACACAGTGCCTCAGTCCTCTGTCAGTCATTGTGGACACACAGTGGTCCAGACCTTTGTCAGTCATTTTGGACACACAGTGCCTCAGACCTCTGTCAGTCATTGTAAACACAAAGGGCCACAGATCTCTGTCAGTCATTGTGAACACACAGTGAGTGATTGCAAACACACAGTGCCTCAGACCTCTGTCAGGCATTGTGAACACGCAGTGCCTCAGACCTCTGTCAGTCATTGTGAGCACGCAGTGCCCCGGACATCAGTCAGTCATTGTGAACAGGGAGTGCTCAAGAACTTTGTCAGTCATTGTGAACACAGTGCCTGAGACATCAGTCAGTCAATGTGAACAGACAGTGCCCAAGAACTTTGTCAGTCAATGTGAACACACAGTGCCCCAGACCCCTCTGTCAGTTTTTGTGAACACACAGTGCTCCAGACCTCTGTCATTGTGAATACACAGTACCTCAGACCCCTCTGTCAGTCATTTTGAACACACAGTTCCTCAGTTCTGTGTCCCTCATTGTGAACACACAGTTCCTCAGACCTCTGTCCATCATTGTGAACAAACAGTTCCTCAGTTCTGTGTCAGTCATTGTGAACACACAGTTCCTCAGACCTCTGTCAGTCATTGTGAACACAAATGGCCCCAGAACTCTGTCAGTCATTGTGAACACACAGTGCTCCTGATCTCTGTCAGTCTTTGTGAACACACAGTCAGTGAATGTTAACACAGACTGCCTCAGACCTCTGTCAGGCATTGTAAACACACAGTGCCTCAGATATCAGTCAGTCAATGTGAACAGATAGTGCTCAAGAACTTTGTCAGTCATTGTGAACACAGTGTTCAAGACATCTGTCAGTCAATGTGAACAGACAGTGCCCAAGAACGTTGTCAGCCATTGTGAACAGACAGTGCCTCAGACCTCTGTCACTCATTGTGAACACACAGTTGCTCAGACATCTGTCAGTCATTGAGAACACAAAGGGCCCCAGAACTCTGTCAGTCATTGTGAACACACAGTGCCCCACACCCCTCTGTCTGTCATTGTGAACAAACAGTGCCCCAGACATCTGTCACTCATTGTGAACACAAAGTGCCCACGACATCAGTCAGTCAATGTGAACAGACAGTGCCCAAGAACTTTGTCAGTCATTGTGAAAACACAGTGCCACAGACATCTCTGTCTGTCATCATGAACACACAGTGCCCCAGACCTTTGTCAGTCATTGTGAACACACAGTGCTCCTGAACTCTGTCAGTCATTGTGAACACAGAGAGCCTCAGACCTCTGTCAGTCATTGTGAACACACAGTGCACGAGACCTCTGTCAATCATTGTGAACACACAGTGCACTAGACCCCTCTGTCAGTCATTGTGAACACACAGTGCCTCACACAACTCTGTCAGTCATTGTGAACACACAGTGCTCCAGACCTCTGTCAGTCATTGTGAACACACTGTGGTCCTGACCTTTGTCAGTCTTTTTGAACACACAGTGCCTCAGTTCTCTGTCGGTCATTGTGAACACAAAGGGCCCCAGATCACTGTCAGTCATTGTGAACACACAGTGGCTCAGACCTTTGTCAGTCATTGTGAACACACAGTGCTCCTGAACTCTGTCAGTCATTGTGAACACAGAGAGCCTCAGACCTCTGTCAGTCATTGTGAACACACAGTGCACGAGACCTCTGTCAATCATTGTGAACACACAGTGCACTAGACCCCTCTGTCAGTCATTCAGAACACACAGTGCCTCAGACAACTCTGTCAGTCATTGTGAACACACAGTACTCCAGACCTCTGTCAGTCATTGTGAAGACACAGTGCCCCAGACCTCTGCCATTCATTGTGAACACACAGCAACTCAGACCTCTCTCAGTCATTGTGAACACATATTGCCCGAGACCTCTGTCAGTCATTGTGAACACACAGTGTCCTAGACCCCTCTGTCAGTCATTGTGAACGCAGAGCCTCAGACCTCTGTCAGTCATTGTGAATACACAGTGCTGCAGACCACTGTCAGTCATTGTGAACACACATTGGCCCAGACCTGTGCTAGTCATTGTGAACACACAGTAACGCAGACCCCTCTGTCAGTCATTGTGGACGCACAGTGCCTCAGACCTCTGTCAGTCATTGTGAACACACAGTGTTCCAGACCTCTGTCAGTCATTGTGAACACACAGTGAGTGATTGTAAACACACAGTGCCTCTGACCTCTGTCAGTCATTGTGAACACACAGTGGTCCAGACCGTTGTCAGTCATTTTGGACACACATTGCCTCAGACCTCTGTCAGTCATTGTCAACACAAAGGGCCCTAGATCTCTGTCAGTCATTGTGAGCACACAGACAGTGATTGTAAACGCACAGTGCCTCAGACCTCTGTCAGGCATTGTGAACACACAGTGCCTCAGACCTCTGTCAGTCATTGTTAACACACAGTGCTCCAGACCTCTGTCAGTCATTGTGAACACACAGAAACTCAGACTTCTGTCAGTCATTGTGAACACATATTGCCCGAGACCTCTGTCAGTCATTGTGAACACACACTGCCCTAGACCCCTCTGTCAGTCATTGTGAACACACAGAGCCTCAGACCTCTGTCAGTCATTGTGAATACACAGTGCTGCAGA
Organism: Carcharodon carcharias; assembly: GCF_017639515.1. Classification (NCBI taxonomy): domain Eukaryota; kingdom Metazoa; phylum Chordata; class Chondrichthyes; order Lamniformes; family Lamnidae; genus Carcharodon; species Carcharodon carcharias. The sequence goes on along the minus strand of NC_054470.1, from coordinate 197,862,047 downwards.
CCTCTGTCAGTCATTGTGAACACACATTGGCCCAGACCTGTGCTAGTCATTGTGAACACACAGTAACGCAGACCCCTCTGTATGTCATTGTGGACGCACAGTGCCTCAGAACTCTGTCAGTCATTGTGAACACACGGTAATCCAGACCTCTGTCAGTCATTGTGAACACAGAGAGCCTCAGACCTCTGTCAGTCATTGTGAACACACAGTCCCCAGACCTCCGTCGATTATTGTGAACACACATTGTCTCAGACCACTGCCAGTCATTGTGAACACACAGTGCTCCAGATCTCTGTCAGTCATTGTGAACACACAGTGAGTGATTGTAAACACACAGTGCCTCTGACCTCTGTCAGTCATTGTGAACACACAGTGGTCCAGACCGTTGTCAGTCATTTTGGACACACATTGCCTCAGACCTCTGTCAGTCATTGTGAACACAAAGGGCCCCAGATCTCTGTCAGTCATTGTGAACACACAGAGAGTGATTGTAAACGCACAGAGCCTCAGACCTCTGTCAGGCATTGTGAAAACACAGTGCCTCAGACCTCTGTCAGGCATTGTGAACACACAGAGCCTCAGACCTCTGTCAGTCATTGTGAACACACATTGGCCCAGACCTGTGCTAGTCATTGTGAACACACAGTAACGCAGACCCCTCTGTATGTCATTGTGGACGCACAGTGCCTCAGAACTCTGTCAGTCATTGTGAACACACGGTAATCCAGACCTCTGTCAGTCATTGTGAACACAGAGAGCCTCAGACCTCTGTCAGTCATTGTGAACACACAGTGCCCTAGACCCCTTCCAACAGTCATTGTGAACACACCGTGCCTCAGAAGCCCCTGCCAGTCATTGTGAACACACAGTGCTCCAGACGTCTGTCAGTCATTGTGAACATACAGTCCCCAGTCCTCCGTCGATCATTGTGAACACACAGAGTCTCAGACCTCTGCCAGTCATTGTGAACACACAGTGCTCCAGATCTCTGTCAGTCATTGTGAACACACAGTGAGTGATTGTAAACACACAGTGCCTCAGAACTCTGTCAGTCATTGTGAACACACAGTGGTCCAGACCTTTGTCAGTCATTTTGGACACACAGTGCCTCAGACCTCTGTCAGTCATTGTGAACACAAAGGGCCCCAGATCTCTGTCAGTCATAGTGAACACACAGAGAGTGATTGCAAACACACAGAGCCTCAGACCTCTGTCAGGCATTGTGAGCACACAGTGTCTCAGACCTCTGCCAGTCATTGTGAACACACAGTGCTCCAGATCTCTGTCAGTCATTGTGAACACACAGTGAGTGATTGTAAACACACAGTGCCTCAGTCCTCTGTCAGTCATTGTGGACACACAGTGGTCCAGACCTTTGTCAGTCATTTTGGACACACAGTGCCTCAGACCTCTGTCAGTCATTGTAAACACAAAGGGCCACAGATCTCTGTCAGTCATTGTGAACACACAGTGAGTGATTGCAAACACACAGTGCCTCAGACCTCTGTCAGGCATTGTGAACACGCAGTGCCTCAGACCTCTGTCAGTCATTGTGAGCACGCAGTGCCCCGGACATCAGTCAGTCATTGTGAACAGGGAGTGCTCAAGAACTTTGTCAGTCATTGTGAACACAGTGCCTGAGACATCAGTCAGTCAATGTGAACAGACAGTGCCCAAGAACTTTGTCAGTCAATGTGAACACACAGTGCCCCAGACCCCTCTGTCAGTTTTTGTGAACACACAGTGCTCCAGACCTCTGTCATTGTGAATACACAGTACCTCAGACCCCTCTGTCAGTCATTTTGAACACACAGTTCCTCAGTTCTGTGTCACTCATTGTGAACACACAGTTCCTCAGACCTCTGTCCATCATTGTGAACAAACAGTTCCTCAGTTCTGTGTCAGTCATTGTGAACACACAGCCCCCAGAGGTCTTTCGATCATTGTGAACACACAGTGCCTCAGAACCTTCTCAGTCATTGTGAACATACAGTGCTCCTGATCTCTGTCAGTCTTTGTGAACACACAGTCAGTGATTGTTAACACAGACTGCCTCAGACCTCTGTCAGGCATTGTAAACACACAGTGCCTCAGATATCAGTCAGTCAATGTGAACAGATAGTGCTCAAGAACTTTGTCAGTCATTGTGAACACAGTGTTCAAGACATCTGTCAGTCAATGTGAACAGACAGTGCCCAAGAACGTTGTCAGCCATTGTGAACGGACAGTGCCTCAGACCTCTGTCACTCATTATGAACACACAGTTCCTCAGACCTCTGTCAGTCATTGAGAACACAAAGGGCCCCAGAACTCAGTCAGTCATTGTGAACAGACAGTGCCCCAGACCTCTGTCTGTCATTGTGAACACACAGTGTCCCACACCCCTCTGTCTGTCATTGTGAACAAACAGTGCCCCAGACATCTGTCAGTCATTGTGAACACAAAGTGCCCAAAACATCAGTCAGTCAATGTGAACAGACAGTGCCCAAGAACTTTGTCAGTCATTGTGAACACACAGTGCCACAGAACCCTCTGTCTGTCATCATGAACACACGTTGCTCCAGAACTCTGTCAGTCATTGTGAACGCACAGTGTCTCAGACCTCTGTCAGTCATTGTGAACACACAGTGCTCCAGATCTCTGTCAGTCATTGTGAACACACAGTGAGTGATTGTAAACACACAGTGCCTCAGACCTCTGTCAGTCATTGTGAACACACAGTGGTCCAGACCTTTGTCAGTCATTTTGGACACACAGTGCCTCAGACCTCTGTCAGTCATTGTGAACTCAAAGGGCCCCAAATCTCTGTCAGTCATTGTGAACACACAGTGAGTGATTGCAAACACACAGTGCCTCAGACCTCGGTCAGGCATTGTGAACACGCAGTGCCTCAGACCTCTGTCAGTCATTGTGAGCACACAGTGCCCCGGACATCCGTCAGTCATTGTGAACAGAGAGTGCTCAAGAACTTTGTCAGTCATTGTGAACACAGTGCCTGAGACATCAGTCAGTCAATGTGAACAGACAGTGCCCAAGAACTTTGTCAGTCAATGTGAACACACAGTGCCCCAGACCCCTCTGTCAGTTTTTGTGAACACACAGTGCTCCAGACCTCTGTCATTGTGAATACACAGTACCTCAGACCCCTCTGTTAGTCATTGTGAACACACAGTTCCTCAGACCTCTGTCACTCATTGTGAACACACAGTTGCTCAGACCTCTGTCAGTCATTGAGAACACAAAGGGCCCCAGAACTCTGTCAGTCACTGTGAACACACAGTGCCCCAGACCCCTCTGTCAGTTTTTGTGAACACACAGTGCTCCAGACCTCTGTCATTGTGAATACAGAGTACCTCAGACCCCTCTGTCAGTCATTGTGAACACACAGTTCCTCAGACCTCTGTCAGTCATTGAGAACACAAAGGGCCCCAGACCTCTGTCAGTCATTGTGAACACACAGTGCCCCAGACCTCTGTCTGTCATTGTGAACACACAGTGCCCCACACCCCTCTGTCTGTCATTGTGAACAAACAGTGCCCCAGACATCTGTCAGTCATTGTGAACACAAAGTGCCCAAGACATCAGTCAGTCAATGTGAACAGACAGTGCCCAAGAACTTTGTCAGTCATTGTGAAAACACAGTGCCACTGACCTCTCTGTCTGTCATCATGAACACACAGTGCTCCAGAACTCTGTCAGTCATTTTGAACACACAGTGCTCCAGACCTCTGTCAGTCATTGTGAACACACAGTGCCTCAGACCCCTCTGTCAGTCATTTGAACAAACAGTGCTCCAGACCTCTGTCAGTCATTGTGAACACACAGTGCCTCAGACCCCTCTGTCAGTCATTGTGAACACACAGTGCTCCAGACCTCTGTCAGTCATTGTGAACACACAGTGCCCAAGACCTCTATCAGTCATTGTGAACACACAGTGTCTCGGATCCCTCTGTCAGTCATTGTGAACACACGGTGCCTCAGACCTCTGTCAGTCATTGTGAACACACAGTGGTCCAGACATTTCTCAGTCATTTTGAACACAGAGTGCCTCAGACCTCTGTCAGTCATTGTGAACACAAAGGGCCCCAGACCTGTGTCAGTCATTGTGAACACACAGTTCCTCATTTCTGTGTCAGCCATTGTGAACACACAGTTCCTCAGACCTCTGTCAGTCATTGTGAACAAACAGTTCCCCAATCCTCTGTCAGTCATTGTGAACGCAAATGGCCCCAGAAATCTGTCAGTCATTGTGAACACAGAGAGCCGCAGACCTCTGTCAGTCATTGTGAACACACAGTGCCCTAGACCCCTTCTGTCAGTCATTGTGAACACACCGTGCCTCAGAAGCCTCTGCCAGTCCTTGTGAACACACAGTGCTCCAGACGTCTGTCAGTCATTGTGAACACACAGTCCCCAGACCTCCGTCGATCATTGTGAACACACAGTGTCTCAGACCTCTGCCAGTCATTGTGAACACACAGTGCTCCAGATCTCTGTCAGTCATTGTGAACACACAGTGAGTGATTGTAAACACACAGTGCCTCAGACCTCTGTCAGTCATTTTGGACACACATTTCCTCAGACCTCTGTCAGTCATTGTGAATACAACTGGCCCCAGAACTCTGTCAGTCATTGTGAACACACAGTCCCCAGACGTCTTTCGATCATTGTGAACACACGGTGCCTCAGACCTTTCTCAGTTATTGTGAACACACAGTGCTCCTGATCTCTGTCAGTCTTTGTGAACACACAGTCAGTGATTGTTAACACAGAGTGCCTCAGACCTCTGTCAGGCATTGTAAACACACAGTGCCTCAGATATCAGTCAGTCAATGTGAACAGATAGTGCTCAAGAACTTTGTCAGTCATTGTGAACATAGTGTTCAAGACATCAGTCAGTCAATGTGAACAGACAGTGCCCAAGAACGTTGTCAGCCATTGTGAAAAGACAGTGCCTCAGACCTCTGTCACTCATTGTGAACACACAGTTCCTCAGACCTCTGTCAGTCATTGAGAACACAAAGGGCCCCAGAACTTTGTCAGTCATTGTGAACACACAGTGCCCCAGACCTCTGTCTGTCATTGTGAACACACAGTGCCCCACACCCCTCTGTCTGTCATTGTGAACAAACAGTGCCCCAGACATCTGTCAGTCATTGTGAACACAAAGTGCCCAAGACATCAGTAAGTCAATGTGAACAGACAGTGCCCAAGAACTTTGTCAGTCATTGTGAACACACAGTGCCACAGACCCCTCTGTCTGTCATCATGAACACACAGTGCTCCAGAACTCTGTCAGTCATTGTGAACACACACTGTCCAAGACCTCTATCAGTCATTGTGAACACACAGTGCCTCAGACCCCTCTGTCATTCATTGTGAACAAATAGTGCCTCAGACCCCTCTGTCAGTCATTGTGAACACACAGTGCCCAAGACCTCTATCAGTCATTGTGAACACACAGTGTCTCGGACCCCTCTGTCAGTCATTGTGAACACACAGTGCCTCAGACCTCTGTCAGTCATTGTGAACACACAGTGGTCCAGACATTTCTCAATCATTTTGAACACAGAGTGCCTCAGACCTCTGTCAGTCATTGTGAACACAAAGGGCCCCAGACCTTTGTCAGTCATTGTGAACACACAGTTCCTCAGTTCTGTGTCAGCCATTGTGAACACACAGTTCCTCAGACCTCTGTCAGTCATTGTGAACAAACAGTTCCCCAATCCTCTGTCAGTCATTGTGAACACACAGTGCCCCAGACCCCTCTGTCAGTTTTTGTGAACACACAGTGCTCCAGACCTCTGTCATTGTGAATACAGAATACCTCAGACCCCTCTGTCAGTCATTGTGAACACACAGTGTCTCGGACCCCTCTGTCAGTCATTGTGAACACACAGTGCCTCAGACCTCTGTCAGTCATTGTGAACACACAGTGGTCCAGACATTTCTCAATCATTTTGAACACAGAGTGCCTCAGACCTCTGTCAGTCATTGTGAACACAAAGGGCCCCAGACCTTTGTCAGTCATTGTGAACACACAGTTCCTCAGTTCTGTGTCAGCCATTGTGAACACACAGTTCCTCAGACCTCTGTCAGTCATTGTGAACAAACAGTTCCCCAATCCTCTGTCAGTCATTGTGAACACACAGTGCCCCAGACCCCTCTGTCAGTTTTTGTGAACACACAGTGCTCCAGACCTCTGTCATTGTGAATACAGAATACCTCAGACCCCTCTGTCAGTCATTGTGAACACACAGTTCCTCAGACCTCTGTCAGTCATTGAGAACACAAAGGGCCCCAGACCTCTGTCAGTCATTGTGAACACACAGTGCCCCAGAGCTCTGTCTGTCACTGTCATTGTGAACACACAGTGCCCCACACCACTCTGTCTGTCATTGTGAACAAACAGTGCCCCAGACATCTGTCAGTCATTGTGAACACAAAGTGCCCAAGACATCAGTCAGTCAATGTGAACAGACAGTGCCCAAGAACTTTGTCAGTCATTGTGAAAACACAGTGCCACAGACCTCTCTGTCTGTCATCATGAACACACAGTGCTCCAGAACTCTGTCAGTCATTTTGAACACACAGTTCTCCAGAACTCTGTCAGTCATTGTGAACACACAGTGCCTCAGACCCCTCTGTCAGTCATTGTGAACACACAGTTCTCCAGACCTCTGTCAGTCATTGTGAACACACAGTGCCTCAGACCCCTCTGTCAGTCATTGTGAACACACAGTGCTCCAGACCTCTGTCAGTCATTGTGAACACACAGTGCCCAAGACCTCTATCAGTCATTGTGAACACACAGTGTCTCGGATCCCTCTGTCAGTCATTGTGAACAAACAGTGCCTCAGACCTCTGTCAGTCATTGTGAACACACAGTGGTCCAGACATTTCTCAGTCATTTTGAACACAGAGTGCCTCAGACCTCTGTCAGTCATTGTGAACACAAAGGGCCCCAGACCTGTGTCAGTCATTGTGAACACACAGTTCCTCATTTCTGTGTCAGCCATTGTGAACACACAGTTCCTCAGACCTCTGTCAGTCATTGTGAACAAACAGTTCCCCAATCCTCTGTCAGTCATTGTGAACGCAAATGGCCCCAGCACTCTGTCAGTCATTGTGAACACACAGTGCCTCAGACCTCTGTCAGTCATTGTGATCACAAAGTGGTCCAGAACTTTGTCAGTCATTTTGAACACACATTGCCTCAGACCTCTGTCAGTCATTGTGAACACAGAGAGCCTCAGACCTCTGTCAGTCCTTGTGAACACACATGCTCCAGACGTCTGTCAGTCATTGTGAACACACAGTCCCCAGACCTCCGTCGATCATTGCGAACACACAGTGTCTCCGACCTCTGTCAGTCATTGTGAACACACAGTGCTCCAGATCTCTGTCAGTCATTGTGAACACACAGTGAGTGATTGTAAACACACAGTGCCTCAGACCTCTGTCAGTCATTGTGATCGCACAGTGGTCCAGACCTTTGTCAGTCATTTTGGACACACAGTGCCTCAGACCTCTGTCAGTCATTGTGAATACAAATGGCCCCAGAACTCTGTCAGTCATTGTGAACACACAGTCCCCAGACGTCTTTCGATCATTGTGAACACACGGTGCCTCAGACCTTTCTCAGTCATTGTGAACACACAGTGCTCCTGATCTCTGTCAGTCTTTGTGAACACACAGTCAGTGATTGTTAACACAGAGTGCCTCAGACCTCTGTCAGGCATTGTAATCACACAGTGCCTCAGATATCAGTCAGTCAATGTGAACAGATAATGCTCAAGAACTTTGTCAGTCATTGTGAACATAGTGTTCAAGACATCAGTCAGTCAATGTGAACAGACATTGCCCAAGAACGTTGTCAGCCATTGTGAACAGACAGTGCCTCAGACCTCTGTCACTCATTGTGAACACACAGTGCCCCAGACCTCTGTCTGTCATTGTGAACACACAGTGTCCCACACCCCTCTGTCTGTCATTGTGAACAAACAGTGCCCCAGACATCTGTCAGTCATTGTGAACACAAAGTGCCCAAGACATCAGTCAGTCAATGTGAACAGACAGTGCCCAAGAACTTTGTCAGTCATTGTGAACACACAGTGCCACAGACCCCTATGTCTGTCATCATGAACACACAGTGCTCCAGAACTCTGTCAGTCATTGTGAACGCACAGTGTCTCAGACCTCTGTCAGTCATTGTGAACACACAGTGAGTGATTGTAAACACACAGTGCCTCAGACCTCTGTCAGTCATTGTGAACACACAGTGGTCCAGACCTTTGTCAGTCATTTTGGACACACAGTGCCTCAGACCTCTGTCAGTCATTGTGAACTCAAAGGGCCCCATATCTCTGTCAGTCATTGAGAACACACAGTGAGTGATTGCAAACACACAGTGCCTCAGACCTCGGTGAGGCATTGTGAACACCCAGTGCCTCAGACCTCTGTCAGTCATTGTGAGCGCACAGTGCCCCGGACATCCGTCAGTCATTGTGAACAGAGAGTGCTCAAGAACTTTGTCAGTCAATGTGAACACAGTGCCTGAGACATCAGTCAGTCAATGTGAACAGACAGTGCCCAAGAACTTTGTCAGTCAATGTGAACACACAGTGCCCCAGACCCCTCTGTCAGTTTTTGTGAACACACAGTGCTCCAGACCTCTGTCATTGTGAATACAGAGTACCTCAGACCCCTCTGTTAGTCATTGTGAACACACAGTTCCTCAGACCTCTGTCACTCATTGTGAACACACAGTTGCTCAGACCTCTGTCGGTCATTGAGAACACAAAGGGCCCCAGACCTCTGTCTGTCATTGTGAACACACAGTGCCCCACACCCCTCTGTCTGTCATTGTGAACAAACAGTGCCCCAGACATCTGTCAGTCATTGTGAACACAAAGTGCCCAAGACATCAGTCAGTCAATGTGAACAGACAGTGCCCAAGAACTTTGTCAGTCATTATGAACAGACAGTGCCACAGACCTCTCTGTCTTTCATCATGAACACACAGTGCTCCAGAACTCTGTCAGTCATTGTGAACACACAGTGCCTCAGACCCCTCTGTCAGTCATTTTGAACACACAGTGCTCCAGACCTCTGTCAGTCATTGTGAACACACAGTGCCTCAGACCCCTCTGTCAGTCATTGTGAACACACAGTGCTCCAGACCTCTGTCAGTCATTGTGAACACACAGTGCCTCAGACCCCTCTGTCAGTCATTGTGAACACACAGTGCTCCAGACCTCTGTCAGTCATTGTGAACACACAGTGCCCAAGACCTCTATCAGTCATTGTGAACACACAGTGTCTCGGATCCCTCTGTCAGTCATTGTGAACACACAGTGCCTCAGACCTCTGTCAGTCATTGTGAACACACAGTGGTCCAGACATTTCTCAGTCATTTTGAACACAGAGTGCCTCAGACCTCTGTCAGTCATTGTGAACACAAAGGGCCCCAGACCTGTGTCAGTCATTGTGAACACACAGTTCCTCATTTCTGTGTCAGCCATTGTGAACACACAGTTCCTCAGACCTCTGTCAGTCATTGTGAACAAACAGTTACCCAATCCTCTGTCAGTCATTGTGAACGCAAATGGCCCCAGAACTCTGTCAGTCATTGTGAACACACAGTGCCTCAGACCTCTGTCAGTCATTGTGAACACACACTGCCCTAGACCCCTTCTGTCAGTAATTGTGAACACACAGTGCTCCAGACGTCTGTCAGTCATTGTGATCACACAGTCCCCAGACCTCCGTCGATCATTGCGAACACACAGTGTCTCAGACCTCTGCCAGTCATTGTGAACACACAGTGCTCCAGATCTCTGTCAGTCATTGTGAACACACAGTGAGTGATTGTAAACACACAGTGCCTCAGACCTCTGTCAGTCATAGTGAACGCACAGTGGTCCAGACCTTTGTCAGTCATTTTGGACACACAGTGCCTCAGACCTCTGTCAGTCATTGTGAATACAAATGGCCCCAGAACTCTGTCAGTCTTTGTGAACACACAGTCAGTGATTGTTAACACAGAGTGCCTCAGACCTCTGTCAGGCATTGTAAACACACAGTGCCTCAGATATCAGTCAGTCAATGTGAACAGATAATGCTCAAGAACTTTGTCAGTCATTGTGAACACAGTGTTCAAGACATCAGTCAGTCAATGTGAACAGACATTGCCCAAGAACGTTGTCAGCCATTGTGAACAGACAGTGCCTCAGACCTCTGTCACTCATTGTGAACACACAGTTCCTCAGACCTCTGTCAGTCATTGAGAACACAAAGGGCCCCAGACCTCTGTCAGTCATTGTGAACACACAGTGCCCCAGATCCCTCTGTCAGTTTTTGTGAACACACAGTGCTCCAGACCTCTGTCATTGTGAATACACAGTACCTCAGACCCCTCTGTCAGTCATTGTGAACACACAGTTCCTCAGTTCTGTGTCAGTCATTGTGAACACACAGTTCCTTTGACCTCTGTCAGTCATTGTGAGTACAAATGGCCCCAGAACTCTGTCAGTCATTGTGAACACACAGCCCCCAGAGGTCTTTCGATCATTGTGAACACACAGTGCCTCAGACCCTTCTCAGTCATTGTGAACATACAGTGCTCCTGATCTCTGTCAGTCTTTGTGAACACACAGTCAGTGATTGTTAACACAGAGTGCCTCAGACCTCTGTCAGGCATTGTAAACACACAGTGCCTCAGATATCAGTCAGTCAATGTGAACAGATAGTGCTCAAGAACTTTGTCAGTCATTGTGAACACAGTGTTCAAGACATCTGTCAGTCAATGTGAACAGACAGTGCCCAAGAACGTTGTCAGCCATTGTGAACAGACAGTGCCTCAGACCTCTGTCACTCATTATGAACACACAGTTCCTCAGACCTCTGTCAGTCATTGAGAACACAAAGGGCCCCAGAACTCAGTCAGTCATTGTGAACACACAGTGCCCCAGACCTCTGTCTGTCATTGTGAACACACAGTGCCTCAGACCCCTCTGTCAGTCATTGTGAACACACAGTGCTCCAGACCTCTGTCAGTCATTGTGAACACACAGTGCCCAAGACCTCTATCAGTCATTGTGAACACACAGTGTCTCGGATCCCTCTGTCAGTCATTGTGAACACACAGTGCCTCAGACCTCTGTCAGTCATTGTGAACACACAGTGGTCCAGACATTTCTCAGTCATTTTGAACACAGAGTGCCTCAGACCTCTGTCAGGCATTGTAAACACACAGTGCCTCAGATATCAGTCAGTCAATGTGAACACACAGTTCCTCATTTCTGTGTCAGCCATTGTGAACACACAGTTCCTCAGACCTCTGTCAGTCATTGTGAACAAACAGTTACCCAATCCTCTGTCAGTCATTGTGAACGCAAATGGCCCCAGAACTCTGTCAGTCATTGTGAACACACAGTGCCTCAGACCTCTGTCAGTCATTGTGAACACACACTGCCCTAGACCCCTTCTGTCAGTAATTGTGAACACACAGTGCTCCAGACGTCTGTCAGTCATTGTGATCACACAGTCCCCAGACCTCCGTCGATCATTGCGAACACACAGTGTCTCAGACCTCTGCCAGTCATTGTGAACACACAGTGCTCCAGATCTCTGTCAGTCATTGTGAACACACAGTGAGTGATTGTAAACACACAGTGCCTCAGACCTCTGTCAGTCATAGTGAACGCACAGTGGTCCAGACCTTTGTCAGTCATTTTGGACACACAGTGCCTCAGACCTCTGTCAGTCATTTTGAATACAAATGGCCCCAGAACTCTGTCAGTCATTGTGAACACACAGTCCCCAGACGTCTTTCGATCATTGTGAACACACGGTGCCTCAGACCTTTCTCAGTCATTGTGAACACACAGTGCTCCTGATCTCTGTCAGTCTTTGTGAACACACAGTCAGTGATTGTTAACACAGAGTGCCTCAGACCTCTGTCAGGCATTGTAAACACACAGTGCCTCAGATATCAGTCAGTCAATGTGAACAGATAATGCTCAAGAACTTTGTCAGTCATTGTGAACATAGTGTTCAAGACATCAGTCAGTCAATGTGAACAGACATTGCCCAAGAACGTTGTCAGCCATTGTGAACAGACAGTGCCTCAGACCTCTGTCACTCATTGTGAACACACAGTTCCTCAGACCTCTGTCAGTCATTGAGAACACAAAGGGCCCCAGACCTCTGTCAGTCATTGTGAACACACAGTGCCCCAGATCCCTCTGTCAGTTTTTGTGAACACACAGTGCTCCAGACCTCTGTCATTGTGAATACACAGTGCCTCAGACCCCTCTGTCAGTCATTGTGAACACACAGTTCCTCAGTTCTGTGTCAGTCATTGTGAACACACAGTTCCTTTGACCTCTGTCAGTCATTGTGAGTACAAATGGCCCCAGAACTCTGTCAGTCATTGTGAACACACAGCCCCCAGAGGTCTTTCGATCATTGTGAACACACAGTGCCTCAGACCCTTCTCAGTCATTGTGAACATACAGTGCTCCTGATCTCTGTCAGTCTTTGTGAACACACAGTCAGTGATTGTTAACACAGAGTGCCTCAGACCTCTGTCAGGCATTGTAAACACACAGTGCCTCAGATATCAGTCAGTCAATGTGAACAGATAGTGCTCAAGAACTTTGTCAGTCATTGTGAACACAGTGTTCAAGACATCTGTCAGTCAATGTGAACAGACAGTGCCCAAGAACGTTGTCAGCCATTGTGAACAGACAGTGCCTCAGACCTCTGTCACTCATTATGAACACACAGTTCCTCAGACCTCTGTCAGTCATTGAGAACACAAAGGGCCCCAGAACTCAGTCAGTCATTGTGAACACACAGTGCCCCAGACCTCTGTCTGTCATTGTGAACACACAGTGCCTCAGACCTCTATCAGTCATTGTGAACACACAGTGTCTCGGATCCCTCTGTCAGTCATTGTGAACACACAGTGCCTCAGACCTCTGTCAGTCATTGTGAACACACAGTGGTCCAGACATTTCTCAGTCATTTTGAACACAGAGTGCCTCAGACCTCTGTCAGGCATTGTAAACACACAGTGCCTCAGATATCAGTCAGTCAATGTGAACAGATAGTGCTCAAGAACTTTGTCAGTCATTGTGAACACAGTGTTCAAGACATCTGTCAGTCAATGTGAACAGACAGTGCCCAAGAACGTTGTCAGCCATTGTGAACAGACAGTGCCTCAGACCTCTGTCACTCATTATGAACACACAGTTCCTCAGACCTCTGTCAGTCATTGAGAACACAAAGGGCCCCAGAACTCAGTCAGTCATTGTGAACACACAGTGCCCCAGACCTCTGTCTGTCATTGTGAACACACAGTGCCTCAGACCCCTCTGTCAGACATTGTGAACACACAGTGCTCCAGACCTCTGTCAGTCATTGTGAACACACAGTGCCCAAGACCTCTATCAGTCATTGTGAACACACAGTGTCTCGGATCCCTCTGTCAGTCATTGTGAACACACAGTGCCTCAGACCTCTGTCAGTCATTGTGAACACACAGTGGTCCAGACATTTCTCAGTCATTTTGAACACAGAGTGCCTCAGACCTCTGTCAGGCATTGTAAACACACAGTGCCTCAGATATCAGTCAGTCAATGTGAACAGATAGTGCTCAAGAACTTTGTCAGTCATTGTGAACACAGTGTTCAAGACATCTGTCAGTCAATGTGAACAGACAGTGCCCAAGAACGTTGTCAGCCATTGTGAACAGACAGTGCCTCAGACCTCTGTCACTCATTATGAACACACAGTTCCTCAGACCTCTGTCAGTCATTGAGAACACAAAGGGCCCCAGAACTCAGTCAGTCATTGTGAACACACAGTGCCCCAGACCTCTGTCTGTCATTATGAACACACAGTGTCCCACACCCCTCTGTCTGTCATTGTGAACAAACAGTGCCCCAGACATCTGTCAGTCATTGTGAACACAAAGTGCCCAAGACATCAGTCAGTCAATGTGAACAGACAGTGCCCAAGAACTTTGTCAGTCATTGTGAACACACAGTGCCACAGACCCCTATGTCTGTCATCATGAACACACAGTGCTCCAGAACTCTGTCAGTCATTGTGAACGCACAGTGTCTCAGACCTCTGTCAGTCATTGTGAACACACAGTGAGTGATTGTAAACACACAGTGCCTCAGACCTCTGTCAGTCATTGTGAACACACAGTGGTCCAGACCTTTGTCAGTCATTTTGGACACACAGTGCCTCAGACCTCTGTCAGTCATTGTGAACTCAAAGGGCCCCATATCTCTGTCAGTCATTGAGAACACACAGTGAGTGATTGCAAACACACAGTGCCTCAGACCTCTGTCAGTCATTGTGAACTCAAAGGGCCCCATATCTCTGTCAGTCATTGTGAACACACAGTGCCTCAGACCCCTCTGTCAGTCATTTTGAACACACAGTGCTCCAGACCTCTGTCAGTCATTGTGAACACACAGTGCCTCAGACCCCTCTGTCAGTCATTGTGAACACACAGTGCTCCAGACCTCTGTCAGTCATTGTGAACACACAGTGCCTCAGACCCCTCTGTCAGTCATTGTGAACACACAGTGCTCCAGACCTCTGTCAGTCATTGTGAACACACAGTGCCCAAGACCTCTATCAGTCATTGTGAACACACAGTGTCTCGGATCCCTCTGTCAGTCATTGTGAACACACAGTGCCTCAGACCTCTGTCAGTCATTGTGAACACACAGTGGTCCAGACATTTCTCAGTCATTTTGAACACAGAGTGCCTCAGACCTCTGTCAGTCATTGTGAACACAAAGGGCCCCAGACCTGTGTCAGTCATTGTGAACACACAGTTCCTCATTTCTGTGTCAGCCATTGTGAACACACAGTTCCTCAGACCTCTGTCAGTCATTGTGAACTCAAAGGGCCCCATATCTCTGTCAGTCATTGAGAACACACAGTGAGTGATTGCAAACACACAGTGCCTCAGACCTCTGTCAGTCATTGTGAACTCAAAGGGCCCCATATCTCTGTCAGTCATTGTGAACACACAGTGCCTCAGACCCCTCTGTCAGTCATTTTGAACACACAGTGCTCCAGACCTCTGTCAGTCATTGTGAACACACAGTGCCTCAGACCCCTCTGTCAGTCATTGTGAACACACAGTGCTCCAGACCTCTGTCAGTCATTGTGAACACACAGTGCCTCAGACCCCTCTGTCAGTCATTGTGAACACACAGTGCTCCAGACCTCTGTCAGTCATTGTGAACACACAGTGCCCAAGACCTCTATCAGTCATTGTGAACACACAGTGTCTCGGATCCCTCTGTCAGTCATTGTGAACACACAGTGCCTCAGACCTCTGTCAGTCATTGTGAACACACAGTGGTCCAGACATTTCTCAGTCATTTTGAACACAGAGTGCCTCAGACCTCTGTCAGTCATTGTGAACACACAGTGCCTCAGACATCTGTCAGTCATTGTGAACACACAGTGGTCCAGACATTTCTCAGTCATTTTGAACACAGAGTGCCTCAGACCTCTGTCAGTCATTGTGAACACAAAGGGCCCCAGACCTTTGGCAGTCATTGTGAACACACAGTTCCTCAGTTCTGTGTCAGTCATTGTGAACACACAGTGCCTCAGACCTCTGTCAGTCATTGTGATCACACAGTGGTCCAGACCTTTGTCAGTCATTTTGAACACAGAGTGCCTCAGACCTCTGTCAGTCATTGTGAACACAGAGAGCCTCAGACCTCTGTCAGTCATTGTCAACACACAGTGCCCGAGAGCTCTGTCAATCATTGTGAACACTCAGTGCCCTAGACCTCTCTGTCAGTCATTGTGAACACACGGTGCCTCAGACCTCTCTGTCAGTCATTGTGAACACACAGTGCTCCAGACCTCTGTCAGTCATTAAAAACACACAGTCCCCAGACCTCCGTCGATCATTGTGAACAAACTGTGCCTCAGACCTCTGTCAGTCATTGTGAACAAACAGTGGTCCAGACATCTTTCAGTCATTGAGAACAGACAGTGCTCCAGAACTCTTTCAGAAATTGTGAACGCACAGTTCTTCACACCTCTGTCAGTAATTGTGAACACACAGTGCTCCAGAGATTTGTCAGTCATTGTGAACACACAGTGCCTCAGACCTCTGTCAGTCATTGTGAACACACCGTGCTCCAGAACTCTGTCAGTCATTGTGAACACACATTGCCCGAGACTTCTATCAGTCATTGTGAACACACAGTGCCCAGACCCCTCTGTCAGTCATTGTAAACATAGAGTCCCGAGACCTCCGTCGATCATTGTGAACACACAGTGCCTCAGACATCTGTCAGTCATTGTGAACACACAGTCAGTGATTGCAAACACACAGTGCCTCAGACCTCTGTCAGGTATTGCCAACAGACAGTGCCTCAGACCTCTATCAGTCATTGTGAAAACACAGTGCTCCAGACCTCTGTAGGTCATTGTAAACACACAGTGCCTCAGACTGCTGTCAGTCATTGTGAACAGACAGTGCTGCAGACCTCTGTCAGTCATTGTGAACGCACAGAGCCTCAGATCTCTGTCAGTCAAAGTGAACACACAGTGCTCCAGAACTCTGTCAGTCATTGTCAATACACAGTGCCCCAGACCCCGCTGTCAGTCATTGTGAACACACAGTGCCTCAGAACTCTGTCAGTCATTGTGAACACACAGTGCCTCAGACCTCTGTCAGGAATTGTCAACAAACAGTCCCCTGACATCCGTCAGTCATTGTGAACAGATAGTGCCACAGAGCTCTCTCAGTCATTGTGAACACACAGTGCCTCAGGCCCCTCTGTCAGTCATTGTGAACACATAGTAACCCAGACCCCTTTGTCAGTCATTGTGAACACACAGAGTCCCAGACCCCTCTGTCTGTCATTGTGAACACAAAGTGGCTCAGAGCTCTGTCAGTCATTGTGAACACACAGTGCCCCAGACCTCTGTCAATCATTGTGAACACAGTGCCTCAGATCTCTGTCAGTATGGTGAACACACAGTGCCCCAGACGTCTGTCAGTCATTGTGAAAACACAGTGACTCATAATTCTGTCAGTCATTGTGAACGCACAGTGCTCCAGACCTCTGTCAGTCATTGTGAACACGCAGTGCCCCACACCCCTCTGTCAGTCATTGTGAACACACAGTGCCTCAGAACTCTGTCAGTCATTCTCAACACACAGTCCCCTGAGCTTCGTCGATTATTGTGGATACCCAGTGCCTCAGACATTTGTCCGTCATTGTGAACACACAGTGCCTCAGAGCTCTGTCAGTCATTGTGAACACACAGTGCCCCAGATCTCTGTCAGTCATTGTGAATACACAGTGCCGCAGACACCTCTATCAGTCATTGTGAACACACCGTGCCTCAGATCTCTGTCAGTCATTCTGAACACACAGTGCTTCAGATCTCTGTCTGTCATTCTGAACACACTGTGCCTCAGATCTCTGTCAGTATTGTGAACACACAGTGCCCCCGACATCTGTCAGTCATTGTGAAAACACAGTGACTTATACTTCTGTCAGTCATTGTGAACACATAGCGCCCCACATCCCTCTGTCAGTCATTGTGAACACACAGTGCTCCAGACCTCTGTCATTCATTGTGAACACACACTCAGTCATTGTGAACACACAGTGCCTCAGACCTCTGTCAGTCATTGTCAACACACAGTGCCCCAGATCTCTGTCAGTCATTGTCAACACACAGTGCCCCTGAAACCTCTGTCAGTCATTGTCAACACACAGTCCCCTGACCTCCGTCGATCATTGTGGACACCCAGTGCCTCAGACCTTTGTCAGTCATTGTGAACACACAGTGCCACAGAGCTCTCTCAGTCGTTGTGAATACACAGTGCCTCAGGCCCATCTGTCAGTCATTGTGAACACATAGTAACCCAGACCCCTCTGTCAGTCATTGTGAACACACAGAGTCCCAGACCCTCTGTCTGTCATTGTGAACACAAAGTGCCTCAGAGCTCTGTCAGTCATTGTGAACACACAGTAACCCAGACCTCTGTCAGTCATTGTGGACACACAGTGCCTCAGACCTCTCTGTCAGTCATTTTGAAAACAAATTGCCTCAGATCTCGGTCAGTCATTGTGAACACACAGTGCTCCAGACCTCTGTCAGTCATTGTAAACACACAGTGCCTCAGACTTCTGTCAGTCATTGTGAAGAGACAGTGCTGCAGACATCTGTCAGTCATTGTGAACACACAGTGCGTCAGATCTCTGTCAGTCAAAGTGAACACACAGTGCTCCAGAACTCTGTCAGTCATTGTGAATACACAGTGCCCCAGACCCCGCTGTCAGTCATTGTGAACACACAGTGCCTCAGACCTCTGTCAGTCATTGTGAAGACACAATGCTCCAGAGCCCTCTGTCAGTTTATTGTTAACACACAGTGCCTCAGACCTCTGTCAGTCATTGTGAACACGCAGTGCCCCACACCCCTCTGTCAGTCATTGTGAACACACAGTGCCTCAGACCTCTGTCAGTCATTGTCAACACACAGTGCCCCAGATCTCTGTCAGTCATTGTGAACACACAGGGCCCCAGACACCTCTGTCAGTCATTGTCAACACACAGTCCCCTGACCTCCGTCGATCATTGTGGACACACAGTGCCTCAGACCTTTGTCAGTCATTGTGAACTCACAGTGCCTCAGACCTCTGTCAGTAATTGTCAACAAACAGTCCCCTGACATCCGTCAGACATTGTGAACAGATAGTGCCACAGAGCTCACTCAGTCATTGTGAACACACAGTGCCTCAGGCCCCTCTGTCAGTCATTGTGAACACATAGTAACCCAGACCCCTTTGTCAGTCATTGTGAACACACAGAGACCCAGACCCCTGTCTGTCATTGTGAACACAAAGTGCCCCAGACCCCTCTGTCAGTCATTGTGAACACAAAGTGGCTCAGAGCTCTGTCAGTCATTGTGAACACACAGTGCCCCAGACCTCTGTCAATCATTGTGAACACAGTGCCTCAGATCTCTGTCAGTATGGTGAACACACAGTGCCCCAGACGTCTGTCAGTCATTGTGAAAACACAGTGACTCATACTTCTGTCAGTCATTGTGAACGCACAGTGCTCCAGACCTCTGTCAGTCATTGTGAACACGCAGTGTCCCACACCCCGCTGTCAGTCATTGTGAACACACAGTGCCTCAGAACTCTGTCAGTCATTCTCAACACACAGTCCCCTGAGCTTCGTCGATCATTGTGGATACCCAGTGCCTCAGACATTTGTCAGTCATTGTGAACACACAGTGCCTCAGACCTCTGTCAGTCATTGTGAACACACAGTGCTGCAGACACCTCTGTCAGTCATTGTGAACACACCGTGCCTCAGATCTCTGTCAGTCATTCTGAACACACAGTGCTTCAGATCTCTGTCTGTCATTCTGAACACACTGTGCCTCAGATCTCTGTCAGTATTGTGAACACACAGTGCCCCCGACGTCTGTCAGTCATTGTGAAAACACAGTGACTTATACTTCTGTCAGTCATTGTGAACACATAGCGCCCCACATCCCTCTGTCAGTCATTGTGAACTCACAGTGCTCCAGACCTCTGTCATTCATTGTGAACACACACTCAGTCATTGTGAACACACAGTGCCTCAGACCTCTGTCAGTCATTGTGAACACACAGTGCCCCACACCCCCCTGTCAGTCATTGTGAACTCACAGTGACTCAGATCTCTGTCCGTCATTGTGAACATAAAGTGCCCCAGACCACTCTGTCAGTCATTGTGAACACACAGTGCCCCAGACCTCTGTCGGTCATAGTGAACACACAGTGTCTCAGACCTCTGTCAGTAATTGTCAACACACAGTGGCTGACACTTCTGTCAGTCATTGTGAACACACAGTGCCCCACACCCCTCTGTCAGTCATTTTGAACACATAGTGCCTCAGAGCTCTGTCAGTCATTGTGAACACACAGTGCACCAGACCTCTGTCAGTCATTATCAACACACAGTGCCCCAGAACTCTGTCAGTCACTGTGAACTCACAGAACCCCACACCCCTCTGTCAGTCATTGTGAACACACAGAGCTCCTGACCTCTGGCAGTCATTGTGAACACACAGTGCCTCAGACCTCTGTCAGTCACTGTGAACTCATAGAACCCCATACCCCTCTGTCAGTCATTGTGAACACACAGTGCTCCAGACCTCTGTCAATCATTGTGAACACACAGTGCCTGAGAACTCTGTCGGTCATGGTGAACACAGAGTGCATCAGACCTCTGTCATTCATTGTGAACACACAGTAACCCAGACCCCTGTCAGTCAATGTGAACACACAGTGCCTCAGATCTCTGTCAGTCATTGTGAACACACAGAGCCCCAGAACCCTCTGTCAAACATTGTGAAAACAAAGTGCGTCAGGCCCCTCTCTCAGTCATTGTGAACAAACACAGCCCCTGATTTCTGTCAGTCATTGTGAACACACAGTCCCCTGATCTCTGTCGATCATTGTGAACACACAGTGCCCGAGACCTCTGTCAGTCATTGTGAACACACAGTGCACCAGACCTCTGTCAGTCATTGTCAACACACTGTGCCCCTGAACTCTGTCAGTCATTGTGAACTCACAGAACCCTACACCTCTCTGTCAGTCATTGTGAACACACAGTGCTCCTGAACTCTGTCAGTCATTGTGAACACAGTGCATCAGACCTCTGTCAGTCATTGTGAACACAAAGTGCCTCAGACCTCTGTCAGTCATTGTGAACACACAGTGAACCAGACCTCTGTCAGTCATTGTCAACACACAGTGCCCCAGACCTTTGTCAGTCATTGAGAACACAAATTAACCCAGACCTCTGTCAGTAATTGTGAACACACAGTGCACCAGACCTCTGTCATTCATTGTCAACACACAGTGCAGCAGAACTCTGTCAGTCATTGTGAACTCACGGAACCCCACACCCATCTGTCAGTCATTGTGAACACACAGTGCCTCAGACCTCTGTCAGTCATTGTGAACACACAGTACCCCAGACTTCTGTCAGTCATTGTGAACACAAAGTGCCTCAGACCTCTGTCAGTCATTGTGAACACACAGTGCCTCAGAATTCTGTCAGGCATTGTGAACACACAGTCACTCATTGTGAGCACACAGTGCCTCAGACCACTGTCAGTCATTGTGAACACACAGTGCCCCAGACTTCTGTCAGTCATTGTGAACACACAGTGCCCCAGACCTCTGTCAATCATTGTGAACACACAGTGCCTCAGGACCCTCTGTCGGTCATTGTGAACACACAGTGCCTCAGGACCCTCTGTCAGTCATTGTGAACACACAGGGCCCCAGACCTCTGACAGTCATTGTGAACACATAGTGCCTCAGACCTCTCTGTCAGTCATTGGGAACACACAGGGCCCCCGACCTCTGTCAGTCATTGTGAACACACAGTGCCCCTGACACCTCTCTCAGTCATTGTGAAAGCATTGTCAGCCATTGTGGACACACAGTGCCTCAGACCTCTGTCAGTCATGGTGAACACACAGTAACCCAGAACTCTGTCAGTCATTGTGAACACACAGTAACCCAGACCTCTGTCAGTCATTGTGAACACGCAGTGCCTGAGACCTCTGTCAGTCAATGTGAACACACAGTGCCTCAGACCTCTGTCAGTCATTGTGAACACACAGTGCCTCAGACCTCTGTCAGTCATTGTGAACACACAGTAACCCAGACCTCTGTCAGTCTTTGTGAACACACAGTAACCCAGAGCTCTGTCAGTCACCATGAACACACAGTAACCCAGACCTCTGTCAGTCATTGTGAACACACATTGCCACAGACCTCTGTCAGTCATTGTGAACACACAGTGCCCGAGACCTCTGTTAGTCATTGTGAACACACAGTACCCCAGACCTCTGTCAGTCATTGTGAACATACAGTGCCTCAGACCTCTGTCAGTCATTGTGAACACACAGTACCCCAGACCTCTGTTAGTCATTGTGAACACACAGTGCCTCAGACCTCTGTCAGTCATTGTGAACACACAGTCACTCATTGTGAACAAACAGTGCCTCAGACGACTGTCAGTCATTGTGAACACAAAGTGCCCCAGAACTCTGAAGGCATTGTTAACACACAGTCACTCAGGACCCTCTGTCAGTCATTGTGAAAAAAAATTCCTTTGACTGCTCTTTCAGTCATTGTGAATACACAGTGCCTCATAACACATTCAGTCATTGTGAACACACAATGCCCCAGACCTCTGTCAGTCATTTTGAACACACAATGCCCCAGACCCCTCTGTCAGTCATTGTGAACACACAGTGCCCCAGACCCCTCTGTCAGTCATTGTGGACACACAGTGCCCCAGACCTCTGTCAGTCATAGTGAACACAAAGTGCCCCAGACCTCTGTTAGTCATTGTGAACACACAATGCCCCAGTCCTCTGTCAGTCATTGTGAACACACATTGCCCTAGACCTCTGTCAGTCATTGGGAACACACAATGCCCCAGACCTCTGTCAGTCACTATGAACACACAATGCCCCACCCCTCTGTCAATCATTGTGAACACACAGTGCCCCAAACCCCTCTGTCGGTCATTGCGAACACACTGTTCCTCAGAACTCTGTCAGTCATTGTGAACACACAGTGCCCCAGACCTCTGTCAGTCATTGTGAACACATATTGCCCCAGTACTCTGTCAGTCATTATGAACACAGAGTGCCTCAGACCTCTGTCAGTCATTGTGAACACACAGTTACTCAGACCCCTCTGTCCGTCATTTTGAACACACAGTGCCCCTGACACCTCTGTCAGTCATTGTGAACACACAGTAACCCAGACACCTCTGTCAGTCATGGTGAACACAATGTGCCCCACACTCCGCTGTCAGTCATTGTGATCTCAAAGTGACTCAGACCTCTGTCAGTCATTGTGAACACACAGTGCCTCAGACCTCTGTCGGTCATAGTGAACACACAGTGCCTCAGACCTCTGTCGGTCATTGAGAACACAGAGTGCCTCAGACCTCTGTCAGTCATTGTCAACTCACATTGCCCCGACCTCTGTCAGTCATTGTGAACACACTGTGCCCCAAACCTGTGTCAGTCATTGAGAACACGCTCTCAGTCATTGTGAACACATAGTGCCCCACACCCCTCTCACAGTCATTGCGAACACACAGTGCCCAAGACACCTCTGTCAGTCATTGTGAACACGCAGAGTCCCAGACACCTCTGTCAGTCATTGTGGACACAAAGTGCCTCAAAGCTCTGTCAGTAATTGTGAACACACAGAAACAAAGACCTCTGTCAGTCATTGTGAACACACAGTGCCTCAAACCTATGTCAGTCATTGTGAACACACAGTTCCTCAGATCTCTGTCAGTCATTGTGAACACATACTGCCTCAGATCTCTGTCGGTCATCGTGAAAACACAGATCCTCAGATCTCCGTCAGTCATTGTGAACACACAGTGCCTCAGACCCCTGTGAGTCATTGTGAACACACAGTACCCCAGACCACTCTCAGTCATTGTGAACACACACTCAGTCATTGTGAACAAACACTGACACAGACCTCTGTCAGTCATTGTGAACACACAGTCCCCTGAACTCCGTCGATCATTGTGAACACACAGTGGCTCAGACCGCTGTCAGTCATTGTGAACACACAATGCCCCAGACCTCTGTCAGTCATTGTGAACACACAGTGCCTTAGACCTCTGTCAGTCATTGTGAACACACAGTGCCTCAGGACCCTCTGTCAGTCATTGGGAACAGAGAGTGCACCAAACCTCTGTCAGTCATTGTGAACACACTGTGCCTCAGGACCCTCTGTCAGTCATTGTGAACACACAGTGCCTCAGACCTCTGTCAGTCATTTTGAACATACCGTGCTGCAGACCCCTGTCAGTCATTGTGATCACACATCTCCTCAGACCTCTGTCAGTCATTGTGAACACACAGTTCCTCAGACCTCTATCCATCATTGTGAACAAACAAAAACCCAGAACTCTGTCAGTCATTGTGAACACACAGTGCCCCAGAACTCTGTCAGTCATTGTGAACACACAGTTCCTCTGACCCCTCAGTCAGTCATTGTGAACACACAGTGCCCCAGACACCTCTGTCAGTCATTGTGAACACACAGTGCCCCAAACCCCTCTGTCAGTCATTGTGAACACACAGTGCCTCAGGATCCTCTGTCAGTCATTGTGAACATGCACTCAGTCATTGTGAACACACAGTGCCCCACACCCCTCTGTCAGTCATTGTGAACACACAGTGCCCACACCCCTCTGTCAGTCATTGTGAACATACAGTGCCTCAGAACTCTGTCAGTCATTGTGAACACACAGTACCCCAGACCTCTGTCAGTCATTGTGAACACACAGTCCCCTGACCTCCGTCGATCATTGTGAACACACAGTGGCTCAGACCGCTGTCAGTCATTGTGAACACACAGTGCCCCAGACCTCTGTCAGTCATTGTGAACACACAGTGCCTTAGACCTCTGTCAGTCATTGTGAACACACAGTGCCTCAGGACCCTCTGTCAGTCATTGGGAACAGAGAGTGCCCCAAACTTCTGTCGGTCATTGTGAACACACAGTGCCTTAGGACCCTCTGTCAGTCATTAGGAAAAGAGAGTGCCCCAAACCTCTGTCAGTCATTGTAAACACACTGTTCCTCAGACCTTTCTCAGTCATTGTGAAAACAATGTGCCTCAGACCTCTGTCAGTCATTTTGAACATACAGTGCTCCAGACCCCTGTCAGTCATTGATGATCACACATCTCCACAGACCTATGTCAGTCATTGTGAAAACACTGTGCCCCAGACCTCTGTCAGTCATTGTGAACACACAGTCAGTCATTGTGGACACACAGTGCCCCAGACCTCTGTCATTCATGGTGAACATAAAGTGCCCCAGACCCCTCTGTCAGCAATTGTGAAGACACAGTAACCCAGACCCCTCTGTCAGTCATTGTGAACACACAGTGCCCCAGACAACTCTGTCAGTCATTGTGAACACAAAGTACCACAGACCTCTGTCGGTCATAGTGAACACACAGTACCTCAGACCTCTGTCAGTCATTGTAAACACACAGTGCCTCAGACCGCTGTCAGTCATTGTCAACACACAGTGCCCCGACATCTGTCAGTCATTGTGAACACACAGTGCCTTCGAACTCTGTCAGTCATGGTGAACACACAGTGCCTCAGGACCCTCTGTCAGTCATTGGGAACAGAGAGTGCCACAAACCTCTGTCAGTCATTGTAAACACACAGATCCTCAGACCATTGTCAGTCATTGTGAACACACAGTGTCTCAGATCTCTGTCAGTCATTTTAAACATACCGTGCTCCTGACCCCTGTCAGTCATTGTGATCACACATCTCCTCAGCCCTCTGTCAATCATTGTGAAGACACAGTGCCTCAGACCTCTGTCCGTCATTGTGAACAAACAATACCCCAGATCTCTGTCAGTCATTGTGAACACACAGTGCCCTTGACCTCTGGCAGTCATTGTGAACACACAGTGCCTCTGACCCCTCTGTCAGTCATTGTGAACACACAGTGCCCCACAACCCTCTGTCAGTCATTGTGAACACACAGTGCCTCAGATCTCTTTCAGTCATTGTGAACACACAGTGCCTCAGACCTCTGTCAGTCATTGTGAACACACAGTGGCTCAGACCTCTGTCAGTCATTGTCAACACACAGTGCACCAGACCTCTGTCAGTCATTGTGAACACACAGTGCCTCTGACCCCTCTGTCAGTCATTGTGAACACACAGTGCCCCAGACACCTCTGTCAGTCATTGTGAACACACAGTGCCCCAGACACCTCTGTCAGTCATTGTGAACACATAGTAAACCAGACCCCTCTGTCAGTCATTGTGGACACACAGTGCCCCAGACCTCTGGCAGTCATTGTGAACACACAGTGCCTCTGACCCCTCTGTCAGTCATTGTGAACACACAGTGCCCCACAACCCTCTGTCAGTCATTGTGAACACACAGTGCCTCAGATCTCTTTCAGTCATTGTGAACACACAGTGCCTCAGAACTCTGTCAGTCATTGTGAACACACAGTGGCTCAGACCTCTGTCAGTCATTGTCAACACACAGTGCACCAGACCTCTGTCAGTCATTGTGAACACACAGTGCCTCTGACCCCTCTGTCAGTCATTGTGAACACACAGTGCCCCAGACACCACTGTCAGTCATTGTGAACACATAGTAAACCAGACCCCTCTGTCAGTCATTGTAAATGCACAGTAACCCAGATCCCTCTGTCAGTCATTGTGGACACACAGTGCCCCAGACCTCTGTCAGTCATGGTAAACACACAGTGCCCCTCACCCCTCTGTTAGTTATTGTGATCTCACAGTGCCTCACACCTCTGTCAGTCATTGTGAACACACAGTACCACAGACCTCTGTCGGTCATTGTCAACACACAGTGCCCCGACATCTGTCAGTCATTGTGAACACACAGCGCCTCAAGACCCTCTGTCAGTCATTGGGAACAGAGAGTGCCCCAAACCTCTGTCAGTCATTGTAAACACACAGTTCCTCAGACCTTTGTCAGTCATTGTGAAAACACTGTGCCTCAGACCTCTGTCAGTCATTTTGAGCATACCATGCTCCAGACCGCTGTCAGTCATTGTGATCACATATCTCCTCAGACCTCTGTCAGTCATTGTGAACACACAGTGCCTCAGACCTCTGTCAGTCATTTTGAACATAACATGCTCCAGACCCCTGTCAGTCATTGTGATCACACATCTTCTCAGACCTCTGTCAGTCATTTTGAATACACAGTGCCTCAGACCTCTATCCATCATTGTGAACAAACAATACCCCAGACCTCTGTCAGTTATTGTGAACACACAGTGCCCCAGACCTCTGTCAGTCATTGTGAACACACAGTGCCTCTGACCTCTGTCAGTCATTGTGAACACACAGTTCCTCTGACCCCTCTGTCAGTCATTGTGAACACACAGTGCCCGAGACACCTCTGTCA
The DNA here is from genome assembly GCF_017639515.1 of Carcharodon carcharias. NCBI lineage: Eukaryota > Metazoa > Chordata > Chondrichthyes > Lamniformes > Lamnidae > Carcharodon > Carcharodon carcharias. The sequence goes on along the minus strand of NC_054470.1, from coordinate 197,834,985 downwards.
GTCATTGTGAACACACAGTGCCCCAAACCCCTCTGTCAGTCATTGTGAACACACAGTGCCTCAGGACCCTCTGTCAGTCATTGTGAACACGCACTCAGTCATTGTGAACACACAGTGCCCCACACCCCTCTGTCAGTCATTGTGAACATACAGTGCCTCAGACCTCTGTCAGTCATTGTGAACACACAGTACCCCAGACCTCTGTTAGTCATTGTGAACACACAGTGCCTCAGACCTCTGTCAGTCATTGTGAACACACAGTCACTCATTGTGAACAAACAGTGCCTCAGACCACTGTCAGTCATTGTGAACACAAAGTGCCCCAGAACTCTGAAGGCATTGCTAACACACAGTCACTCAGAACCCTCTGTCAGTCATTGTGAACACACAGTGCCTCAGGACCCTCTGTCAGTCATTGTGAACACACAGTGCTCCAGACCTCTGTAAATCATTGTGAACACAGAGTGCCTCATAACTCTTTCAGTCATTGTGAACACACATTGCCTTTGACTGCTCTTTCAGTCATTGTGAATACACAGTGCCTCATAACTCATTCAGTCATTGTGAACACACAATGCCCCAGACCTCTGTCAGTCATTGTGAACAAACAATGCCCCATACCCCTCTGTCAGTCATTTTGAACACACAGTGCCCCAGACCCCTCTGTCCGTCATTGCGGACACACAGTGCCCCAGACCTCTGTCAGTCATTGTGAACACAAAGTGCCCCAGACCTCTGTTAGTCATTGTGAACACACATTGCCCTAGACCTCTGTCAGTCATTGGGAACGCACAATGCCCCAGACCTCTGTCAGTCATTGTGAACACACAATGCCCCACCCCTCTGTCAGTCATTGTGAACACACAGTGCCCCAAACCCCTCTGTCGGTCATTGCGAACACACTGTTCCTCAGAACTCTGTCAGTCATTGTGAACACACAGTGCCCCAGACCTCTGTCAGTCATTGTGAACACGTATTGCCCCAGAACTCTGTCAGTCATTATGAACACAGAGTGCCTCAGACCTCTGTCAGTCATTGTGAACACACAGTTACTCAGACCCCTCTGTCCGTCATTTTGAACACACAGTGCACCTGACACCTCTGTGAGTCATTGTGAACACACAGTACCCCAGACCACTCTCAGTCATTGTGAACACACACTCAGTCATTGTGAACAAACACTGACACAGACCTCTGTCAGTCATTGTGAACAGACAGTCCCCTGAACTCCGTCGATCATTGTGAACACAGTGGCTCAGACCTCTGTCAGTCATTGTGAACACACAATGCCCCAGACCTCTGTCAGTCATTGTGAACACACAGTGCCTTAGACCTCTGTCAGTCATTGTGAACACACAGTGCCTCAGGACCCTCTGTCAGTCATTGGGAACAGAGAGTGCACCAAACCTCTGTCAGTCATTGTGAACACACTGTGCCTCAGGAACCTCTGTCAGTCATTGTGAACATACAGTGCCTCAGACCTCTGTCAGTCATTTTGAACATACCATGCTGCAGACCCCTGTCAGTCATTGTGATCACACATCTCCTCAGACCTCTGTCAGTCATTGTGAACACACAGTGCCTCAGACCTCTATCCATCATTGTGAACAAACAAAAACCCAGAACTCTGTCAGTCATTGTGAACACACAGTGCCCCAGAACTCTGTCAGTCATTGTGAACACACAGTTCCTCTGACCCCTCAGTCAGTCATTGTGAACACACAGTGCCCCAGACACCTCTGTCAGTCATTGTGAACACACAGTGCCCCAAACCCCTCTGTCAGTCATTGTGAACACACAGTGCCTCAGGATCCTCTGTCAGTCATTGTGAACATGCACTCAGTCATTGTGAACACACAGTGCCCCACACCCCTCTGTCAGTCATTGTGAACACACAGTGCCCCACACCCCTCTTTCAGTCATTGTGAACATACAGTGCCTCAGAACTCTGTCAGTCATTGTGAACACACAGTACCCCAGACCTCTGTCAGTCATTGTGAACACACAGTCCCCTGACCTCCGTCGATCATTGTGAACACACAGTGGCTCAGACCGCTGTCAGTCATTGTGAACACACAGTGCCCCAGACCTCTGTCAGTCATTGTGAACACACAGTGCCTTAGACCTCTGTCAGTCATTGTGAACACACAGTGCCTCAGGACCCTCTGTCAGTCATTGGGAACAGAGAGTGCCCCAAACTTCTGTCGGTCATTGTGAACACACAGTGCCTCAGGACCCTCTGTCAGTCATTAGGAACAGAGAGTGCCCCAAACCTCTGTCAGTCATTGTAAACACACTGTTCCTCAGACCTTTGTCAGTCATTGTGAAAACAATGTGCCTCAGACCTCTGTCAGTCATTTTGAACATACAGTGCTCCAGACCCCTGTCAGTCATTGATGATCACACATCTCCTCAGACCTATGTCAGTCATTGTGAAAACACTGTGCCCCAGACCTCTGTCAGTCATTGTGAACACACAGTCAGTCATTGTGGACACACAGTGCCCCAGACCTCTGTCATTCATGGTGAACATAAAGTGCCCCAGACCCCTCTGTCAGCAATTGTGAACACACAGTAACCCAGACCCCTCTGTCAGTCATGGTGAACACACAGTGCCTCAGGACCCTCTGTCAGTCATTGGGAACAGAGAGTGCCACAAACCTCTGTCAGTCATTGTAAACACACAGTTCCTCAGACCATTGTCAGTCATTGTGAACACACAGTGCCTCAGATCTCTGTCAGTCATTTTAAACATACCGTGCTCCAGACCCCTGTCAGTCATTGTGATCACACATCTCCTCAGCCCTCTGTCAGTCATTGTGAACACACAGTGCCTCAGACCTCTGTCCGTCATTGTGAACAAACAATACCCCAGATCTCTGTCAGTCATTGTGAACACACAGTGCCCCAGACATCTGGCAGTCATTGTGAACACACAGTGCCTCTGACCACTCTGTCAGTCTTTGTGAACAAACAGTGCCCCAGACACCTCTGTCAGTCATTGTGAACACACAGTGCCTGAAACCTCTGTCAGTCATTGTGAACACACAGTGCCTCAGACCTCCGTCAGTCATTGTGAACCCACAGTTCCTCTGACCCCTCTGTCAGCCATTGTGAACACACAGTGCCCCAGACACCTCTGTCAGTCATTGTGAACACACAGTAACCCAGACCCCTCTGTCAGTCATTGTGGACACACAGTGCCCCAGACCTCTGTCAGTCATGGTGAACACGCAGTGCCCCTCACCCTTCTGTTAGTTATTGTGATCTCACAGTGCCTCACACCTCTGTCAGTCATTGTGAACACACAGTACCACAGACCTCTGTCGGTCATAGTGAACACACAGTGCCTCAGACCTCTGTCAGTCATTGTAAACACACAGTGCCTCAGACCTCTGTCAGTCATTGTCAACACACAGTGCCCCGACCTCTGTCAGTCATTGGGAACAGAGAGAGCCCCAAACCTCTGTCAGTCATTGTAAACAAACAGTTCCTCAGACCTTTGTCAGTCATTGTGAAAACGCTGTGCCTCAGACCTCCGCCAGTCATTTTGAGCATACCATGCTCCAGACCCCTGTCAGTCATTGTGATCACATATCTCCTCAGACCTCTGTCAGTCATTGTGAACACACAGTGCACCAAACCTCTGTCAGTCATTGTGAACACACAGTGCACCAGACCACTGTCAGTCATTGTGAACACACAGTGCCTCAGACCTCTGTCAGTCATTTTGAACATACCGTGCCCCAGACCCCTGTCAGTCATTGTGATCACACATTGCCTCAGACCTCTGTCAGTCATTGTGAACACACAGTGCCTCAGACATCTATCCATCATTGTGAACAAACAATACCCCAGACCTCTGTCAGTCATTGTGAACACACAGTGCCCCAGACCTCTGTCAGTCATTGTGAACACACAGTGCCTCAGGACCCTCTGTCAGTCATTGTGAACACACAGTGCTCCAGACCTCTGTAAATCATTGTGAACACAGAGTGCCTCATAACTCTTTCAGTCATTGTGAACACACAGTGCCTCAGACCCCTGTCAGTCATTGTGAACACACAGTACCCCAGACTTCTCTCAGTCATTGTGAACACACACTGACACAGACCTCTGTCAGTCATTGTGAACACACAGTCCCCTGACCTCCGTCGATCATTGTGAACACACAGTGGCTCAGACCGCTGTCAGTCATTGTGAACACACAGTGCCCCAGACCTCTGTCAGTCATTGTGAACACAAAGTGCCCCAGACCTCTGTTAGTCATTGTGAACACACATTGCCCTAGACCTCTGTCAGTCATTGTGAACGCACAATGCCCCAGACCTCTGTCAGTCATTGTGAACACACAATGCCCCACCCCTCTGTCAGTCATTGTGAACACACAGTGCCCCAAACCCCTCTGTCGGTCATTGCGAACACACTGTTCCTCAGAACTCTGTCAGTCATTGTGAACACACAGTGCCCCAGACCTCTGTCAGTCATTGTGAACACGTATTGCCCCAGAACTCTGTCAGTCATTATGAACACAGAGTGCCTCAGACCTCTGTCAGTCATTGTGAACACACAGTTACTCAGACCCCTCAGTCCGTCATTTTGAACACACAGTGCACCTGACACCTCTGTCAGTCATTGTGAACACACAGTAACCCAGACCCCTCTGTCAGTCATGGTGAACACAAAGTGCCCCACACTCCGCTGTCAGTCATTGTGAACACACAGTGCCACAGACCTCTGTCGGTCATAGTGAACACACAGTGCCTCAGACCTCTGTCAGTCATTGAGAACACACAGTGCCTCAGACCTCTGTCAGTCATTGTCAACTCACATTGCCCCGACCTCTGTCAGTCATTGTGAACACACTGTGCCCCAAACCTGTGTCAGTCATTGAGAACACGCTCTCAGTCATCGTGAACAAACAGTGCCCCACACCCCTCTCTCAGTCATTGTGAACACACAGTGCCTCAGAGCTCTGCCAGTCATTGTGAACACACAGTGCCTCAGGCCCCTCTGTCAGTCATTGTGAACACACAAAAACCCAGACCCCTCTGTAAGTCATTGTGAACACGCAGAGTCCCAGACACCTCTGTCAGTCATTGTGGACACAAAGTGCCTCAAAGCTCTGTCAGTAATTGTGAACACACAAAAACGAAGACCTCTGTCAGTCATTGTGAACACACAGTGCCTCAAACCTATGTCAGTCATTGTGAACACACAGTTCCTCAGATCTCTGTCAGTCATTGTGAACACATATTGCCTCAGATCTCTGTCGGTCATCGTGAACACACAGATCCTCAGATCTCCGTCAGTCATTGTGAACACACAGTACCCCAGACCTCTGTCAGTCATTGTGAACACACAGTCCCCTGACCTCCGTCGATCATTGTGAACACACAGTGGCTCAGACCGCTGTCAGTCATTGTGAACACACAGTGCCCCAGACCTCTGTCAGTCATTGTGAACACACAGTGCCTTAGACCTCTGTCAGTCATTGTGAACACACAGTGCCTCAGGACCCTCTGTCAGTCATTGGGAACAGAGAGTGCCCCAAACTTCTGTCGGTCATTGTGAACACACAGTGCCTCAGGACCCTCTGTCAGTCATTAGGAACAGAGAGTGCCCCAAACCTCTGTCAGTCATTGTAAACACACTGTTCCTCAGACCTTTGTCAGTCATTGTGAAAACAATGTGCCTCAGACCTCTGTCAGTCATTTTGAACATACAGTGCTCCAGACCCCTGTCAGTCATTGATGATCACACATCTCCTCAGACCTATGTCAGTCATTGTGAAAACACTGTGCCCCAGACCTCTGTCAGTCATTGTGAACACACAGTCAGTCATTGTGGACACACAGTGCCCCAGACCTCTGTCATTCATGGTGAACATAAAGTGCCCCAGACCCCTCTGTCAGCAATTGTGAACACACAGTAACCCAGACCCCTCTGTCAGTCACTGTGAACACACAGTGCCCCAGACAACTCTGTCAGTCATTGTGAACACAAAGTACCACAGACCTCTGTTGGTCATAGTGAACACACAGTGCCTCAGACCTCTGTCAGTCATTGTAAACACACAGTGCCTCAGACCGCAGTCAGTCATTGTCAACACACAGTGCCCCGACATCTGTCAGTCATTGTGAACACACAGTGCCTTCGAACTCTGTCAGTCATGGTGAACACACAGTGCCTCAGGACCCTCTGTCAGTCATTGGGAACAGAGAGTGCCACAAACCTCTGTCAGTCATTGTAAACACACAGATCCTCAGACCATTGTCAGTCATTGTGAACACACAGTGCCTCAGACCTCTGTCAGTCATTTTAAACATACCGTGCTCCTGACCCCTGTCAGTCATTGTGATCACACATCTCCTCAGCCCTCTGTCAGTCATTGTGAACACACAGTGCCTCAAACCTCTGTCCGTCATTGTGAACAAACAATACCCCAGATCTCTGTCAGTCATTGTGAACACACAGTGCCCCAGACCTCTGGCAGTCATTGTGAACACACAGTGCCTCTGACCCCTCTGTCAGTCATTGTGAACACACAGTGCCCCACAACCCTCTGTCAGTCATTGTGAACACACAGTGCCTCAGGACCCTCTGTCAGTCATTGTGAACACACAGTGCTCCAGACCTCTGTAAATCATTGTGAACACAGAGTGCCTCATAACTCTTTCAGTCATTGTGAACACACATTGCCTTTGACTGCTCTTTCAGTCATTGTGAATACACAGTGCCTCATAACTCATTCAGTCATTGTGAACACACAATGCCCCAGACCTCTGTCAGTCATTGTGAACAAACAATGCCCCATACCCCTCTGTCAGTCATTTTGAACACACAGTGCCCCAGACCCCTCTGTCCGTCATTGCGGACACACAGTGCCCCAGACCTCTGTCAGTCATTGTGAACACAAAGTGCCCCAGACCTCTGTTAGTCATTGTGAACACACATTGCCCTAGACCTCTGTTAGTCATTGGGAACGCACAATGCCCCAGACCTCTGTCAGTCATTGTGAACACACAATGCCCCACCCCTCTGTCAGTCATTGTGAACACACAGTGCCCCAAACCCCTCTGTCGGTCATTGCGAACACACTGTTCCTCAGAACTCTGTCAGTCATTGTGAACACACAGTGCCCCAGACCTCTGTCAGTCATTGTGAACACGTATTGCCCCAGAACTCTGTCAGTCATTATGAACACAGAGTGCCTCAGACCTCTGTCAGTCATTGTGAACACACAGTTACTCAGACCCCTCTGTCCGTCATTTTGAACACACAGTGCACCTGACACCTCTGTCAGTCATTGTGAACACACAGTACCCCAGACCACTCTCAGTCATTGTGAACACACACTCAGTCATTGTGAACAAACACTGACACAGACCTCTGTCAGTCATTGTGAACACACAGTCCCCTGAACTCCGTCGATCATTGTGAACACACAGTGGCTCAGACCTCTGTCAGTCATTGTGAACACACAGTGCCCCAGACCTCTGTCAGTCATTTGGAACAGAGAGTGCACCAAACCTCTGTCAGTCATTGTGAACACACTGTGCCTCAGGACCCTCTGTCAGTCATTGTGAACACACAGTGCCTCAGACCTCTGTCAGTCATTTTGAACATACCGTGCTGCAGACCCCTGTCAGTCATTGTGATCACACATCTCCTCAGACCTCTGACAGTCATTGTGAACACACAGTGCCTCAGACCTCTATCCATCATTGTGAACAAACAAAAACCCAGAACTCTGTCAGTCATTGTGAACACACAGTGCCCCAGAACTCTGTCAGTCATTGTGAACACACAGTTCCTCTGACCCCTCAGTCAGTCATTGTGAACACACAGTGCCCCAGACACCTCTGTCAGTCATTGTGAACACACAGTGCCCCAAACCCCTCTGTCAGTCATTGTGAACACACAGTGCCTCAGGATCCTCTGTCAGTCATTGTGAACATGCACTCAGTCATTGTGAACACACAGTGCCCCACACCCCTCTGTCAGTCATTGTGAACACACAGTGCCCCAAACCCCTCTGTCGGTCATTGCGAACACACTGTTCCTCAGAACTCTGTCAGTCATTGTGAACACACAGTGCCCCAGACCTCTGTCAGTCATTGTGAACACGTATTGCCCCAGAACTCTGTCAGTCATTATGAACACAGAGTGCCTCAGACCTCTGTCAGTCATTGTGAACACACAGTTACTCAGACCCCTCTGTCCGTCATTTTGAACACACAGTGCACCTGACACCTCTGTGAGTCATTGTGAACACACAGTACCCCAGACCACTCTCAGTCATTGTGAACACACACTCAGTCATTGTGAACAAACACTGACACAGACCTCTGTCAGTCATTGTGAACAGACAGTCCCCTGAACTCCGTCGATCATTGTGAACACAGTGGCTCAGACCTCTGTCAGTCATTGTGAACACACAATGCCCCAGACCTCTGTCAGTCATTGTGAACACACAGTGCCTTAGACCTCTGTCAGTCATTGTGAACACACAGTGCCTCAGGACCCTCTGTCAGTCATTGGGAACAGAGAGTGCACCAAACCTCTGTCAGTCATTGTGAACACACTGTGCCTCAGGAACCTCTGTCAGTCATTGTGAACACACAGTGCCTCAGACCTCTGTCAGTCATTTTGAACATACCGTGCTGCAGACCCCTGTCAGTCATTGTGATCACACATCTCCTCAGACCTCTGTCAGTCATTGTGAACACACAGTGCCTCAGACCTCTATCCATCATTGTGAACAAACAAAAACCCAGAACTCTGTCAGTCATTGTGAACACACAGTGCCCCAGAACTCTGTCAGTCATTGTGAACACACAGTTCCTCTGACCCCTCAGTCAGTCATTGTGAACACACAGTGCCCCAGACACCTCTGTCAGTCATTGTGAACACACAGTGCCCCAAACCCCTCTGTCAGTCATTGTGAACACACAGTGCCTCAGGATCCTCTGTCAGTCATTGTGAACATGCACTCAGTCATTGTGAACACACAGTGCCCCACACCCCTCTGTCAGTCATTGTGAACACACAGTGCCCCACACCCCTCTTTCAGTCATTGTGAACATACAGTGCCTCAGAACTCTGTCAGTCATTGTGAACACACAGTACCCCAGACCTCTGTCGATCATTGTGAACACACAGTGGCTCAGACCGCTGTCAGTCATTGTGAACACACAGTGCCCCAGACCTCTGTCAGTCATTGTGAACACACAGTGCCTTAGACCTCTGTCAGTCATTGTGAACACACAGTGCCTCAGGACCCTCTGTCAGTCATTGGGAACAGAGAGTGCCCCAAACTTCTGTCGGTCATTGTGAACACACAGTGCCTCAGGACCCTCTGTCAGTCATTAGGAACAGAGAGTGCCCCAAACCTCTGTCAGTCATTGTAAACACACTGTTCCTCAGACCTTTGTCAGTCATTGTGAAAACAATGTGCCTCAGACCTCTGTCAGTCATTTTGAACATACAGTGCTCCAGACCCCTGTCAGTCATTGATGATCACACATCTCCTCAGACCTATGTCAGTCATTGTGAAAACACTGTGCCCCAGACCTCTGTCAGTCATTGTGAACACACAGTCAGTCATTGTGGACACACAGTGCCCCAGACCTCTGTCATTCATGGTGAACATAAAGTGCCCCAGACCCCTCTGTCAGCAATTGTGAACACACAGTAACCCAGACCCCTCTGTCAGTCATGGTGAACACACAGTGCCTCAGGACCCTCTGTCAGTCATTGGGAACAGAGAGTGCCACAAACCTCTGTCAGTCATTGTAAACACACAGTTCCTCAGACCATTGTCAGTCATTGTGAACACACAGTGCCTCAGATATCTGTCAGTCATTTTAAACATACCGTGCTCCAGACCCCTGTCAGTCATTGTGATCACACATCTCCTCAGCCCTCTGTCAGTCATTGTGAACACACAGTGCCTCAGACCTCTGTCCGTCATTGTGAACAAACAATACCCCAGATCTCTGTCAGTCATTGTGAACACACAGTGCCCCAGACATCTGGCAGTCATTGTGAACACACAGTGCCTCTGACCACTCTGTCAGTCTTTGTGAACAAACAGTGCCCCAGACACCTCTGTCAGTCATTGTGAACACACAGTGCCTGAAACCTCTGTCAGTCATTGTGAACACACAGTGCCTCAGACCTCCGTCAGTCATTGTGAACCCACAGTTCCTCTGACCCCTCTGTCAGCCATTGTGAACACACAGTGCCCCAGACAACTCTGTCAGTCATTGTGAACACACAGTAACCCAGACCCCTCTGTCAGTCATTGTGGACACACAGTGCCCCAGACCTCTGTCAGTCATGGTGAACACGCAGTGCCCCTCACCCTTCTGTTAGTTATTGTGATCTCACAGTGCCTCACACCTCTGTCAGTCATTGTGAACACACAGTACCACAGACCTCTGTCGGTCATAGTGAACACACAGTGCCTCAGACCTCTGTCAGTCATTGTAAACACACAGTGCCTCAGACCTCTGTCAGTCATTGTCAACACACAGTGCCCCGACCTCTGTCAGTCATTGGGAACAGAGAGAGCCCCAAACCTCTGTCAGTCATTGTAAACAAACAGTTCCTCAGACCTTTGTCAGTCATTGTGAAAACGCTGTGCCTCAGACCTCCGCCAGTCATTTTGAGCATACCATGCTCCAGACCCCTGTCAGTCATTGTGATCACATATCTCCTCAGACCTCTGTCAGTCATTGTGAACACACAGTGCACCAAACCTCTGTCAGTCATTGTGAACACACAGTGCACCAGACCACTGTCAGTCATTGTGAACACACAGTGCCTCAGACCTCTGTCAGTCATTTTGAACATACCGTGCCCCAGACCCCTGTCAGTCATTGTGATCACACATTGCCTCAGACCTCTGTCAGTCATTGTGAACACACAGTGCCTCAGACATCTATCCATCATTGTGAACAAACAATACCCCAGACCTCTGTCAGTCATTGTGAACACACAGTGCCCCAGACCTCTGTCAGTCATTGTGAACACACAGTGCCTCAGGACCCTCTGTCAGTCATTGTGAACACACAGTGCTCCAGACCTCTGTAAATCATTGTGAACACAGAGTGCCTCATAACTCTTTCAGTCATTGTGAACACACAGTGCCTCAGACCCCTGTCAGTCATTGTGAACACACAGTACCCCAGACTTCTCTCAGTCATTGTGAACACACACTGACACAGACCTCTGTCAGTCATTGTGAACACACAGTCCCCTGACCTCCGTCGATCATTGTGAACACACAGTGGCTCAGACCGCTGTCAGTCATTGTGAACACACAGTGCCCCAGACCTCTGTCAGTCATTGTGAACACAAAGTGCCCCAGACCTCTGTTAGTCATTGTGAACACACATTGCCCTAGACCTCTGTCAGTCATTGGGAACGCACAATGCCCCAGACCTCTGTCAGTCATTGTGAACACACAATGCCCCACCCCTCTGTCAGTCATTGTGAACACACAGTGCCCCAAACCCCTCTGTCGGTCATTGCGAACACACTGTTCCTCAGAACTCTGTCAGTCATTGTGAACACACAGTGCCCCAGACCTCTGTCAGTCATTGTGAACACGTATTGCCCCAGAACTCTGTCAGTCATTATGAACACAGAGTGCCTCAGACCTCTGTCAGTCATTGTGAACACACAGTTACTCAGACCCCTCGGTCCGTCATTTTGAACACACAGTGCACCTGACACCTCTGTCAGTCATTGTGAACACACAGTAACCCAGACCCCTCTGTCAGTCATGGTGAACACAAAGTGCCCCACACTCCGCTGTCAGTCATTGTGAACACACAGTGCCACAGACCTCTGTCGGTCATAGTGAACACACAGTGCCTCAGACCTCTGTCAGTCATTGAGAACACACAGTGCCTCAGACCTCTGTCAGTCATTGTCAACTCACATTGCCCCGACCTCTGTCAGTCATTGTGAACACACTGTGCCCCAAACCTGTGTCAGTCATTGAGAACACGCTCTCAGTCATCGTGAACAAACAGTGCCCCACACCCCTCTCTCAGTCATTGTGAACACACAGTGCCTCAGAGCTCTGCCAGTCATTGTGAACACACAGTGCCTCAGGCCCCTCTGTCAGTCATTGTGAACACACAAAAACCCAGACCCCTCTGTAAGTCATTGTGAACACGCAGAGTCCCAGACACCTCTGTCAGTCATTGTGGACACAAAGTGCCTCAAAGCTCTGTCAGTAATTGTGAACACACAAAAACGAAGACCTCTGTCAGTCATTGTGAACACACAGTGCCTCAAACCTATGTCAGTCATTGTGAACACACAGTTCCTCAGATCTCTGTCAGTCATTGTGAACACATATTGCCTCAGATCTCTGTCGGTCATCGTGAACACACAGATCCTCAGATCTCCGTCAGTCATTGTGAACACACAGTACCCCAGACCTCTGTCAGTCATTGTGAACACACAGTCCCCTGACCTCCGTCGATCATTGTGAACACACAGTGGCTCAGACCGCTGTCAGTCATTGTGAACACACAGTGCCCCAGACCTCTGTCAGTCATTGTGAACACACAGTGCCTTAGACCTCTGTCAGTCATTGTGAACACACAGTGCCTCAGGACCCTCTGTCAGTCATTGGGAACAGAGAGTGCCCCAAACTTCTGTCGGTCATTGTGAACACACAGTGCCTCAGGACCCTCTGTCAGTCATTAGGAACAGAGAGTGCCCCAAACCTCTGTCAGTCATTGTAAACACACTGTTCCTCAGACCTTTGTCAGTCATTGTGAAAACAATGTGCCTCAGACCTCTGTCAGTCATTTTGAACATACAGTGCTCCAGACCCCTGTCAGTCATTGATGATCACACATCTCCTCAGACCTATGTCAGTCATTGTGAAAACACTGTGCCCCAGACCTCTGTCAGTCATTGTGAACACACAGTCAGTCATTGTGGACACACAGTGCCCCAGACCTCTGTCATTCATGGTGAACATAAAGTGCCCCAGACCCCTCTGTCAGCAATTGTGAACACACAGTAACCCAGACCCCTCTGTCAGTCACTGTGAACACACAGTGCCCCAGAAAACTCTGTCAGTCATTGTGAACACAAAGTACCACAGACCTCTGTTGGTCATAGTGAACACACAGTGCCTCAGACCTCTGTCAGTCATTGTAAACACACAGTGCCTCAGACCGCAGTCAGTCATTGTCAACACACAGTGCCCCGACATCTGTCAGTCATTGTGAACACACAGTGCCTTCGAACTCTGTCAGTCATGGTGAACACACAGTGCCTCAGGACCCTCTGTCAGTCATTGGGAACAGAGAGTGCCACAAACCTCTGTCAGTCATTGTAAACACACAGATCCTCAGACCATTGTCAGTCATTGTGAACACACAGTGCCTCAGACCTCTGTCAGTCATTTTAAACATACCGTGCTCCTGACCCCTGTCAGTCATTGTGATCACACATCTCCTCAGCCCTCTGTCAGTCATTGTGAACACACAGTGCCTCAAACCTCTGTCCGTCATTGTGAACAAACAATACCCCAGATCTCTGTCAGTCATTGTGAACACACAGTGCCCCAGACCTCTGGCAGTCATTGTGAACACACAGTGCCTCTGACCCCTCTGTCAGTCATTGTGAACACACAGTGCCCCACAACCCTCTGTCAGTCATTGTGAACACACAGTGCCTCAGATCTCTTTCAGTCATTGTGAACACACAGTGCCTCAGACCTCTGTCAGTCATTGTGAACACACAGTGGCTCAGACCTCTGTCAGTCATTGTCAACACGCAGTGCACCAGACCTCTGTCAGTCATTGTGAACACACAGTGCCCCAGACACCTCTGTCAGTCATTGTGAACACACAGTGCCCCAGACCCCTCTGTCAGTCATTGTGAACACATAGTAAACCAGACCCCTCTGTCAGTCATTGTGAACACACAGTGCCCCAAACCTCTGGCAGACATTGTGAACACACAGTGCCTCTGACCCCTCTGTCAGTCATTGTGAACACACAGTGCCCCACAACCCTCTGTCAGTCATTGTGAACACACAGTGCCTCAGATCTCTTTCAGTCATTGTGAACACACAGTGCCTCAGACCTCTGTCAGTCATTGTGAACACGCAGTGGCTCAGACCTCTGTCAGTCATTGTCAACACACAGTGCACCAGACCTCTGTCAGTCATTGTGAACACACAGTGCCTCTGACCCCTCTGTCAGTCATTGTGAACACACAGTGCCCCAGACACCTCTGTCAGTCATTGTGAACACATAGTAAACCAGACACCTCTGTCAGTCATTGTAAATGCACAGTAACACAGATCCCTCTGTCAGTCATTGTGGACACACAGTGCCCCAGACCTCTGTCAGTCATGGTAAACACACAGTGCCCCTCACCCCTCTGTTAGTTATTGTGATCTCACAGTGCCTCACACCTCTGTCAGTCATTGTGAACACACAGTACCACAGACCTCTGTCGGTCATTGTCAACACACAGTGCCCCGACATCTGTCAGTCATTGTGAACACACAGCGCCTCAGGACCCTCTGTCAGTCATTGGGAACAGAGAGTGCCCCAAACCTCTGTCAGTCATTGTAAACACACAGTTCCTCAGACCTTTGTCAGTCATTGTGAAAACACTGTGCCTCAGACCTCTGTCAGTCATTTTGAGCATACCATGCTCCAGACCGCTGTCAGTCATTGTGATCACATATCTCCTCAGACCTCTGTCAGTCATTGTGAACACACAGTGCCTCAGACCTCTGTCAGTCATTTTGAACATAACATGCTCCAGACCCCTGTCAGTCATTGTGATCACACATCTTCTCAGACCTCTGTCAGTCATTTTGAACACACAGTGCCTCAGACCTCTATCCATCATTGTGAACAAACAATACCCCAGACCTCTGTCAGTTATTGTGAACACACAGTGCCCCAGACCTCTGTCAGTCATTGTGAACACACAGTGCCTCTGACCTCTGTCAGTCATTGTGAACACACAGTTCCTCTGACCCCTCTGTCAGTCATTGTGAACACACAGTGCCCGAGACACCTCTGTCAGTCATTGTGAACACACAGTGCCCCAAACCCCTCTGTCAGTCATTGTGAACACACAGTGCCTCAGGACCCTCTGTCAGTCATTGTGAACACGCACTCAGTCATTGTGAACACACAGTGCCCCACACCCCTCTGTCAGTCATTGTGAACACACAGTGCCCCACACCCCTCTGTCAGTCATTGTGAACATACAGTGCCTCAGACCTCTGTCAGTCATTGTGAACACACAGTACCCCAGACCTCTGTTAGTCATTGTGAACACACAGTGCCTCAGACCTCTGTCAGTCATTGTGAACACACAGTCACTCATTGTGAACAAACAGTGCCTCAGACCACTGTCAGTCATTGTGAACACAAAGTGCCCCAGAACTCTGAAGGCATTGCTAACACACAGTCACTCAGAACCCTCTGTCAGTCATTGTGAACACACAGTGCCTCAGGACCCTCTGTCAGTCATTGTGAACACACAGTGCTCCAGACCTCTGTAAATCATTGTGAACACAGAGTGCCTCATAACGCTTTCAGTCATTGTGAACACACATTGCCTTTGACTGCTCTTTCAGTCATTGTGAATACACAGTGCCTCATAACTCATTCAGTCATTGTGAACACACAATGCCCCAGACCTCTGTCAGTCATTGTGAACAAACAATGCCCCATACCCCTCTGTCAGTCATTTTGAACACACAGTGCCCCAGACCCCTCTGTCCGTCATTGCGGACACACAGTGCCCCAGACCTCTGTCAGTCATTGTGAACACAAAGTGCCCCAGACCTCTGTTAGTCATTGTGAACACACATTGCCCTAGACCTCTGTCAGTCATTGGGAACGCACAATGCCCCAGACCTCTGTCAGTCATTGTGAACACACAATGCCCCACCCCTCTGTCAGTCATTGTGAACACACAGTGCCCCAAACCACTCTGTCGGTCATTGCGAACACACTGTTCCTCAGAACTCTGTCAGTCATTGTGAACACACAGTGCCCCAGACCTCTGTCAGTCATTGTGAACACGTATTGCCCCAGAACTCTGTCAGTCATTATGAACACAGAGTGCCTCAGACCTCTGTCAGTCATTGTGAACACACAGTTACTCAGACCCCTCGGTCCGTCATTTTGAACACACAGTGCACCTGACACCTCTGTCAGTCATTGTGAACACACAGTAACCCAGACCCCTCTGTCAGTCATGGTGAACACAAAGTGCCCCACACTCCGCTGTCAGTCATTGTGAACACACAGTGCCACAGACCTCTGTCGGTCATAGTGAACACACAGTGCCTCAGACCTCTGTCAGTCATTGAGAACACACAGTGCCTCAGACCTCTGTCAGTCATTGTCAACTCACATTGCCCCGACCTCTGTCAGTCATTGTGAACACACTGTGCCCCAAACCTGTGTCAGTCATTGAGAACACGCTCTCAGTCATTGTGAACAAACAGTGCCCCACACCCCTCTCTCAGTCATTGTGAACACACAGTGCCTCAGAGCTCTGCCAGTCATTGTGAACACACAGTGCCTCAGGCCCCTCTGTCAGTCATTGTGAACACACAAAAACCCAGACCCCTCTGTCAGTCATTGTGAACACACAAAAACCCAGACCCCTCTGTCAGTCATTGTGAACACGCAGAGTCCCAGACACCTCTGTCAGTCATTGTGGACACAAAGTGCCTCAAAGCTCTGTCAGTAATTGTGAACACACAAAAACGAAGACCTCTGTCAGTCATTGTGAACACACAGTGCCTCAAACCTATGTCAGTCATTGTGAACACACAGTTCCTCAGATCTCTGTCAGTCATTGTGAACACATATTGCCTCAGATCTCTGTCGGTCATCGTGAACACACAGATCCTCAGATCTCCGTCAGTCATTGTGAACACACAGTGCCTCAGACCCCTGTCAGTCATTGTGAACACACAGTACCCCAGACTTCTCTCAGTCATTGTGAACACACACTGACACAGACCTCTGTCAGTCATTGTGAACACACCGTCCCCTGACCTCCGTCGATCATTGTGAACACACAGTGGCTCAGACCGCTGTCAGTCATTGTGAACACACAGTGCCCCAGACCTCTGTCAGTCATTGTGAACACACAGTGCCTTAGACCTCTGTCAGTCATTGTGAACACACAGTGCCTCAGGACCCTCTGTCAGTCATTGGGAACAGAGAGTGCCCCAAACCTCTGTCAGTCATTGTGAGCACACAGAGCCTCAGGACCCTCTGTCAGTCATTGAGAACAGAGAGTGCCCCAAACCTCTCTCAGTCATTGTAAACACAGAGTTCCTCAGACCTTTCTCAGTCATTGTGAAAACAATGTGCCTCAGACCTCTGTCAGTCATTTTGAACATACAGTGCCCCAAACCCCTCTGTCAGTGATTGTGAACACACAGTGCCACAGGACCCTCTGTCAGTCATTGTGAACACGCACTCAGTCATTGTGAACACACAGTGCCCCACACCCCTCTGTCAGTCATTGTGAACACACAGTGCCGCAGACCTCTGTCAGTCATTGTGAACACACAGTACCCCAGACCTCTGTCAGTCATTGTGAACACACAGTCCCCTGACCTCCGTCGATCATTGTGAACACACAGTGGCTCAGACCGCTGTCAGTCATTGTGAACACACAGTGCCCCAGACCTCTGTCAGTCATTGTGAACACACAGTGCCCCAGACCTCTGTCAGTCATTGTGAACACACAGTGCCTCAGGACCCTCTGTCAGTCATTGGGAACAGAGAGTGCCCCAAACCTCTGTCAGTCATTGTGAACACACAGTGCCTCAGGACCCTCTGTCAGTCATTGGGAACAGAGAGTGCCCCAAACCTCTGTCAGTCATTGTAAACACAGAGTTCCTCAGACCTTTGTCAGTCATTGTGAAAACAATGTGCCTCAGACCTCTGTCAGTCATTTTGAACATACAGTGCTCCAGATCCCTGTCAGTCATTGATGATCACACATCTCCTCAGACCTATGTCAGTCATTGTGAAAACACAGAGCCCCAGACCTGTGTCAGTCATTGTGAACATACAGTGCCCCAGACCTCTGTCAGTCATGGTGAAAACACAGTAACCCAGACCCCTCTGTCAATCATTGTGAACACACAGTGCCCCAGACCCCTCTGTAAGTCATTGTGAACACAAAGTGCCCCAGACACCTCTGTCATTCATTGTGAACACACAGTCAGTCATTGTGGACACACAGTGCCCCAGACCTCTGTCAGTCATGGTGAACACAAAGTGCCCCAGACCCCTCTGTCAGTCATTGTGAACACACAGTAACCCAGACCCATCTGTCCGTCATTGTGAACACACAGTGCCCCAGACAAATCTGTCAGTCATTGTGAACACACAGTACCACAGACCTCTGTCGGTCATAGTGAACACACAGTTCCTCAGATCTCTGTCAGTCATTGTGAACACATATTGCCTCAGATCTCTGTCGGTCATCGTGAACACACAGATCCTCAGATCTCCGTCAGTCATTGTGAACACACAGTGCCTCAGACCCCTGTCAGTCATTGTGAACACACAGTACCCCAGACTTCTCTCAGTCATTGTGAACACACACTGACACAGACCTCTGTCAGTCATTGTGAACACACAGTCCCCTGACCTCCGTCGATCATTGTGAACACACAGTGGCTCAGACCGCTGTCAGTCATTGTGAACACACAGTGCCCCAGACCTCTGTCAGTCATTGTGAACACACAGTGCCTTAGACCTCTGTCAGTCATTGTGAACACACAGTGCCTCAGGACCCTCTGTCAGTCATTGGGAACAGAGAGTGCCCCAAACCTCTGTCAGTCATTGTGAGCACACAGAGCCTCAGGACCCTCTGTCAGTCATTGAGAACAGAGAGTGCCCCAAACCTCTCTCAGTCATTGTAAACACAGAGTTCCTCAGACCTTTCTCAGTCATTGTGAAAACAATGTGCCTCAGACCTCTGTCAGTCATTTTGAACATACAGTGCCCCAAACCCCTCTGTCAGTGATTGTGAACACACAGTGCCACAGGACCCTCTGTCAGTCATTGTGAACACGCACTCAGTCATTGTGAACACACAGTGCCCCACACCCCTCTGTCAGTCATTGTGAACACACAGTGCCGCAGACCTCTGTCAGTCATTGTGAACACACAGTACCCCAGACCTCTGTCAGTCATTGTGAACACACAGTCCCCTGACCTCCGTCGATCATTGTGAACACACAGTGGCTCAGACCGCTGTCAGTCATTGTGAACACACAGTGCCCCAGACCTCTGTCAGTCATTGTGAACACACAGTGCCCCAGACCTCTGTCAGTCATTGTGAACACACAGTGCCTCAGGACCCTCTGTCAGTCATTGGGAACAGAGAGTGCCCCAAACCTCTGTCAGTCATTGTGAACACACAGTGCCTCAGGACCCTCTGTCAGTCATTGTGAACACACAGTGCCTCAGGACCCTCTGTCAGTCATTGGGAACAGAGAGTGCCCCAAACCTCTGTCAGTCATTGTGAACACACAGTGCCTCAGGACCCTCTGTCAGTCATTGGGAACAGAGAGTGCCCCAAACCTCTGTCAGTCATTGTAAACACAGAGTTCCTCAGACCTTTGTCAGTCATTGTGAAAACAATGTGCCTCAGACCTCTGTCAGTCATTTTGAACATACAGTGCTCCAGACCCCTGTCAGTCATTGATGATCACACATCTCCTCAGACCTATGTCAGTCATTGTGAAAACACAGTGCCCCAGACCTGTGTCAGTCATTGTGAACATACAGTGCCCCAGACCTCTGTCAGTCATGGTGAAAACACAGTAACCCAGACCCCTCTGTCAATCATTGTGAACACACAGTGCCCCAGACCCCTCTGTAAGTCATTGTGAACACAAAGTGCCCCAGACACCTCTGTCATTCATTGTGAACACACAGTCAGTCATTGTGGACACACAGTGCCCCAGACCTCTGTCAGTCATGGTGAACACAAAGTGCCCCAGACCCCTCTGTCAGTCATTGTGAACACACAGTAACCCAGACCCATCTGTCCGTCATTGTGAACACACAGTGCCCCAGACAAATCTGTCAGTCATTGTGAACACACAGTACCACAGACCTCTGTCGGTCATAGTGAACACACAGTGCCTCAGACCTCTGTCAGTCATTGTAAACACACAGTGCCTCAGATCTCTGTCAGTCATTGTCAACACACAGTGCCGCGACCTCTGTCAGTCATTGTGAACACACAGTGCCTTCGACCTCTGTCAGTCATTGTGAACACACAGTGCCTCAGGACCCTCTGTCAGTCATTGGGAACAGAGAGTGCCACAAACCTCTGTCAGTCATTGTAAACACACAGTTCCTCAGACCATTGTCAGTCATTGTGAACACACAGTGCCTCAGATCTCTGTCAGTCATTTTAAACATACCGTGCTCCAGACCCCTGTCAGTCATTGTGATCACACATCTCCTCAGCCCTCTGTCAGTCATTGTGAACACACAGTGCCTCAGACCTCTGTCCGTCATTGTGAACAAACAATACCCCAGATCTCTGTCAGTCATTGTGAACACACAGTGCCCCAGACATCTGGCAGTCATTGTGAACACACAGTGCCTCTGACCACTCTGTCAGTCTTTGTGAACAAACAGTGCCCAGACACCTCTGTCAGTCATTGTGAACACACAGTGCCTGAAACCTCTGTCAGTCATTGTGAACACACAGTGCCTCAGACCTCCGTCAGTCATTGTGAACCCACAGTTCCTCTGACCCCTCTGTCAGCCATTGTGAACACACAGTGCCCCAGACACCTCTGTCAGTCATTGTGAACACACAGTAACCCAGACCCCTCTGTCGGTCATTGCGAACACACTGTTCCTCAGAACTCTGTCAGTCATTGTGAACACACAGTGCCCCAGACCTCTGTCAGTCATTGTGAACACGTATTGCCCCAGAACTCTGTCAGTCATTATGAACACAGAGTGCCTCAGACCTCTGTCAGTCATTGTGAACACACAGTTACTCAGACCCCTCGGTCCGTCATTTTGAACACACAGTGCACCTGACACCTCTGTCAGTCATTGTGAACACACAGTAACCCAGACCCCTCTGTCAGTCATGGTGAACACAAAGTGCCCCACACTCCGCTGTCAGTCATTGTGAACACACAGTGCCACAGACCTCTGTCGGTCATAGTGAACACACAGTGCCTCAGACCTCTGTCAGTCATTGAGAACACACAGTGCCTCAGACCTCTGTCAGTCATTGTCAACTCACATTGCCCCGACCTCTGTCAGTCATTGTGAACACACTGTGCCCCAAACCTGTGTCAGTCATTGAGAACACGCTCTCAGTCATTGTGAACAAACAGTGCCCCACACCCCTCTCTCAGTCATTGTGAACACACAGTGCCTCAGAGCTCTGCCAGTCATTGTGAACACACAGTGCCTCAGGCCCCTCTGTCAGTCATTGTGAACACACAAAAACCCAGACCCCTCTGTAAGTCATTGTAAACACGCAGAGTCCCAGACACCTCTGTCAGTCATTGTGGACACAAAGTGCCTCAAAGCTCTGTCAGTAATTGTGAACACACAAAAACGAAGACCTCTGTCAGTCATTGTGAACACACAGTGCCTCAAACCTATGTCAGTCATTGTGAACACACAGTTCCTCAGATCTCTGTCAGTCATTGTGAACACATATTGCCTCAGATCTCTGTCGGTCATCGTGAACACACAGATCCTCAGATCTCCGTCAGTCATTGTGAACACACAGTGCCTCAGACCCCTGTCAGTCATTGTGAACACACAGTACCCCAGACTTCTCTCAGTCATTGTGAACACACACTGACACAGACCTCTGTCAGTCATTGTGAACACACAGTCCCCTGACCTCCGTCGATCATTGTGAACACACAGTGGCTCAGACCGCTGTCAGTCATTGTGAACACACAGTGCCCCAGACCTCTGTCAGTCATTGTGAACACACAGTGCCTTAGACCTCTGTCAGTCATTGTGAACACACAGTGCCTCAGGACCCTCTGTCAGTCATTGGGAACAGAGAGTGCCCCAAACCTCTGTCAGTCATTGTGAGCACACAGAGCCTCAGGACCCTCTGTCAGTCATTGAGAACAGAGAGTGCCCCAAACCTCTCTCAGTCATTGTAAACACAGAGTTCCTCAGACCTTTCTCAGTCATTGTGAAAACAATGTGCCTCAGACCTCTGTCAGTCATTTTGAACATACAGTGCCCCAAACCCCTCTGTCAGTGATTGTGAACACACAGTGCCACAGGACCCTCTGTCAGTCATTGTGAACACGCACTCAGTCATTGTGAACACACAGTGCCCCACACCCCTCTGTCAGTCATTGTGAACACACAGTGCCGCAGACCTCTGTCAGTCATTGTGAACACACAGTACCCCAGACCTCTGTCAGTCATTGTGAACACACAGTCCCCTGACCTCCGTCGATCATTGTGAACACACAGTGGCTCAGACCGCTGTCAGTCATTGTGAACACACAGTGCCCCAGACCTCTGTCAGTCATTGTGACCACACAGTGCCCCAGACCTCTGTCAGTCATTGTGAACACACAGTGCCTCAGGACCCTCTGTAAGTCATTGTGAACACAAAGTGCCCCAGACCCCTCTGTCATTCATTGTGAACACACAGTCAGTCATTGTGGACACACAGTGCCCCAGACCTCTGTCAGTCATGGTGAACACAAAGTGCCCCAGACCATCTGTCAGTCATTGTGAACACACAGTAACCCAGACCCATCTGTCCATCATTGTGAACACACAGTGCCCCAGACAAATCTGTCAGTCATTGTGAACACACAGTACCACAGACCTCTGTCGGTCATAGTGAACACACAGTGCCTCAGACCTCTGTCAGTCATTGTAAACACACAGTGCCTCAGATCTCTGTCAGTTATTGTCAACACACAGTGCCGCGACCTCTGTCAGTCATTGTGAACACACAGTGCCTTCGACCTCTGTCAGTCATGGTGAACACACAGTGCCTCAGGACCCTCTGTCAGTCATTGGGAACAGAGAGTGCCACAAACCTCTGTCAGTCATTGTAAACACACAGTTCCTCAGACCATTGTCAGTCATTGTGAACACACAGTGCCTCAGATCTCTGTCAGTCATTTTAAACATACCGTGCTCCAGACCCCTGTCAGTCATTGTGATCACACATCTCCTCAGCCCTCTGTCAATCATTGTGAACACACAGTGCCTCAGACCTCTGTCCGTCATTGTGAACAAACAATACCCCAGATCTCTGTCAGTCATTGTGAACACACAGTGCCCCAGACATCTGGCAGTCATTGTGAACACACAGTGCCTCTGACCCCTCTGTCAGTCTTTGTGAACACACAGTGCCCCAGACACCTCTGTCAGTCATTGTGAACACACAGTGCCTGAAACCTCTGTCAGTCATTGTGAACACACAGTGCCTCAGACCTCCGTCAGTCATTGTGAACCCACAGTTCCTCTGACCCCTCTGTCAGCCATTGTGAACACACAGTGCCCCAGACACCTCTGTCAGTCATTGTGAACACACAGTAACCCAGACCCCTCTGTCAGTCATTGTGGACACACAGTGCCCCAGACCTCTGTCAGTCATGGTGAACACGCAGTGCCCCTCACCCTTCTGTTAGTTATTGTGATCTCACAGTGCCTCACACCTCTGTCAGTCATTGTGAACACACAGTACCACAGACCTCTGTCGGTCATAGTGAACACACAGTGCCTCAGACCTCTGTCAGTCATTGTAAACACACAGTGCCTCAGACCTCTGTCAGTCATTGTCAACACACAGTGCCCCGACCTCTGTCAGTCATTGGGAACAGAGAGAGCCCCAAACCTCTGTCAGTCATTGTAAACAAACAGTTCCTCAGACCTTTGTCAGTCATTGTGAAAACGCTGTGCCTCAGACCTCCGCCAGTCATTTTGAGCATACCATGCTCCAGACCCCTGTCAGTCATTGTGATCACATATCTCCTCAGACCTCTGTCAGTCATTGTGAACTTACAGTGCACCAAACCTCTGTCAGTCATTGTGAACACACAGTGCCCCAGACCTCTGTCAGTCATTGTGAACACACAGTGCCTTAGACCTCTGTCAGTCATTGTGAACACACAGTGCCTCAGGACCCTCTGTCAGTCATTGGGAACAGAGAGTGCCCCAAACCTCTGTCAGTCATTGTGAGCACACAGAGCCTCAGGACCCTCTGTCAGTCATTGAGAACAGAGAGTGCCCCAAACCTCTCTCAGTCATTGTAAACACAGAGTTCCTCAGACCTTTCTCAGTCATTGTGAAAACAATGTGCCTCAGACCTCTGTCAGTCATTTTGAACATACAGTGCCCCAAACCCCTCTGTCAGTGATTGTGAACACACAGTGCCACAGGACCCTCTGTCAGTCATTGTGAACACGCACTCAGTCATTGTGAACACACAGTGCCCCACACCCCTCTGTCAGTCATTGTGAACACACAGTGCCGCAGACCTCTGTCAGTCATTGTGAACACACAGTACCCCAGACCTCTGTCAGTCATTGTGAACACACAGTCCCCTGACCTCCGTCGATCATTGTGAACACACAGTGGCTCAGACCGCTGTCAGTCATTGTGAACACACAGTGCCCCAGACCTCTGTCAGTCATTGTGAACACACAGTGCCCCAGACCTCTGTCAGTCATTGTGAACACACAGTGCCTCAGGACCCTCTGTCAGTCATTGGGAACAGAGAGTGCCCCAAACCTCTGTCAGTCATTGTGAACACACAGTGCCTCAGGACCCTCTGTCAGTCATTGGGAACAGAGAGTGCCCCAAACCTCTGTCAGTCATTGTAAACACAGAGTTCCTCAGACCTTTGTCAGTCATAGTGAACACACAGTGCCTCAGACCTCTGTCAGTCATTGAGAACACACAGTGCCTCAGACCTCTGTCAGTCATTGTCAACTCACATTGCCCCGACCTCTGTCAGTCATTGTGAACACACTGTGCCCCAAACCTGTGTCAGTCATTGAGAACACGCTCTCAGTCATTGTGAACAAACAGTGCCCCACACCCCTCTCTCAGTCATTGTGAACACACAGTGCCTCAGAGCTCTGCCAGTCATTGTGAACACACAGTGCCTCAGGCCCCTCTGTCAGTCATTGTGAACACACAAAAACCCAGACCCCTCTGTAAGTCATTGTAAACACGCAGAGTCCCAGACACCTCTGTCAGTCATTGTGGACACAAAGTGCCTCAAAGCTCTGTCAGTAATTGTGAACACACAAAAACGAAGACCTCTGTCAGTCATTGTGAACACACAGTGCCTCAAACCTATGTCAGTCATTGTGAACACACAGTTCCTCAGATCTCTGTCAGTCATTGTGAACACATATTGCCTCAGATCTCTGTCGGTCATCGTGAACACACAGATCCTCAGATCTCCGTCAGTCATTGTGAACACACAGTGCCTCAGACCCCTGTCAGTCATTGTGAACACACAGTACCCCAGACTTCTCTCAGTCATTGTGAACACACACTGACACAGACCTCTGTCAGTCATTGTGAACACACAGTCCCCTGACCTCCGTCGATCATTGTGAACACACAGTGGCTCAGACCGCTGTCAGTCATTGTGAACACACAGTGCCCCAGACCTCTGTCAGTCATTGTGAACACACAGTGCCTTAGACCTCTGTCAGTCATTGTGAACACACAGTGCCTCAGGACCCTCTGTCAGTCATTGGGAACAGAGAGTGCCCCAAACCTCTGTCAGTCATTGTGAGCACACAGAGCCTCAGGACCCTCTGTCAGTCATTGAGAACAGAGAGTGCCCCAAACCTCTCTCAGTCATTGTAAACACAGAGTTCCTCAGACCTTTCTCAGTCATTGTGAAAACAATGTGCCTCAGACCTCTGTCAGTCATTTTGAACATACAGTGCCCCAAACCCCTCTGTCAGTGATTGTGAACACACAGTGCCACAGGACCCTCTGTCAGTCATTGTGAACACGCACTCAGTCATTGTGAACACACAGTGCCCCACACCCCTCTGTCAGTCATTGTGAACACACAGTGCCGCAGAACTCTGTCAGTCATTGTGAACACACAGTACCCCAGACCTCTGTCAGTCATTGTGAACACACAGTCCCCTGACCTCCGTCGATCATTGTGAACACACAGTGGCTCAGACCGCTGTCAGTCATTGTGAACACACAGTGCCCCAGACCTCTGTCAGTCATTGTGACCACACAGTGCCCCAGACCTCTGTCAGTCATTGTGAACACACAGTGCCTCAGGAACCTCTGTAAGTCATTGTGAACACAAAGTGCCCCAGACCCCTCTGTCATTCATTGTGAACACACAGTCAGTCATTGTGGACACACAGTGCCCCAGACCTCTGTCAGTCATGGTGAACACAAAGTGCCCCAGACCCCTCTGTCAGTCATTGTGAACACACAGTAACCCAGACCCATCTGTCCATCATTGTGAACACACAGTGCCCCAGACAAATCTGTCAGTCATTGTGAACACACAGTACCACAGACCTCTGTCGGTCATAGTGAACACACAGTGCCTCAGACCTCTGTCAGTCATTGTAAACACACAGTGCCTCAGATCTCTGTCAGTTATTGTCAACACACAGTGCCGCGACCTCTGTCAGTCATTGTGAACACACAGTGCCTTCGACCTCTGTCAGTCATGGTGAACACACAGTGCCTCAGGACCCTCTGTCAGTCATTGGGAACAGAGAGTGCCACAAACCTCTGTCAGTCATTGTAAACACACAGTTCCTCAGACCATTGTCAGTCATTGTGAACACACAGTGCCTCAGATCTCTGTCAGTCATTTTAAACATACCGTGCTCCAGACCCCTGTCAGTCATTGTGATCACACATCTCCTCAGCCCTCTGTCAATCATTGTGAACACACAGTGCCTCAGACCTCTGTCCGTCATTGTGAACAAACAATACCCCAGATCTCTGTCAGTCATTGTGAACACACAGTGCCCCAGACATCTGGCAGTCATTGTGAACACACAGTGCCTCTGACCCCTCTGTCAGTCTTTGTGAACACACAGTGCCCCAGACACCTCTGTCAGTCATTGTGAACACACAGTGCCTGAAACCTCTGTCAGTCATTGTGAACACACAGTGCCTCAGACCTCCGTCAGTCATTGTGAACCCACAGTTCCTCTGACCCCTCTGTCAGCCATTGTGAACACACAGTGCCCCAGACACCTCTGTCAGTCATTGTGAACACACAGTAACCCAGACCCCTCTGTCAGTCATTGTGGACACACAGTGCCCCAGACCTCTGTCAGTCATGGTGAACACGCAGTGCCCCTCACCCTTCTGTTAGTTATTGTGATCTCACAGTGCCTCACACCTCTGTCAGTCATTGTGAACACACAGTACCACAGACCTCTGTCGGTCATAGTGAACACACAGTGCCTCAGACCTCTGTCAGTCATTGTAAACACACAGTGCCTCAGACCTCTGTCAGTCATTGTCAACACACAGTGCCCCGACCTCTGTCAGTCATTGGGAACAGAGAGAGCCCCAAACCTCTGTCAGTCATTGTAAACAAACAGTTCCTCAGACCTTTGTCAGTCATTGTGAAAACGCTGTGCCTCAGACCTCCGCCAGTCATTTTGAGCATACCATGCTCCAGACCCCTGTCAGTCATTGTGATCACATATCTCCTCAGACCTCTGTCAGTCATTGTGAACTTACAGTGCACCAAACCTCTGTCAGTCATTGTGAACACACAGTGCCCCAGACCTCTGTCAGTCATTGTGAACACACAGTGCCTTAGACCTCTGTCAGTCATTGTGAACACACAGTGCCTCAGGACCCTCTGTCAGTCATTGGGAACAGAGAGTGCCCCAAACCTCTGTCAGTCATTGTGAGCACACAGAGCCTCAGGACCCTCTGTCAGTCATTGAGAACAGAGAGTGCCCCAAACCTCTCTCAGTCATTGTAAACACAGAGTTCCTCAGACCTTTCTCAGTCATTGTGAAAACAATGTGCCTCAGACCTCTGTCAGTCATTTTGAACATACAGTGCCCCAAACCCCTCTGTCAGTGATTGTGAACACACAGTGCCACAGGACCCTCTGTCAGTCATTGTGAACACGCACTCAGTCATTGTGAACACACAGTGCCCCACACCCCTCTGTCAGTCATTGTGAACACACAGTGCCGCAGACCTCTGTCAGTCATTGTGAACACACAGTACCCCAGACCTCTGTCAGTCATTGTGAACACACAGTGCCCCAGACCTCTGTCAGTCATTGTGAACACACAGTGCCCCAGACCTCTGTCAGTCATTGTGAACACACAGAGCCTCAGGACCCTCTGTCAGTCATTGGGAACAGAGAGTGCCCCAAACCTCTGTCAGTCATTGTGAACACACAGTGCCTCAGGACTCTCTGTCAGTCATTGGGAACAGAGAGTGCCCCAAACCTCTGTCAGTCATTGTAAACACAGAGTTCCTCAGACCTTTGTCAGTCATTGTGAAAACAATGTGCCTCAGACCTCTGTCAGTCATTTTGAACATACAGTGATCCAGACCCCTGTCAGTCATTGATGATCACACATCTCCTCAGACCTATGTCAGTCATTGTGAAAACACAGTGCCCCAGACCTGTGTCAGTCATTGTGAACATACAGTGCCCCAGACCTCTGTCAGTCATGGTGAACACACAGTAACCCAGACCCCTCTGTCAATCATTGTGAACACACAGTGCCTCAGGACACTCTGTAAGTCATTGTGAACACAAAGTGCCCCAGACCCCTCTGTCATTCATTGTGAACACACAGTCAGTCATTGTGGACACACAGTGCCCCAGACCTCTGTCAGTCATGGTGAACACAAAGTGCCCAAGACCCCTCTGTCAGTCATTGTCAACACACAGTAACCCAGACCCATCTGTCCGTCATTGTGAACACACAGTGCCCCAGACAAATCTGTCAGTCATTGTGAACACACAGTACCACAGACCTCTGTCGGTCATAGTGAACACACAGTGCCTCAGACCTCTGTCAGTCATTGTAAACACACAGTGCCTCAGATCTCTGTCAGTCATTGTCAACACACAGTGCCGCGACCTCTGTCAGTCATTGTGAACACACAGTGCCTTCGACCTCTGTCAGTCATTGTGAACACACAGTGCCTCAGGACCCTCTGTCAGTCATTGGGAACAGAGAGTGCCACAAACCTCTGTCAGTCATTGTAAACACACAGTTCCTCAGACCATTGTCAGTCATTGTGAACACACAGTGCCTCAGATCTCTGTCAGTCATTTTAAACATACCGTGCTCCAGACCCCTGTCAGTCATTGTGATCACACATCTCCTCAGCCCTCTGTCAGTCATTGTGAACACACAGTGCCTCAGACCTCTGTCCGTCATTGTGAACAAAGAATACCCCAGATCTCTGTCAGTCATTGTGAACACACAGTGCCCCAGACATCTGGCAGTCATTGTGAACACACAGTGCCTCTGACCCCTCTGTCAGTCTTTGTGAACACACAGTGCCCCAGACACCTCTGTCAGTCATTGTGAACACACAGTGCCTGAAACCTCTGTCAGTCATTGTGAACACACAGTGCCTCAGACCTCCGTCAGTCATTGTGAACCCACAGTTCCTCTGACCCCTCTGTCAGCCATTGTGAACACACAGTGCCCCAGACACCTCTGTCAGTCATTGTGAACACACAGTAACCCAGACCCCTCTGTCAGTCATTGTGGACACACAGTGCCCCAGACCTCTGTCAGTCATGGTGAACACGCAGTGCCCCTCACCCTTCTGTTAGTTATTGTGATCTCACAGTGCCTCACACCTCTGTCAGTCATTGTGAACACACAGTACCACAGACCTCTGTCGGTCATAGTGAACACACAGTGCCTCAGACCTCTGTCAGTCATTGTAAACACACAGTGCCTCAGACCTCTGTCAGTCATTGTCAACACACAGTGCCCCGACCTCTGTCAGTCATTGGGAACAGAGAGAGCCCCAAACCTCTGTCAGTCATTGTAAACAAACAGTTCCTCAGACCTTTGTCAGTCATTGTGAAAACGCTGTGCCTCAGACCTCCGCCAGTCATTTTGAGCATACCATGCTCCAGACCCCTGTCAGTCATTGTGATCACATATCTCCTCAGACCTCTGTCAGTCATTGTGAACACACAGTGCACCAAACCTCTGTCAGTCATTGTGAACACACAGTGCACCAGACCACTGTCAGTCATTGTGAACACACAGTGCCTTAGACCTCTGTCAGTCATTTTGAACATACCGTGCTCCAGACCCCTGTCAGTCATTGTGATCACACATCGCCTCAGACCTCTGTCAGTCATTGTGAACACACAGTGCCTCAGACATCTATCCATCATTGTGAACAAACAATACCCCAGACCTCTGTCAGTCATTGTGAACACACAGTGCCCCAGACCTCTGTCAGTCATTGTGAACACACAGTGCCTCAGGACCCTCTGTCAGTCATTGTGAACACACAGTGCTCCAGACCTCTGTAAATCATTGTGAACACACAGTGCACCAGACCACTGTCAGTCATTGTGAACACACAGTGCCTCAGACCTCTGTCAGTCATTTTGAACATACCGTGCTCCAGACCCCTGTCAGGCATTGTGATCACACATCGCCTCAGACCTCTGTCAGTCATTGTGAACACACAGTGCCTCAGACATCTATCCATCATTGTGAACAAACAATACCCCAGACCTCTGTCAGTCATTGTGAACACACAGTGCCCCAGACCTCTGTCAGTCATTGTGAACACACAGTGCCTCAGGACCCTCTGTCAGTCATTGTGAACACACAGTGCTCCAGACCTCTGTAAATCATTGTGAACACAGAGTGCCTCATAACTCTTTCAGTCATTGTGAACACACATTGCCTTTGACTGCTCTTTCAGTCATTGTGAATACACAGTGCCTCATAACTCATTCAGTCATTGTGAACACACAATGCCCCAGACCTCTGTCAGTCATTGTGAACAAACAATGCCCCATACCCCTCTGTCAGTCATTTTGAACACACAGTGCCCCAGACCCCTCTGTCCGTCATTGCGGACACACAGTGCCCCAGACCTCTGTCAGTCATTGTGAACACAAAGTGCCCCAGACCTCTGTTAGTCATTGTGAACACACATTGCCCTAGACCTCTGTCAGTCATTGGGAACGCACAATGCCCCAGACCTCTGTCAGTCATTGTGAACACACAATGCCCCACCCCTCTGTCAGTCATTGTGAACACACAGTGCCCCAAACCCCTCTGTCGGTCATTGCGAACACACTGTTCCTCAGAACTCTGTCAGTCATTGTGAACACACAGTGCCCCAGACCTCTGTCAGTCATTGTGAACACGTATTGCCCCAGAACTCTGTCAGTCATTATGAACACAGAGTGCCTCAGACCTCTGTCAGTCATTGTGAACACACAGTTACTCAGACCCCTCGGTCCGTCATTTTGAACACACAGTGCACCTGACACCTCTGTCAGTCATTGTGAACACACAGTAACCCAGACCCCTCTGTCAGTCATGGTGAACACAAAGTGCCCCACACTCCGCTGTCAGTCATTGTGAACACACAGTGCCACAGACCTCTGTCGGTCATAGTGAACACACAGTGCCTCAGACCTCTGTCAGTCATTGAGAACACACAGTGCCTCAGACCTCTGTCAGTCATTGTCAACTCACATTGCCCCGACCTCTGTCAGTCATTGTGAACACACTGTGCCCCAAACCTGTGTCAGTCATTGAGAACACGCTCTCAGTCATTGTGAACAAACAGTGCCCCACACCCCTCTCTCAGTCATTGTGAACACACAGTGCCTCAGAGCTCTGCCAGTCATTGTGAACACACAGTGCCTCAGGCCCCTCTGTCAGTCATTGTGAGCACACAAAAACCCAGACCCCTCTGTAAGTCATTGTAAACACGCAGAGTCCCAGACACCTCTGTCAGTCATTGTGGACACAAAGTGCCTCAAAGCTCTGTCAGTAATTGTGAACACACAAAAACGAAGACCTCTGTCAGTCATTGTGAACACACAGTGCCTCAAACCTATGTCAGTCATTGTGAACACACAGTTCCTCAGATCTCTGTCAGTCATTGTGAACACATATTGCCTCAGATCTCTGTCGGTCATCGTGAACACACAGATCCTCAGATCTCCGTCAGTCATTGTGAACACACAGTGCCTCAGACCCCTGTCAGTCATTGTGAACACACAGTACCCCAGACTTCTCTCAGTCATTGTGAACACACACTGACACAGACCTCTGTCAGTCATTGTGAACACACAGTCCCCTGACCTCCGTCGATCATTGTGAACACACAGTGGCTCAGACCGCTGTCAGTCATTGTGAACACACAGTGCCCCAGACCTCTGTCAGTCATTGTGAACACACAGTGCCTTAGACCTCTGTCAGTCATTGTGAACACACAGTGCCTCAGGACCCTCTGTCAGTCATTGGGAACAGAGAGTGCCCCAAACCTCTGTCAGTCATTGTGAGCACACAGAGCCTCAGGACCCTCTGTCAGTCATTGAGAACAGAGAGTGCCCCAAACCTCTCTCAGTCATTGTAAACACAGAGTTCCTCAGACCTTTCTCAGTCATTGTGAAAACAATGTGCCTCAGACCTCTGTCAGTCATTTTGAACATACAGTGCCCCAAACCCCTCTGTCAGTGATTGTGAACACACAGTGCCACAGGACCCTCTGTCAGTCATTGTGAACACGCACTCAGTCATTGTGAACACACAGTGCCCCACACCCCTCTGTCAGTCATTGTGAACACACAGTGCCGCAGAACTCTGTCAGTCATTGTGAACACACAGTACCCCAGACCTCTGTCAGTCATTGTGAACACACAGTCCCCTGACCTCCGTCGATCATTGTGAACACACAGTGGCTCAGACCGCTGTCAGTCATTGTGAACACACAGTGCCCCAGACCTCTGTCAGTCATTGTGAACACACAGTGCCCCAGACCTCTGTCAGTCATTGTGAACACACAGTGCCTCAGGACCCTCTGTCAGTCATTGGGAACAGAGAGTGCCCCAAACCTCTGTCAGTCATTGTGAACACACAGTGCCTCAGGACCCTCTGTCAGTCATTGGGAACAGAGAGTGCCCCAAACCTCTGTCAGTCATTGTAAACACAGAGTTCCTCAGACCTTTGTCAGTCATTGTGAAAACAATGTGCCTCAGACCTCTGTCAGTCATTTTGAACATACAGTGATCCAGACCCCTGTCAGTCATTGATGATCACACATCTCCTCAGACCTATGTCAGTCATTGTGAAAACACAGTGCCCCAGACCTGTGTCAGTCATTGTGAACATACAGTGCCCCAGACCTCTGTCAGTCATGGTGAACACACAGTAACCCAGACCCCTCTGTCAATCATTGTGAACACACAGTGCCCCAGACCCCTCTGTAAGTCATTGTGAAAACAAAGTGCCCCAGACCCCTCTGTCATTCATTGTGAACACACAGTCAGTCATTGTGGACACACAGTGTCCCAGACCTCTGTCAGTCATGGTGAACACAAAGTGCCCCAGACCCCTCTGTCAGTCATTGTCAACACACAGTAACCCAGACCCATCTGTCCATCATTGTGAACACACAGTGCCCCAGACAAATCTGTCAGTCATTGTGAACACACAGTACCACAGACCTCTGTCGGTCATAGTGAACACACAGTGCCTCAGACCTCTGTCAGTCATTGTAAACACACAGTGCCTCAGATCTCTGTCAGTCATTGTCAACACACAGTGCCGCGACCTCTGTCAGTCATTGTGAACACACAGTGCCTTCGACCTCTGTCAGTCATGGTGAACACACAGTGCCTCAGGACCCTCTGTCAGTCATTGGGAACAGAGAGTGCCACAAACCTCTATCAGTCATTGTAAACACACAGTTCCTCAGACCATTGTCAGTCATTGTGAACACACAGTGCCTCAGATCTCTGTCAGTCATTTTAAACATACCGTGCTCCAGACCCCTGTCAGTCATTGTGATCACACATCTCCTCAGCCCTCTGTCAGTCATTGTGAACACACAGTGCCTCAGACCTCTGTCCGTCATTGTGAACAAAGAATACCCCAGATCTCTGTCAGTCATTGTGAACACACAGTGCCCCAGACATCTGGCAGTCATTGTGAACACACAGTGCCTCTGACCCCTCTGTCAGTCTTTGTGAACACACAGTGCCCCAGACACCTCTGTCAGTCATTGTGAACACACAGTGCCTGAAACCTCTGTCAGTCATTGTGAACACACAGTGCCTCAGACCTCCGTCAGTCATTGTGAACCCACAGTTCCTCTGACCCCTCTGTCAGCCATTGTGAACACACAGTGCCCCAGACACCTCTGTCAGTCATTGTGAACACACAGTAACCCAGACCCCTCTGTCAGTCATTGTGGACACACAGTGCCCCAGACCTCTGTCAGTCATGGTGAACACGCAGTGCCCCTCACCCTTCTGTTAGTTATTGTGATCTCACAGTGCCTCACACCCCTGTCAGGCATTGTGATCACACATCGCCTCAGACCTCTGTCAGTCATTGTGAACACACAGTGCCTCAGACATCTATCCATCATTGTGAACAAACAATACCCCAGACCTCTGTCAGTCATTGTGAACACACAGTGCCCCAGACCTCTGTCAGTCATTGTGAACACACAGTGCCTCAGGACCCTCTGTCAGTCATTGTGAACACACAGTGCTCCAGACCTCTGTAAATCATTGTGAACACAGAGTGCCTCATAACTCTTTCAGTCATTGTGAACACACATTGCCTTTGACTGCTCTTTCAGTCATTGTGAATACACAGTGCCTCATAACTCATTCAGTCATTGTGAACACACAATGCCCCAGACCTCTGTCAGTCATTGTGAACAAACAATGCCCCATACCCCTCTGTCAGTCATTTTGAACACACAGTGCCCCAGACCCCTCTGTCCGTCATTGCGGACACACAGTGCCCCAGACCTCTGTCAGTCATTGTGAACACAAAGTGCCCCAGACCTCTGTTAGTCATTGTGAACACACATTGCCCTAGACCTCTGTCAGTCATTGGGAACGCACAATGCCCCAGACCTCTGTCAGTCATTGTGAACACACAATGCCCCACCCCTCTGTCAGTCATTGTGAACACACAGTGCCCCAAACCCCTCTGTCGGTCATTGCGAACACACTGTTCCTCAGAACTCTGTCAGTCATTGTGAACACACAGTGCCCCAGACCTCTGTCAGTCATTGTGAACACGTATTGCCCCAGAACTCTGTCAGTCATTATGAACACAGAGTGCCTCAGACCTCTGTCAGTCATTGTGAACACACAGTTACTCAGACCCCTCGGTCCGTCATTTTGAACACACAGTGCACCTGACACCTCTGTCAGTCATTGTGAACACACAGTAACCCAGACCCCTCTGTCAGTCATGGTGAACACAAAGTGCCCCACACTCCGCTGTCAGTCATTGTGAACACACAGTGCCACAGACCTCTGTCGGTCATAGTGAACACACAGTGCCTCAGACCTCTGTCAGTCATTGAGAACACACAGTGCCTCAGACCTCTGTCAGTCATTGTCAACTCACATTGCCCCGACCTCTGTCAGTCATTGTGAACACACTGTGCCCCAAACCTGTGTCAGTCATTGAGAACACGCTCTCAGTCATTGTGAACAAACAGTGCCCCACACCCCTCTCTCAGTCATTGTGAACACACAGTGCCTCAGAGCTCTGCCAGTCATTGTGAACACACAGTGCCTCAGGCCCCTCTGTCAGTCATTGTGAGCACACAAAAACCCAGACCCCTCTGTAAGTCATTGTAAACACGCAGAGTCCCAGACACCTCTGTCAGTCATTGTGGACACAAAGTGCCTCAAAGCTCTGTCAGTAATTGTGAACACACAAAAACGAAGACCTCTGTCAGTCATTGTGAACACACAGTGCCTCAAACCTATGTCAGTCATTGTGAACACACAGTTCCTCAGATCTCTGTCAGTCATTGTGAACACATATTGCCTCAGATCTCTGTCGGTCATCGTGAACACACAGATCCTCAGATCTCCGTCAGTCATTGTGAACACACAGTGCCTCAGACCCCTGTCAGTCATTGTGAACACACAGTACCCCAGACTTCTCTCAGTCATTGTGAACACACACTGACACAGACCTCTGTCAGTCATTGTGAACACACAGTCCCCTGACCTCCGTCGATCATTGTGAACACACAGTGGCTCAGACCGCTGTCAGTCATTGTGAACACACAGTGCCCCAGACCTCTGTCAGTCATTGTGAACACACAGTGCCTTAGACCTCTGTCAGTCATTGTGAACACACAGTGCCTCAGGACCCTCTGTCAGTCATTGGGAACAGAGAGTGCCCCAAACCTCTGTCAGTCATTGTGAGCACACAGAGCCTCAGGACCCTCTGTCAGTCATTGAGAACAGAGAGTGCCCCAAACCTCTCTCAGTCATTGTAAACACAGAGTTCCTCAGACCTTTCTCAGTCATTGTGAAAACAATGTGCCTCAGACCTCTGTCAGTCATTTTGAACATACAGTGCCCCAAACCCCTCTGTCAGTGATTGTGAACACACAGTGCCACAGGACCCTCTGTCAGTCATTGTGAACACGCACTCAGTCATTGTGAACACACAGTGCCCCACACCCCTCTGTCAGTCATTGTGAACACACAGTGCCGCAGAACTCTGTCAGTCATTGTGAACACACAGTACCCCAGACCTCTGTCAGTCATTGTGAACACACAGTCCCCTGACCTCCGTCGATCATTGTGAACACACAGTGGCTCAGACCGCTGTCAGTCATTGTGAACACACAGTGCCCCAGACCTCTGTCAGTCATTGTGAACACACAGTGCCCCAGACCTCTGTCAGTCATTGTGAACACACAGTGCCTCAGGACCCTCTGTCAGTCATTGGGAACAGAGAGTGCCCCAAACCTCTGTCAGTCATTGTGAACACACAGTGCCTCAGGACCCTCTGTCAGTCATTGGGAACAGAGAGTGCCCCAAACCTCTGTCAGTCATTGTAAACACAGAGTTCCTCAGACCTTTGTCAGTCATTGTGAAAACAATGTGCCTCAGACCTCTGTCAGTCATTTTGAACATACAGTGATCCAGACCCCTGTCAGTCATTGATGATCACACATCTCCTCAGACCTATGTCAGTCATTGTGAAAACACAGTGCCCCAGACCTGTGTCAGTCATTGTGAACATACAGTGCCCCAGACCTCTGTCAGTCATGGTGAACACACAGTAACCCAGACCCCTCTGTCAATCATTGTGAACACACAGTGCCCCAGACCCCTCTGTAAGTCATTGTGAAAACAAAGTGCCCCAGACCCCTCTGTCATTCATTGTGAACACACAGTCAGTCATTGTGGACACACAGTGTCCCAGACCTCTGTCAGTCATGGTGAACACAAAGTGCCCCAGACCCCTCTGTCAGTCATTGTCAACACACAGTAACCCAGACCCATCTGTCCATCATTGTGAACACACAGTGCCCCAGACAAATCTGTCAGTCATTGTGAACACACAGTACCACAGACCTCTGTCGGTCATAGTGAACACACAGTGCCTCAGACCTCTGTCAGTCATTGTAAACACACAGTGCCTCAGATCTCTGTCAGTCATTGTCAACACACAGTGCCGCGACCTCTGTCAGTCATTGTGAACACACAGTGCCTTCGACCTCTGTCAGTCATGGTGAACACACAGTGCCTCAGGACCCTCTGTCAGTCATTGGGAACAGAGAGTGCCACAAACCTCTATCAGTCATTGTAAACACACAGTTCCTCAGACCATTGTCAGTCATTGTGAACACACAGTGCCTCAGATCTCTGTCAGTCATTTTAAACATACCGTGCTCCAGACCCCTGTCAGTCATTGTGATCACACATCTCCTCAGCCCTCTGTCAGTCATTGTGAACACACAGTGCCTCAGACCTCTGTCCGTCATTGTGAACAAAGAATACCCCAGATCTCTGTCAGTCATTGTGAACACACAGTGCCCCAGACATCTGGCAGTCATTGTGAACACACAGTGCCTCTGACCCCTCTGTCAGTCTTTGTGAACACACAGTGCCCCAGACACCTCTGTCAGTCATTGTGAACACACAGTGCCTGAAACCTCTGTCAGTCATTGTGAACACACAGTGCCTCAGACCTCCGTCAGTCATTGTGAACCCACAGTTCCTCTGACCCCTCTGTCAGCCATTGTGAACACACAGTGCCCCAGACACCTCTGTCAGTCATTGTGAACACACAGTAACCCAGACCCCTCTGTCAGTCATTGTGGACACACAGTGCCCCAGACCTCTGTCAGTCATGGTGAACACGCAGTGCCCCTCACCCTTCTGTTAGTTATTGTGATCTCACAGTGCCTCACACCCCTGTCAGGCATTGTGATCACACATCGCCTCAGACCTCTGTCAGTCATTGTGAACACACAGTGCCTCAGACATCTATCCATCATTGTGAACAAACAATACCCCAGACCTCTGTCAGTCATTGTGAACACACAGTGCCCCAGACCTCTGTCAGTCATTGTGAACACACAGTGCCTCAGGACCCTCTGTCAGTCATTGTGAACACACAGTGCTCCAGACCTCTGTAAATCATTGTGAACACAGAGTGCCTCATAACTCTTTCAGTCATTGTGAACACACATTGCCTTTGACTGCTCTTTCAGTCATTGTGAATACACAGTGCCTCATAACTCATTCAGTCATTGTGAACACACAATGCCCCAGACCTCTGTCAGTCATTGTGAACAAACAATGCCCCATACCCCTCTGTCAGTCATTTTGAACACACAGTGCCCCAGACCCCTCTGTCCGTCATTGCGGACACACAGTGCCCCAGACCTCTGTCAGTCATTGTGAACACAAAGTGCCCCAGACCTCTGTTAGTCATTGTGAACACACATTGCCCTAGACCTCTGTCAGTCATTGGGAACGCACAATGCCCCAGACCTCTGTCAGTCATTGTGAACACACAATGCCCCACCCCTCTGTCAGTCATTGTGAACACACAGTGCCCCAAACCCCTCTGTCGGTCATTGCGAACACACTGTTCCTCAGAACTCTGTCAGTCATTGTGAACACACAGTGCCCCAGACCTCTGTCAGTCATTGTGAACACGTATTGCCCCAGAACTCTGTCAGTCATTATGAACACAGAGTGCCTCAGACCTCTGTCAGTCATTGTGAACACACAGTTACTCAGACCCCTCGGTCCGTCATTTTGAACACACAGTGCACCTGACACCTCTGTCAGTCATTGTGAACACACAGTAACCCAGACCCCTCTGTCAGTCATGGTGAACACAAAGTGCCCCACACTCCGCTGTCAGTCATTGTGAAAACACAGTGCCACAGACCTCAGTCGGTCATAGTGAACACACAGTGCCTCAGACCTCTGTCAGTCATTGAGAACACACAGTGCCTCAGACCTCTGTCAGTCATTGTCAACTCACATTGCCCCGACCTCTGTCAGTCATTGTGAACACACTGTGCCCCAAACCTGTGTCAGTCATTGAGAACACGCTCTCAGTCATTGTGAACAAACAGTGCCCCACACCCCTCTCTCAGTCATTGTGAACACACAGTGCCTCAGAGCTCTGCCAGTCATTGTGAACACACAGTGCCTCAGGCCCCTCTGTCAGTCATTGTGAGCACACAAAAACCCAGACCCCTCTGTAAGTCATTGTAAACACGCAGAGTCCCAGACACCTCTGTCAGTCATTGTGGACACAAAGTGCCTCAAAGCTCTGTCAGTAATTGTGAACACACAAAAACGAAGACCTCTGTCAGTCATTGTGAACACACAGTGCCTCAAACCTATGTCAGTCATTGTGAACACACAGTTCCTCAGATCTCTGTCAGTCATTGTGAACACATATTGCCTCAGATCTCTGTCGGTCATCGTGAACACACAGATCCTCAGATCTCCGTCAGTCATTGTGAACACACAGTGCCTCAGACCCCTGTCAGTCATTGTGAACACACAGTACCCCAGACTTCTCTCAGTCATTGTGAACACACACTGACACAGACCTCTGTCAGTCATTGTGAACACACAGTCCCCTGACCTCCGTCGATCATTGTGAACACACAGTGGCTCAGACCGCTGTCAGTCATTGTGAACACACAGTGCCCCAGACCTCTGTCAGTCATTGTGAACACACAGTGCCTTAGACCTCTGTCAGTCATTGTGAACACACAGTGCCTCAGGACCCTCTGTCAGTCATTGGGAACAGAGAGTGCCCCAAACCTCTGTCAGTCATTGTGAGCACACAGAGCCTCAGGACCCTCTGTCAGTCATTGAGAACAGAGAGTGCCCCAAACCTCTCTCAGTCATTGTAAACACAGAGTTCCTCAGACCTTTCTCAGTCATTGTGAAAACAATGTGCCTCAGACCTCTGTCAGTCATTTTGAACATACAGTGCCCCAAACCCCTCTGTCAGTGATTGTGAACACACAGTGCCACAGGACCCTCTGTCAGTCATTGTGAACACGCACTCAGTCATTGTGAACACACAGTGCCCCACACCCCTCTGTCAGTCATTGTGAACACACAGTGCCGCAGAACTCTGTCAGTCATTGTGAACACACAGTACCCCAGACCTCTGTCAGTCATTGTGAACACACAGTCCCCTGACCTCCGTTGATCATTGTGAACACACAGTGGCTCAGACCGCTGTCAGTCATTGTGAACACACAGTGCCCCAGACCTCTGTCAGTCATTGTGAACACACAGTGCCCCAGACCTCTGTCAGTCATTGTGAACACACAGTGCCTCAGGACCCTCTGTCAGTCATTGGGAACAGAGAGTGCCCCAAACCTCTGTCAGTCATTGTGAACACACAGTGCCTCAGGACCCTCTGTCAGTCATTGGGAACAGAGAGTGCCCCAAACCTCTGTCAGTCATTGTAAACACAGAGTTCCTCAGACCTTTGTCAGTCATTGTGAAAACAATGTGCCTCAGACCTCTGTCAGTCATTTTGAACATACAGTGATCCAGACCCCTGTCAGTCATTGATGATCACACATCTCCTCAGACCTATGTCAGTCATTGTGAAAACACAGTGCCCCAGACCTGTGTCAGTCATTGTGAACATACAGTGCCCCAGACCTCTGTCAGTCATGGTGAACACACAGTAACCCAGACCCCTCTGTCAATCATTGTGAACACACAGTGCCCCAGACCCCTCTGTAAGTCATTGTGAACACAAAGTGCCCCAGACCCCTCTGTCATTCATTGTGAACACACAGTCAGTCATTGTGGACACACAGTGTCCCAGACCTCTGTCAGTCATGGTGAACACAAAGTGCCCCAGACCCCTCTGTCAGTCATTGTCAACACACAGTAACCCAGACCCATCTGTCCATCATTGTGAACACACAGTGCCCCAGACAAATCTGTCAGTCATTGTGAACACACAGTACCACAGACCTCTGTCGGTCATAGTGAACACACAGTGCCTCAGACCTCTGTCAGTCATTGTAAACACACAGTGCCTCAGATCTCTGTCAGTCATTGTCAACACACAGTGCCGCGACCTCTGTCAGTCATTGTGAACACACAGTGCCTTCGACCTCTGTCAGTCATGGTGAACACACAGTGCCTCAGGACCCTCTGTCAGTCATTGGGAACAGAGAGTGCCACAAACCTCTGTCAGTCATTGTAAACACACAGTTCCTCAGACCATTGTCAGTCATTGTGAACACACAGTGCCTCAGATCTCTGTCAGTCATTTTAAACATACCGTGCTCCAGACCCCTGTCAGTCATTGTGATCACACATCTCCTCAGCCCTCTGTCAGTCATTGTGAACACACAGTGCCTCAGACCTCTGTCCGTCATTGTGAACAAACAATACCCCAGATCTCTGTCAGTCATTGTGAACACACAGTGCCCCAGACATCTGGCAGTCATTGTGAACACACAGTGCCTCTGACCCCTCTGTCAGTCTTTGTGAACACACAGTGCCCCAGACACCTCTGTCAGTCATTGTGAACACACAGTGCCTGAAACCTCTGTCAGTCATTGTGAACACACAGTGCCTCAGACCTCCGTCAGTCATTGTGAACCCACAGTTCCTCTGACCCCTCTGTCAGCCATTGTGAACACACAGTGCCCCAGACACCTCTGTCAGTCATTGTGAACACACAGTAACCCAGACCCCTCTGTCAGTCATTGTGGACACACAGTGCCCCAGACCTCTGTCAGTCATGGTGAACACGCAGTGCCCCTCACCCTTCTGTTAGTTATTGTGATCTCACAGTGCCTCACACCTCTGTCAGTCATTGTGAACACACAGTACCACAGACCTCTGTCGGTCATAGTGAACACACAGTGCCTCAGACCTCTGTCAGTCATTGTA
Source organism: Carcharodon carcharias (assembly GCF_017639515.1). Lineage (NCBI taxonomy): Eukaryota > Metazoa > Chordata > Chondrichthyes > Lamniformes > Lamnidae > Carcharodon > Carcharodon carcharias. The sequence continues at coordinate 197,792,481 of NC_054470.1, read as the reverse complement.
AACACACAGTGCCTCAGACCTCTGTCAGTCATTGTCAACACACAGTGCCCCGACCTCTGTCAGTCATTGGGAACAGAGAGAGCCCCAAACCTCTGTCAGTCATTGTAAACAAACAGTTCCTCAGACCTTTGTCAGTCATTGTGAAAACGCTGTGCCTCAGACCTCCGCCAGTCATTTTGAGCATACCATGCTCCAGACCCCTGTCAGTCATTGTGATCACATATCTCCTCAGACCTCTGTCAGTCATTGTGAACACACAGTGCACCAAACCTCTGTCAGTCATTGTGAACACACAGTGCACCAGACCACTGTCAGTCATGGTGAACACACAGTGCCTCAGACCTCTGTCAGTCATTTTGAACATACCGTGCTCCAGACCCCTGTCAGTCATTGTGATCACACATCGCCTCAGACCTCTGTCAGTCATTGTGAACACACAGTGCCTCAGACATCTATCCATCATTGTGAACAAACAATACCCCAGACCTCTGTCAGTCATTGTGAACACACAGTGCCCCAGACCTCTGTCAGTCATTGTGAACACACAGTGCCTCAGGACCCTCTGTCAGTCATTGTGAACACACAGTGCTCCAGACCTCTGTAAATCATTGTGAACACAGAGTGCCTCATAACTCTTTCAGTCATTGTGAACACACATTGCCTTTGACTGCTCTTTCAGTCATTGTGAATACACAGTGCCTCATAACTCATTCAGTCATTGTGAACACACAATGCCCCAGACCTCTGTCAGTCATTGTGAACAAACAATGCCCCATACCCCTCTGTCAGTCATTTTGAACACACAGTGCCCCAGACCCCTCTGTCCGTCATTGCGGACACACAGTGCCCCAGACCTCTGTCAGTCATTGTGAACACAAAGTGCCCCAGACCTCTGTTAGTCATTGTGAACACACATTGCCCTAGACCTCTGTCAGTCATTGGGAACGCACAATGCCCCAGACCTCTGTCAGTCATTGTGAACACACAATGCCCCACCCCTCTGTCAGTCATTGTGAACACACAGTGCCCCAAACCCCTCTGTCGGTCATTGCGAACACACTGTTCCTCAGAACTCTGTCAGTCATTGTGAACACACAGTGCCCCAGACCTCTGTCAGTCATTGTGAACACGTATTGCCCCAGAACTCTGTCAGTCATTATGAACACAGAGTGCCTCAGACCTCTGTCAGTCATTGTGAACACACAGTTACTCAGACCCCTCGGTCCGTCATTTTGAACACACAGTGCACCTGACACCTCTGTCAGTCATTGTGAACACACAGTAACCCAGACCCCTCTGTCAGTCATGGTGAACACAAAGTGCCCCACACTCCGCTGTCAGTCATTGTGAACACACAGTGCCACAGACCTCTGTCGGTCATAGTGAACACACAGTGCCTCAGACCTCTGTCAGTCATTGAGAACACACAGTGCCTCAGACCTCTGTCAGTCATTGTCAACTCACATTGCCCCGACCTCTGTCAGTCATTGTGAACACACTGTGCCCCAAACCTGTGTCAGTCATTGAGAACACGCTCTCAGTCATTGTGAACAAACAGTGCCCCACACCCCTCTCTCAGTCATTGTGAACACACAGTGCCTCAGAGCTCTGCCAGTCATTGTGAACACACAGTGCCTCAGGCCCCTCTGTCAGTCATTGTGAACACACAAAAACCCAGACCCCTCTGTAAGTCATTGTAAACACGCAGAGTCCCAGACACCTCTGTCAGTCATTGTGGACACAAAGTGCCTCAAAGCTCTGTCAGTAATTGTGAACACACAAAAACGAAGACCTCTGTCAGTCATTGTGAACACACAGTGCCTCAAACCTATGTCAGTCATTGTGAACACACAGTTCCTCAGATCTCTGTCAGTCATTGTGAACACATATTGCCTCAGATCTCTGTCGGTCATCGTGAACACACAGATCCTCAGATCTCCGTCAGTCATTGTGAACACACAGTGCCTCAGACCCCTGTCAGTCATTGTGAACACACAGTACCCCAGACTTCTCTCAGTCATTGTGAACACACACTGACACAGACCTCTGTCAGTCATTGTGAACACACAGTCCCCTGACCTCCGTCGATCATTGTGAACACACAGTGGCTCAGACCGCTGTCAGTCATTGTGAACACACAGTGCCCCAGACCTCTGTCAGTCATTGTGAACACACAGTGCCTTAGACCTCTGTCAGTCATTGTGAACACACAGTGCCTCAGGACCCTCTGTCAGTCATTGGGAACAGAGAGTGCCCCAAACCTCTGTCAGTCATTGTGAGCACACAGAGCCTCAGGACCCTCTGTCAGTCATTGAGAACAGAGAGTGCCCCAAACCTCTCTCAGTCATTGTAAACACAGAGTTCCTCAGACCTTTCTCAGTCATTGTGAAAACAATGTGCCTCAGACCTCTGTCAGTCATTTTGAACATACAGTGCCCCAAACCCCTCTGTCAGTGATTGTGAACACACAGTGCCACAGGACCCTCTGTCAGTCATTGTGAACACGCACTCAGTCATTGTGAACACACAGTGCCCCACACCCCTCTGTCAGTCATTGTGAACACACAGTGCCGCAGACCTCTGTCAGTCATTGTGAACACACAGTGCCCCAGACCTCTGTCAGTCATTGTGAACACACAGTGCCTCAGGACCCTCTGTCAGTCATTGGGAACAGAGAGTGCCCCAAACCTCTGTCAGTCATTGTGAACACACAGTGCCTCAGGACCCTCTGTCAGTCATTGGGAACAGAGAGTGCCCCAAACCTCTGTCATTCATTGTAAACACAGAGTTCCTCAGACCTTTGTCAGTCATTGTGAAAACAATGTGCCTCAGACCTCTGTCAGTCATTTTGAACATACAGTGATCCAGACCCCTGTCAGTCATTGATGATCACACATCTCCTCAGACCTATGTCAGTCATTGTGAAAACACAGTGCCCCAGAACTGTGTCAGTCATTGTGAACATACAGTGCCCCAGACCTCTGTCAGTCATGGTGAACACAAAGTGCCCCAGACCCCTCTGTCAGTCATTGTCAACACACAGTAACCCAGACCCATCTGTCCGTCATTGTGAACACACAGTGCCCCAGACAAATCTGTCAGTCATTGAGAACACACAGTACCACAGACCTCTGTCGGTCATAGTGAACACACAGTGCCTCAGACCTCTGTCAGTCATTGTAAACACACAGTGCCTCAGATCTCTGTCAGTCATTGTCAACACACAGTGCCGCGACCTCTGTCAGTCATTGTGAACACACAGTGCCTTCGACCTCTGTCAGTCATGGTGAACACACAGTGCCTCAGGACCCTCTGTCAGTCATTGGGAACAGAGAGTGCCACAAACCTCTGTCAGTCATTGTAAACACACAGTTCCTCAGACCATTGTCAGTCATTGTGAACACACAGTGCCTCAGATCTCTGTCAGTCATTTTAAACATACCGTGCTCCAGACCCCTGTCAGTCATTGTGATCACACATCTCCTCAGCCCTCTGTCAGTCATTGTGAACACACAGTGCCTCAGACCTCTGTCCGTCATTGTGAACAAACAATACCCCAGATCTCTGTCAGTCATTGTGAACACACAGTGCCCCAGACATCTGGCAGTCATTGTGAACACACAGTGCCTCTGACCCCTCTGTCAGTCTTTGTGAACACACAGTGCCCCAGACACCTCTGTCAGTCATTGTGAACACACAGTGCCTGAAACCTCTGTCAGTCATTGTGAACACACAGTGCCTCAGACCTCCGTCAGTCATTGTGAACCCACAGTTCCTCTGACCCCTCTGTCAGCCATTGTGAACACACTGTGCCCCAGACACCTCTGTCAGTCATTGTGAACACACAGTAACCCAGACCTCTGTCAGTCATGGTGAACACGCAGTGCCCCTCACCCTTCTGTTAGTTATTGTGATTTCACAGTGCCTCACACCTCTGTCAGTCATTGTGAACACACAGTACCACAGACCTCTGTCGGTCATAGTGAACACACAGTGCCTCAGACCTCTGTCAGTCATTGTAAACACACAGTGCCTCAGACCTCTGTCAGTCATTGTCAACACACAGTGCCCCGACCTCTGTCAGTCATTGGGAACAGAGAGAGCCCCAAACCTCTGTCAGTCATTGTAAACAAACAGTTCCTCAGACCTTTGTCAGTCATTGTGAAAACGCTGTGCCTCAGACCTCCGCCAGTCATTTTGAGCATACCATGCTCCAGACCCCTGTCAGTCATTGTGATCACATATCTCCTCAGACCTCTGTCAGTCATTGTGAACACACAGTGCACCAAACCTCTGTCAGTCATTGTGAACACACAGTGCACCAGACCACTGTCAGTCATTGTGAACACACAGTGCCTCAGACCTCTGTCAGTCATTTTGAACATACCGTGCTCCAGACCCCTGTCAGTCATTGTGATCACACATTGCCTCAGACCTCTGTCAGTCATTGTGAACACACAGTGCCTCAGACATCTATCCATCATTGTGAACAAACAATACCCCAGAACTCTGTCAGTCATTGTGAACACACAGTGCCCCAGACCTCTGTCAGTCATTGTGAACACACAGTGCCTCAGGACCCTCTGTCAGTCATTGTGAACACACAGTGCTCCAGACCTCTGTAAATCATTGTGAACACAGAGTGCCTCATAACTCTTTCAGTCATTGTGAACACACAGTGCCTCAGACCCCTGTCAGTCATTGTGAACACACAGTACCCCAGACTTCTCTCAGTCATTGTGAACACACACTGACACAGACCTCTGTCAGTCATTGTGAACACACAGTCCCCTGACCTCCGTCGATCATTGTGAACACACAGTGGCTCAGACCGCTGTCAGTCATTGTGAACACACAGTGCCCCAGACCTCTGTCAGTCATTGTGAACACAAAGTGCCCCAGACCTCTGTTAGTCATTGTGAACACACATTGCCCTAGACCTCTGTCAGTCATTGGGAACGCACAATGCCCCAGACCTCTGTCAGTCATTGTGAACACACAATGCCCCACCCCTCTGTCAGTCATTGTGAACACACAGTGCCCCAAACCCCTCTGTCGGTCATTGCGAACACACTGTTCCTCAGAACTCTGTCAGTCATTGTGAACACACAGTGCCCCAGACCTCTGTCAGTCATTGTGAACACGTATTGCCCCAGAACTCTGTCAGTCATTATGAACACAGAGTGCCTCAGACCTCTGTCAGTCATTGTGAACACACAGTTACTCAGACCCCTCGGTCCGTCATTTTGAACACACAGTGCACCTGACACCTCTGTCAGTCATTGTGAACACACAGTAACCCAGACCCCTCTGTCAGTCATGGTGAACACAAAGTGCCCCACACTCCGCTGTCAGTCATTGTGAACACACAGTGCCACAGACCTCTGTCGGTCATAGTGAACACACAGTGCCTCAGACCTCTGTCAGTCATTGAGAACACACAGTGCCTCAGACCTCTGTCAGTCATTGTCAACTCACATTGCCCCGACCTCTGTCAGTCATTGTGAACACACTGTGCCCCAAACCTGTGTCAGTCATTGAGAACACGCTCTCAGTCATCGTGAACAAACAGTGCCCCACACCCCTCTCTCAGTCATTGTGAACACACAGTGCCTCAGAGCTCTGCCAGTCATTGTGAACACACAGTGCCTCAGGCCCCTCTGTCAGTCATTGTGAACACACAAAAACCCAGACCCCTCTGTAAGTCATTGTGAACACGCAGAGTCCCAGACACCTCTGTCAGTCATTGTGGACACAAAGTGCCTCAAAGCTCTGTCAGTAATTGTGAACACACAAAAACGAAGACCTCTGTCAGTCATTGTGAACACACAGTGCCTGAAACCTATGTCAGTCATTGTGAACACACAGTTCCTCAGATCTCTGTCAGTCATTGTGAACACATATTGCCTCAGATCTCTGTCGGTCATCGTGAACACACAGATCCTCAGATCTCCGTCAGTCATTGTGAACACACAGTACCCCAGACCTCTGTCAGTCATTGTGAACACACAGTCCCCTGACCTCCGTCGATCATTGTGAACACACAGTGGCTCAGACCGCTGTCAGTCATTGTGAACACACAGTGCCCCAGACCTCTGTCAGTCATTGTGAACACACAGTGCCTTAGACCTCTGTCAGTCATTGTGAACACACAGTGCCTCAGGACCCTCTGTCAGTCATTGGGAACAGAGAGTGCCCCAAACTTCTGTCGGTCATTGTGAACACACAGTGCCTCAGGACCCTCTGTCAGTCATTGGGAACAGAGAGTGCCCCAAACCTCTGTCAGTCATTGTAAACACACTGTTCCTCAGACCTTTGTCAGTCATTGTGAAAACAATGTGCCTCAGACCTCTGTCAGTCATTTTGAACATACAGTGCTCCAGACCCCTGTCAGTCATTGATGATCACACATCTCCTCAGACCTATGTCAGTCATTGTGAAAACACTGTGCCCCAGACCTCTGTCAGTCATTGTGAACACACAGTCAGTCATTGTGGACACACAGTGCCCCAGACCTCTGTCATTCATGGTGAACATAAAGTGCCCCAGACCCCTCTGTCAGCAATTGTGAACACACAGTAACCCAGACCCCTCTGTCAGTCACTGTGAACACACAGTGCCCCAGACAACTCTGTCAGTCATTGTGAACACAAAGTACCACAGACCTCTGTCGGTCATAGTGAACACACAGTGCCTCAGACCTCTGTCAGTCATTGTAAACACACAGTGCCTCAGACCGCTGTCAGTCATTGTCAACACACAGTGCCCCGACATCTGTCAGTCATTGTGAACACACAGTGCCTTCGAACTCTGTCAGTCATGGTGAACACACAGTGCCTCAGGACCCTCTGTCAGTCATTGGGAACAGAGAGTGCCACAAACCTCTGTCAGTCATTGTAAACACACAGATCCTCAGACCATTGTCAGTCATTGTGAACACACAGTGCCTCAGACCTCTGTCAGTCATTTTAAACATACCGTGCTCCTGACCCCTGTCAGTCATTGTGATCACACATCTCCTCAGCCCTCTGTCAGTCATTGTGAACACACAGTGCCTCAAACCTCTGTCCGTCATTGTGAACAAACAATACCCCAGATCTCTGTCAGTCATTGTGAACACACAGTGCCCCAGACCTCTGGCAGTCATTGTGAACACACAGTGCCTCTGACCCCTCTGTCAGTCATTGTGAACACACAGTGCCCCACAACCCTCTGTCAGTCATTGTGAACACACAGTGCCTCAGATCTCTTTCAGTCATTGTGAACACACAGTGCCTCAGACCTCTGTCAGTCATTGTGAACACACAGTGGCTCAGACCTCTGTCAGTTATTGTCAACACACAGTGCACCAGACCTCTGTCAGTCATTGTGAACACACAGTGCCCCAGACACCTCTGTCAGTCATTGTGAACACACAGTGCCCCAGACCCCTCTGTCAGTCATTGTGAACACATAGTAAACCAGACCCCTCTGTCAGTCATTGTGAACACACAGTGCCCCAGACCTCTGGCAGACATTGTGAACACACAGTGCCTCTGACCCCTCTGTCAGTCATTGTGAACACACAGTGCCCCACAACCCTCTGTCAGTCATTGTGAACACACAGTGCCTCAGATCTCTTTCAGTCATTGTGAACACACAGTGCCTCAGACCTCTGTCAGTCATTGTGAACACGCAGTGGCTCAGACCTCTGTCAGTCATTGTCAACACACAGTGCACCAGACCTCTGTCAGTCATTGTGAACACACAGTGCCTCTGACCCCTCTGTCAGTCATTGTGAACACACAGTGCCCCAGACACCTCTGTCAGTCATTGTGAACACATAGTAAACCAGACACCTCTGTCAGTCATTGTAAATGCACAGTAACACAGATCCCTCTGTCAGTCATTGTGGACACACAGTGCCCCAGACCTCTGTCAGTCATGGTAAACACACAGTGCCCCTCACCCCTCTGTTAGTTATTGTGATCTCACAGTGCCTCACACCTCTGTCAGTCATTGTGAACACACAGTACCACAGACCTCTGTCGGTCATTGTCAACACACAGTGCCCCGACATCTGTCAGTCATTGTGAACACACAGCGCCTCAGGACCCTCTGTCAGTCATTGGGAACAGAGAGTGCCCCAAACCTCTGTCAGTCATTGTAAACACACAGTTCCTCAGACCTTTGTCAGTCATTGTGAAAACACTGTGCCTCAGACCTCTGTCAGTCATTTTGAGCATACCATGCTCCAGACCGCTGTCAGTCATTGTGATCACATATCTCCTCAGACCTCTGTCAGTCATTGTGAACACACAGTGCCTCAGACCTCTGTCAGTCATTTTGAACATAACATGCTCCAGACCCCTGTCAGTCATTGTGATCACACATCTTCTCAGACCTCTGTCAGTCATTTTGAACACACAGTGCCCCAGACCTCTGTCAGTCATTGTAAACACAAAGTGCCCCAGACCTCTGTTAGTCATTGTGAACACACATTGCCCTAGACCTCTGTCAGTCATTGGGAACGCACAATGTCCCAGACCTCTGTCAGTCATTGTGAACACACAATGCCCCACCCCTCTGTCAGTCATTGTGAACACACAGTGCCCCAAACCCCTCTGTCGGTCATTGCGAACACACTGTTCCTCAGAACTCTGTCAGTCATTGTGAACACACAGTGCCCCAGACCTCTGTCAGTCATTGTGAACACGTATTGCCCCAGAACTCTGTCAGTCATTATGAATACAGAGTGCCTCAGACCTCTGTCAGTCATTGGGAACGCACAATGTCCCAGACCTCTGTCAGTCATTGTGAACACACAATGCCCCACCCCTCTGTCAGTCATTGTGAACACACAGTGCCCCAAACCCCTCTGTCGGTCATTGCGAACACACTGTTCCTCAGAACTCTGTCAGTCATTGTGAACACACAGTGCCCCAGACCTCTGTCAGTCATTGTGAACACGTATTGCCCCAGAACTCTGTCAGTCATTATGAACACAGAGTGCCTCAGACCTCTGTCAGTCATTGTGAACACACAGTTACTCAGACCCCTCGGTCCGTCATTTTGAACACACAGTGCACCTGACACCTCTGTCAGTCATTGTGAACACACAGTAACCCAGACCCCTCTGTCAGTCATGGTGAACACAAAGTGCCCCACACTCCGCTGTCAGTCATTGTGAACACACAGTGCCACAGACCTCTGTCGGTCATAGTGAACACACAGTGCCTCAGACCTCTGTCAGTCATTGAGAACACACAGTGCCTCAGACCTCTGTCAGTCATTGTCAACTCACATTGCCCCGACCTCTGTCAGTCATTGTGAACACACTGTGCCCCAAACCTGTGTCAGTCATTGAGAACACGCTCTCAGTCATCGTGAACAAACAGTGCCCCACACCCCTCTCTCAGTCATTGTGAACACACAGTGCCTCAGAGCTCTGCCAGTCATTGTGAACACACAGTGCCTCAGGCCCCTCTGTCAGTCATTGTGAACACACAAAAACCCAGACCCCTCTGTAAGTCATTGTGAACACGCAGAGTCCCAGACACCTCTGTCAGTCATTGTGGACACAAAGTGCCTCAAAGCTCTGTCAGTAATTGTGAACACACAAAAACGAAGACCTCTGTCAGTCATTGTGAACACACAGTGCCTCAAACCTATGTCAGTCATTGTGAACACACAGTTCCTCAGATCTCTGTCAGTCATTGTGAACACATATTGCCTCAGATCTCTGTCGGTCATCGTGAACACACAGATCCTCAGATCTCCGTCAGTCATTGTGAACACACAGTACCCCAGACCTCTGTCAGTCATTGTGAACACACAGTCCCCTGACCTCCGTCGATCATTGTGAACACACAGTGGCTCAGACCGCTGTCAGTCATTGTGAACACACAGTGCCCCAGACCTCTGTCAGTCATTGTGAACACACAGTGCCTTAGACCTCTGTCAGTCATTGTGAACACACAGTGCCTCAGGACCCTCTGTCAGTCATTGGGAACAGAGAGTGCCCCAAACTTCTGTCGGTCATTGTGAACACACAGTGCCTCAGGACCCTCTGTCAGTCATTGGGAACAGAGAGTGCCCCAAACCTCTGTCAGTCATTGTAAACACACTGTTCCTCAGACCTTTGTCAGTCATTGTGAAAACAATGTGCCTCAGACCTCTGTCAGTCATTTTGAACATACAGTGCTCCAGACCCCTGTCAGTCATTGATGATCACACATCTCCTCAGACCTATGTCAGTCATTGTGAAAACACTGTGCCCCAGACCTCTGTCAGTCATTGTGAACACACAGTCAGTCATTGTGGACACACAGTGCCCCAGACCTCTGTCATTCATGGTGAACATAAAGTGCCCCAGACCCCTCTGTCAGCAATTGTGAACACACAGTAACCCAGACCCCTCTGTCAGTCACTGTGAACACACAGTGCCCCAGACAACTCTGTCAGTCATTGTGAACACAAAGTACCACAGACCTCTGTCGGTCATAGTGAACACACAGTGCCTCAGACCTCTGTCAGTCATTGTAAACACACAGTGCCTCAGACCGCTGTCAGTCATTGTCAACACACAGTGCCCCGACATCTGTCAGTCATTGTGAACACACAGTGCCTTCGAACTCTGTCAGTCATGGTGAACACACAGTGCCTCAGGACCCTCTGTCAGTCATTGGGAACAGAGAGTGCCACAAACCTCTGTCAGTCATTGTAAACACACAGATCCTCAGACCATTGTCAGTCATTGTGAACACACAGTGCCTCAGACCTCTGTCAGTCATTTTAAACATACCGTGCTCCTGACCCCTGTCAGTCATTGTGATCACACATCTCCTCAGCCCTCTGTCAGTCATTGTGAACACACAGTGCCTCAAACCTCTGTCCGTCATTGTGAACAAACAATACCCCAGATCTCTGTCAGTCATTGTGAACACACAGTGCCCCAGACCTCTGGCAGTCATTGTGAACACACAGTGCCTCTGACCCCTCTGTCAGTCATTGTGAACACACAGTGCCCCACAACCCTCTGTCAGTCATTGTGAACACACAGTGCCTCAGATCTCTTTCAGTCATTGTGAACACACAGTGCCTCAGACCTCTGTCAGTCATTGTGAACACACAGTGGCTCAGACCTCTGTCAGTTATTGTCAACACACAGTGCACCAGACCTCTGTCAGTCATTGTGAACACACAGTGCCCCAGACACCTCTGTCAGTCATTGTGAACACACAGTGCCCCAGACCCCTCTGTCAGTCATTGTGAACACATAGTAAACCAGACCCCTCTGTCAGTCATTGTGAACACACAGTGCCCCAGACCTCTGGCAGACATTGTGAACACACAGTGCCTCTGACCCCTCTGTCAGTCATTGTGAACACACAGTGCCCCACAACCCTCTGTCAGTCATTGTGAACACACAGTGCCTCAGATCTCTTTCAGTCATTGTGAACACACAGTGCCTCAGACCTCTGTCAGTCATTGTGAACACGCAGTGGCTCAGACCTCTGTCAGTCATTGTCAACACACAGTGCACCAGACCTCTGTCAGTCATTGTGAACACACAGTGCCTCTGACCCCTCTGTCAGTCATTGTGAACACACAGTGCCCCAGACACCTCTGTCAGTCATTGTGAACACATAGTAAACCAGACACCTCTGTCAGTCATTGTAAATGCACAGTAACACAGATCCCTCTGTCAGTCATTGTGGACACACAGTGCCCCAGACCTCTGTCAGTCATGGTAAACACACAGTGCCCCTCACCCCTCTGTTAGTTATTGTGATCTCACAGTGCCTCACACCTCTGTCAGTCATTGTGAACACACAGTACCACAGACCTCTGTCGGTCATTGTCAACACACAGTGCCCCGACATCTGTCAGTCATTGTGAACACACAGCGCCTCAGGACCCTCTGTCAGTCATTGGGAACAGAGAGTGCCCCAAACCTCTGTCAGTCATTGTAAACACACAGTTCCTCAGACCTTTGTCAGTCATTGTGAAAACACTGTGCCTCAGACCTCTGTCAGTCATTTTGAGCATACCATGCTCCAGACCGCTGTCAGTCATTGTGATCACATATCTCCTCAGACCTCTGTCAGTCATTGTGAACACACAGTGCCTCAGACCTCTGTCAGTCATTTTGAACATAACATGCTCCAGACCCCTGTCAGTCATTGTGATCACACATCTTCTCAGACCTCTGTCAGTCATTTTGAACACACAGTGCCCCAGACCTCTGTCAGTCATTGTAAACACAAAGTGCCCCAGACCTCTGTTAGTCATTGTGAACACACATTGCCCTAGACCTCTGTCAGTCATTGGGAACGCACAATGTCCCAGACCTCTGTCAGTCATTGTGAACACACAATGCCCCACCCCTCTGTCAGTCATTGTGAACACACAGTGCCCCAAACCCCTCTGTCGGTCATTGCGAACACACTGTTCCTCAGAACTCTGTCAGTCATTGTGAACACACAGTGCCCCAGACCTCTGTCAGTCATTGTGAACACGTATTGCCCCAGAACTCTGTCAGTCATTATGAACACAGAGTGCCTCAGACCTCTGTCAGTCATTGGGAACGCACAATGTCCCAGACCTCTGTCAGTCATTGTGAACACACAATGCCCCACCCCTCTGTCAGTCATTGTGAACACACAGTGCCCCAAACCCCTCTGTCGGTCATTGCGAACACACTGTTCCTCAGAACTCTGTCAGTCATTGTGAACACACAGTGCCCCAGACCTCTGTCAGTCATTGTGAACACGTATTGCCCCAGAACTCTGTCAGTCATTATGAACACAGAGTGCCTCAGACCTCTGTCAGTCATTGTGAACACACAGTTACTCAGACCCCTCGGTCCGTCATTTTGAACACACAGTGCACCTGACACCTCTGTCAGTCATTGTGAACACACAGTAACCCAGACCCCTCTGTCAGTCATGGTGAACACAAAGTGCCCCACACTCCGCTGTCAGTCATTGTGAACACACAGTGCCACAGACCTCTGTCGGTCATAGTGAACACACAGTGCCTCAGACCTCTGTCAGTCATTGAGAACACACAGTGCCTCAGACCTCTGTCAGTCATTGTCAACTCACATTGCCCCGACCTCTGTCAGTCATTGTGAACACACTGTGCCCCAAACCTGTGTCAGTCATTGAGAACACGCTCTCAGTCATCGTGAACAAACAGTGCCCCACACCCCTCTCTCAGTCATTGTGAACACACAGTGCCTCAGAGCTCTGCCAGTCATTGTGAACACACAGTGCCTCAGGCCCCTCTGTCAGTCATTGTGAACACACAAAAACCCAGACCCCTCTGTAAGTCATTGTGAACACGCAGAGTCCCAGACACCTCTGTCAGTCATTGTGGACACAAAGTGCCTCAAAGCTCTGTCAGTAATTGTGAACACACAAAAACGAAGACCTCTGTCAGTCATTGTGAACACACAGTGCCTCAAACCTATGTCAGTCATTGTGAACACACAGTTCCTCAGATCTCTGTCAGTCATTGTGAACACATATTGCCTCAGATCTCTGTCGGTCATCGTGAACACACAGATCCTCAGATCTCCGTCAGTCATTGTGAACACACAGTACCCCAGACCTCTGTCAGTCATTGTGAACACACAGTCCCCTGACCTCCGTCGATCATTGTGAACACACAGTGGCTCAGACCGCTGTCAGTCATTGTGAACACACAGTGCCCCAGACCTCTGTCAGTCATTGTGAACACACAGTGCCTTAAACCTCTGTCAGTCATTGTGAACACACAGTGCCTCAGGACCCTCTGTCAGTCATTGGGAACAGAGAGTGCCCCAAACTTCTGTCGGTCATTGTGAACACACAGTGCCTCAGGACCCTCTGTCAGTCATTAGGAACAGAGAGTGCCCCAAACCTCTGTCAGTCATTGTAAACACACTGTTCCTCAGACCTTTGTCAGTCATTGTGAAAACAATGTGCCTCAGACCTCTGTCAGTCATTTTGAACATACAGTGCTCCAGACCCCTGTCAGTCATTGATGATCACACATCTCCTCAGACCTATGTCAGTCATTGTGAAAACACTGTGCCCCAGACCTCTGTCAGTCATTGTGAACACACAGTCAGTCATTGTGGACACACAGTGCCCCAGACCTCTGTCATTCATGGTGAACATAAAGTGCCCCAGACCCCTCTGTCAGCAATTGTGAACACACAGTAACCCAGACCCCTCTGTCAGTCACTGTGAACACACAGTGCCCCAGACAACTCTGTCAGTCATTGTGAACACAAAGTACCACAGACCTCTGTCGGTCATAGTGAACACACAGTGCCTCAGACCTCTGTCAGTCATTGTAAACACACAGTGCCTCAGACCGCTGTCAGTCATTGTCAACACACAGTGCCCCGACATCTGTCAGTCATTGTGAACACACAGTGCCTTCGAACTCTGTCAGTCATGGTGAACACACAGTGCCTCAGGACCCTCTGTCAGTCATTGGGAACAGAGAGTGCCACAAACCTCTGTCAGTCATTGTAAACACACAGATCCTCAGACCATTGTCAGTCATTGTGAACACACAGTGCCTCAGACCTCTGTCAGTCATTTTAAACATACCGTGCTCCTGACCCCTGTCAGTCATTGTGATCACACATCTCCTCAGCCCTCTGTCAGTCATTGTGAACACACAGTGCCTCAAACCTCTGTCCGTCATTGTGAACAAACAATACCCCAGATCTCTGTCAGTCATTGTGAACACACAGTGCCCCAGACCTCTGGCAGTCATTGTGAACACACAGTGCCTCTGACCCCTCTGTCAGTCATTGTGAACACACAGTGCCCCACAACCCTCTGTCAGTCATTGTGAACACACAGTGCCTCAGATCTCTTTCAGTCATTGTGAACACACAGTGCCTCAGACCTCTGTCAGTCATTGTGAACACACAGTGGCTCAGACCTCTGTCAGTTATTGTCAACACACAGTGCACCAGACCTCTGTCAGTCATTGTGAACACACAGTGCCCCAGACACCTCTGTCAGTCATTGTGAACACACAGTGCCCCAGACCCCTCTGTCAGTCATTGTGAACACATAGTAAACCAGACCCCTCTGTCAGTCATTGTGAACACACAGTGCCCCAGACCTCTGGCAGACATTGTGAACACACAGTGCCTCTGACCCCTCTGTCAGTCATTGTGAACACACAGTGCCCCACAACCCTCTGTCAGTCATTGTGAACACACAGTGCCTCAGATCTCTTTCAGTCATTGTGAACACACAGTGCCTCAGACCTCTGTCAGTCATTGTGAACACGCAGTGGCTCAGACCTCTGTCAGTCATTGTCAACACACAGTGCACCAGACCTCTGTCAGTCATTGTGAACACACAGTGCCTCTGACCCCTCTGTCAGTCATTGTGAACACACAGTGCCCCAGACACCTCTGTCAGTCATTGTGAACACATAGTAAACCAGACACCTCTGTCAGTCATTGTAAATGCACAGTAACACAGATCCCTCTGTCAGTCATTGTGGACACACAGTGCCCCAGACCTCTGTCAGTCATGGTAAACACACAGTGCCCCTCACCCCTCTGTTAGTTATTGTGATCTCACAGTGCCTCACACCTCTGTCAGTCATTGTGAACACACAGTACCACAGACCTCTGTCGGTCATTGTCAACACACAGTGCCCCGACATCTGTCAGTCATTGTGAACACACAGCGCCTCAGGACCCTCTGTCAGTCATTGGGAACAGAGAGTGCCCCAAACCTCTGTCAGTCATTGTAAACACACAGTTCCTCAGACCTTTGTCAGTCATTGTGAAAACACTGTGCCTCAGACCTCTGTCAGTCATTTTGAGCATACCATGCTCCAGACCGCTGTCAGTCATTGTGATCACATATCTCCTCAGACCTCTGTCAGTCATTGTGAACACACAGTGCCTCAGACCTCTGTCAGTCATTTTGAACATAACATGCTCCAGACCCCTGTCAGTCATTGTGATCACACATCTTCTCAGACCTCTGTCAGTCATTTTGAACACACAGTGCCCCAGACCTCTGTCAGTCATTGTAAACACAAAGTGCCCAAGACCTCTGTTAGTCATTGTGAACACACATTGCCCTAGACCTCTGTCAGTCATTGGGAACGCACAATGTCCCAGACCTCTGTCAGTCATTGTGAACACACAATGCCCCACCCCTCTGTCAGTCATTGTGAACACACAGTGCCCCAAACCCCTCTGTCGGTCATTGCGAACACACTGTTCCTCAGAACTCTGTCAGTCATTGTGAACACACAGTGCCCCAGAACTCTGTCAGTCATTGTGAACACGTATTGCCCCAGAACTCTGTCAGTCATTATGAACACAGAGTGCCTCAGACCTCTGTCAGTCATTGGGAACGCACAATGTCCCAGACCTCTGTCAGTCATTGTGAACACACAATGCCCCACCCCTCTGTCAGTCATTGTGAACACACAGTGCCCCAAACCCCTCTGTCGGTCATTGCGAACACACTGTTCCTCAGAACTCTGTCAGTCATTGTGAACACACAGTGCCCCAGACCTCTGTCAGTCATTGTGAACACGTATTGCCCCAGAACTCTGTCAGTCATTATGAACACAGAGTGCCTCAGACCTCTGTCAGTCATTGTGAACACACAGTTACTCAGACCCCTCGGTCCGTCATTTTGAACACACAGTGCACCTGACACCTCTGTCAGTCATTGTGAACACACAGTAACCCAGACCCCTCTGTCAGTCATGGTGAACACAAAGTGCCCCACACTCCGCTGTCAGTCATTGTGAACACACAGTGCCACAGACCTCTGTCGGTCATAGTGAACACACAGTGCCTCAGACCTCTGTCAGTCATTGAGAACACACAGTGCCTCAGACCTCTGTCAGTCATTGTCAACTCACATTGCCCCGACCTCTGTCAGTCATTGTGAACACACTGTGCCCCAAACCTGTGTCAGTCATTGAGAACACGCTCTCAGTCATTGTGAACAAACAGTGCCCCACACCCCTCTCTCAGTCATTGTGAACACACAGTGCCTCAGAGCTCTGCCAGTCATTGTGAACACACAGTGCCTCAGGCCCCTCTGTCAGTCATTGTGAGCACACAAAAACCCAGACCCCTCTGTAAGTCATTGTAAACACGCAGAGTCCCAGACACCTCTGTCAGTCATTGTGGACACAAAGTGCCTCAAAGCTCTGTCAGTAATTGTGAACACACAAAAACGAAGACCTCTGTCAGTCATTGTGAACACACAGTGCCTCAAACCTATGTCAGTCATTGTGAACACACAGTTCCTCAGATCTCTGTCAGTCATTGTGAACACATATTGCCTCAGATCTCTGTCGGTCATCGTGAACACACAGATCCTCAGATCTCCGTCAGTCATTGTGAACACACAGTGCCTCAGACCCCTGTCAGTCATTGTGAACACACAGTACCCCAGACTTCTCTCAGTCATTGTGAACACACACTGACACAGACCTCTGTCAGTCATTGTGAACACACAGTCCCCTGACCTCCGTCGATCATTGTGAACACACAGTGGCTCAGACCGCTGTCAGTCATTGTGAACACACAGTGCCCCAGACCTCTGTCAGTCATTGTGAACACACAGTGCCTTAGACCTCTGTCAGTCATTGTGAACACACAGTGCCTCAGGACCCTCTGTCAGTCATTGGGAACAGAGAGTGCCCCAAACCTCTGTCAGTCATTGTGAGCACACAGAGCCTCAGGACCCTCTGTCAGTCATTGAGAACAGAGAGTGCCCCAAACCTCTCTCAGTCATTGTAAACACAGAGTTCCTCAGACCTTTCTCAGTCATTGTGAAAACAATGTGCCTCAGACCTCTGTCAGTCATTTTGAACATACAGTGCCCCAAACCCCTCTGTCAGTGATTGTGAACACACAGTGCCACAGGACCCTCTGTCAGTCATTGTGAACACGCACTCAGTCATTGTGAACACACAGTGCCCCACACCCCTCTGTCAGTCATTGTGAACACACAGTGCCGCAGAACTCTGTCAGTCATTGTGAACACACAGTACCCCAGACCTCTGTCAGTCATTGTGAACACACAGTCCCCTGACCTCCGTCGATCATTGTGAACACACAGTGGCTCAGACCGCTGTCAGTCATTGTGAACACACAGTGCCCCAGACCTCTGTCAGTCATTGTGAACACACAGTGCCCCAGACCTCTGTCAGTCATTGTGAACACACAGTGCCTCAGGACCCTCTGTCAGTCATTGGGAACAGAGAGTGCCCCAAACCTCTGTCAGTCATTGTGAACACACAGTGCCTCAGGACTCTCTGTCAGTCATTGGGAACAGAGAGTGCCCCAAACCTCTGTCAGTCATTGTAAACACAGAGTTCCTCAGACCTTTGTCAGTCATTGTGAAAACAATGTGCCTCAGACCTCTGTCAGTCATTTTGAACATACAGTGATCCAGACCCCTGTCAGTCATTGATGATCACACATCTCCTCAGACCTATGTCAGTCATTGTGAAAACACAGTGCCCCAGACCTGTGTCAGTCATTGTGAACATACAGTGCCCCAGACCTCTGTCAGTCATGGTGAACACACAGTAACCCAGACCCCTCTGTCAATCATTGTGAACACACAGTGCCCCAGACCCCTCTGTAAGTCATTGTGAACACAAAGTGCCCCAGACCCCTCTGTCATTCATTGTGAACACACAGTCAGTCATTGTGGACACACAGTGCCCCAGACCTCTGTCAGTCATGGTGAACACAAAGTGCCCCAGACCCCTCTGTCAGTCATTGTCAACACACAGTAACCCAGACCCATCTGTCCGTCATTGTGAACACACAGTGCCCCAGACAAATCTGTCAGTCATTGTGAACACACAGTACCACAGACCTCTGTCGGTCATAGTGAACACACAGTGCCTCAGACCTCTGTCAGTCATTGTAAACACACAGTGCCTCAGATCTCTGTCAGTCATTGTCAACACACAGTGCCGCGACCTCTGTCAGTCATTGTGAACACACAGTGCCTTCGACCTCTGTCAGTCATGGTGAACACACAGTGCCTCAGGACCCTCTGTCAGTCATTGGGAACAGAGAGTGCCACAAACCTCTGTCAGTCATTGTAAACACACAGTTCCTCAGACCATTGTCAGTCATTGTGAACACACAGTGCCTCAGATCTCTGTCAGTCATTTTAAACATACCGTGCTCCAGACCCCTGTCAGTCATTGTGATCACACATCTCCTCAGCCCTCTGTCAGTCATTGTGAACACACAGTGCCTCAGACCTCTGTCCGTCATTGTGAACAAACAATACCCCAGATCTCTGTCAGTCATTGTGAACACACAGTGCCCCAGACATCTGGCAGTCATTGTGAACACACAGTGCCTCTGACCCCTCTGTCAGTCTTTGTGAACACACAGTGCCCCAGACACCTCTGTCAGTCATTGTGAACACACAGTGCCTGAAACCTCTGTCAGTCATTGTGAACACACAGTGCCTCAGACCTCCGTCAGTCATTGTGAACCCACAGTTCCTCTGACCCCTCTGTCAGCCATTGTGAACACACAGTGCCCCAGACACCTCTGTCAGTCATTGTGAACACACAGTAACCCAGACCCCTCTGTCAGTCATTGTGGACACACAGTGCCCCAGACCTCTGTCAGTCATGGTGAACACGCAGTGCCCCTCACCGTTCTGTTAGTTATTGTGATCTCACAGTGCCTCACACCTCTGTCAGTCATTGTGAACACACAGCACCACAGACCTCTGTCGGTCATAGTGAACACACAGTGCCTCAGACCTCTGTCAGTCATTGTAAACACACAGTGCCTCAGACCTCTGTCAGTCATTGTCAACACACAGTGCCCCGACCTCTGTCAGTCATTGGGAACAGAGAGAGCCCCAAACCTCTGTCAGTCATTGTAAACAAACAGTTCCTCAGACCTTTGTCAGTCATTGTGAAAACGCTGTGCCTCAGACCTCCGCCAGTCATTTTGAGCATACCATGCTCCAGACCCCTGTCAGTCATTGTGATCACACAGTGCCCCAGACCTCTGTCAGTCATTGTGAACACACAGTGCCTCTGACGTCTGTCAGTCATTGTGAACACACAGTTCCTCTGACCCCTCTGTCAGTCATTGTGAACACACAGTGCCCCAGACACCTCTGTCAGTCATTGTGAACACACAGTGCCCCAAACCCCTCTGTCAATCATTGTGAACACACAGTGCCTCAGGACCCTCTGTCAGTCATTGTGAACACGCACTCAGTCATTGTGAACACACAGTGCCCCACACCCCTCTGTCAGTCATTGTGAACACACAGTGCCCCACACCCCTCTGTCAGTCATTGTGAACATACACTGCCTCAGACCTCTTTCAGTCATTGTGAACACACAATGCCCCAGACCTCTGTCAGTCATTTTGAACACACAATGCCCCAGACCCCTCTGTCAGTCATTGTGAACACAGATTGCTCCATACCCCTCAGTCACTCATTTTGAACACACAGTGCCCCAGACCCCTCTGTCAGGCATTGTGGACACACAGTGCCCCAGACCTCTGTCAGTCATAGTGAACACAAAGTGCCCCAGACCTCTGTTAGTCATTGTGAACACACAATGCCCCAGACCTCTGTCAGTCATTGTGAACACACATTGCCCTAGATCTCTGTCAGTCATTGGGAAAACACAATGCCCCAGACCTCTGTCAGTCATTGTGAACACACAATGCCCCACCCTTCTGTCAGTCATTGTGAACTCACAGTGCCCCAAATCCCTCTGTCGGTCATTGCGAACACACTGTTCCTCAGACCCCTATGTCAGTCATTTTGAACACACAGTGCCCCTGACACCCCTGTCAGTCATTGTGAACACACAGTAACCCAGACCCCTCTGTCAGTCATTGTGAACACACAAAAACCCAGACCCCTCTGTAAGTCATTGTGAACACGCAGAGTCCCAGACACCTCTGTCAGTCATTGTGGACACAAAGTGCCTCAAAGCTCTGTCAGTAATTGTGAACACACAAAAACCAAGACCTCTGTCAGTCATTGTGAACACACAGTGCCTCAAACCTATGTCAGTCATTGTGAACACACAGTTCCTCAGTTCTCTGTCAGTCATTGTGAACACATATTGCCTCAGATCTCTGTCGGTCATCGTGAACACACAGATCCTCAGATCTCCGTCAGTCATTGTGAACACACAGTGCCTCAGACCCCTGTCAGTCATTGTGAACACACAGTGCCTCAGATCCCTGTCAGTCATTGTGAACACACAGTACCCCAGACTTCTCTCAGTCATTGTGAACACACACTCAGTCATTGTGAACACACACTGACACAGACCTCTGTCAGTCATTGTGAACACACAGTCCCCTGACCTCCGTCGATCATTGTGAACACACAGTGGCTCAGACCGCTGTCAGTCATTGTGAACACACAGTGCCCCAGACCTCTGTCAGTCATTGTGAACACACAATGCCTTAGACCTCTGTCAGTCATTGTGAACACACAGTGCCTCAGGACCCTCTGTCAGTCATTGGGAACAGAGAGTGCCCCAAACCTCTGTCAGTCATTGTGAATACACAGTGCCTCAGGACCCTCTGTCAGTCATTGGGAACAGAGAGTGCCCCAAACCTCTGTCAGTCATTGTAAACACAGAGTTCCTCAGACCTTTGTCAGTCATTGTGAAAACAATGTGCCTCAGACCTCTGTCAGTCATTTTGAACATACAGTGCCCCAAACCCCTCTGTCTGTCATTGTGAATACACAGTGCCTCAGGACCCTCTGTCAGTCATTGGGAACAGAGAGTGCCCCAAACCTCTGTCAGTCATTGTAAACACAGAGTTCCTCAGACCTTTGTCAGTCATTGTGAAAACAATGTGCCTCAGACCTCTGTCAGTCATTTTGAACATACAGTGCCCCAAACCCCTCTGTCTGTCATTGTGAATACACAGTGCCTCAGGACCCTCTGTCAGTCATTGGGAACAGAGAGTGCCCCAAACCTCTGTCAGTCATTGTAAACACAGAGTTCCTCAGACCTTTGTCAGTCATTGTGAAAACAATGTGCCTCAGACCTCTGTCAGTCATTTTGAACATACAGTGCCCCAAACCCCTCTGTCAGTCATTGTGAACACACAGTGCCTCAGGACCCTCTGTCAGTCATTGTGAACACGCACTCAGTCATTGTGAACATACTGTGCCCCACACCCCTCTGTCAGTCATTGTGAACATACAGTGCCTCAGAACTCTGTCAGGCATTGTGAACACACAGTACCCCTGACCTCCGTCGATCATTGTGAACACACAGTGGCTCAGACCGCTGTCAGTCATTGTGAACACACAGTGCCCCAGAGCTCTGTCAGTCATTGTGAACACACAGTTCCTCTGACCCCTCTGTCAGTCATTGTGAACACACAGTGCCCCGGACACCTCTGTCAGTCATTGTGAACACACAGTGCCCCAAACCCCTCTGTCAGTCATTGTGAACACACAGTGCCTCAGGACCCTCTGTCAGTCATTGTGAACACGCACTCAGTCATTGTGAACACACAGTGCCCCACACCCCTTTGTCAGTCATTGTGTACACACAGTGCCCCACACCCCTCTGTCAGTCATTGTGAACATACACTGCCTCAGACCTCTTTCAGTCATTGTGAACACACAATGCCCCAGACCTCTGTCAGTCATTTTGAACACACAATGCCCCAGACCCCTCTGTCAGTCATTGTGAACTCAGATTGCTCCATACCCCTCTGTCACTCATTTTGAACACACAGTACCCCAGACCTCTGTCAGTCATTGTGAACACACAGTCCCCTGACCTCCGTCGATCATTGTGAACACACAGTGGCTCAGACCGCTGTCAGTCATTGTGAACACACAGTGCCCCAGAGCTCTGTCAGTCATTGTGAACACACAGTGCCTTAGAACTCTGTCAGTCATTGTGAACACACAGTGCCTCAGGACCCTCTGTCAGTCATTGGGAACAGAGAGTGCCCCAAACCACTGTCAGTCATTGTGAACACACAGTGCCTCAGGACCCTCTGTCAGTCATTGGGAACAGAGAGTGCCCCAAACCTCTGTCAGTCATTGTAAACACACCGTTCCTCAGACCTTTGTCAGTCATTGTGAAAACAATGTGCCTCAGACCTCTGTCAGTCATTTTGAACAGACAGTGCTCCAGACCCCTGTCAGTCAATGATGATCACACATCTCCTCAGACCTATGTCAGTCATTGTGAAAACACAGTGCCCCAGACCTCTGTCAGTCATTGTGAACACAAAGTGCCCCAGACCCTTCTGTCAGTCATTGCGAACACTAAGTGCTCCAGACCTCTGTCAGTTATTGTGGACATACAGTCAGTCATTGTGGACACAAAGTGCCTGAAAGCTCTGTCAGTAATAGTGAACACACAGTAACCAAGACCTCTGTCAGTCATTATGGACACACAGTGCCTCGAACCTCTGTCAGTCATTGTGAACACACCGTTCCTCAGGTCTCTGCCAGTCATTGTGAACACAAAGAGCCCAAGACCCCTCTGTCAGTCATTGTGAACACACAGAGCCCCAGATTTCTGTCAGTCATTGTGAACACACAGTCCCCTGATCTCTGTCGTTCATTGTGAACACACAGTGCTCCAGACACCTCTGTCAGTCATTGCGAACACACAGTAACCCAGACACCTCTGTCAGTCATTGTGAACACACAGTAACCCAGAACCCTCTATCAGTCATTGTGAGCACACAGTGCCCCAGACCTCCATCAGTTATTGTGGACAAACAGTCAATAATTGTGGACACACAGTGCCCCAGACCTCTGTCAGTCATTGTGAACACACAGTGCCCCAGAAACCTCTGTCAATCATTGTGAACACACAGTAACCCAGACCACTCTGTCATTCATGGTGAACACAAAGTAACCCAGACGTCTGTCAGTCATTGTGAACACGCAGTAACGCAGACCTCTGTCAGTCATTGTGAACACACAGTGCCTCAGGACCCTCTGTCAGTTATTGTGAACACACAGCGCTCCAGACGTCTGTCAATCATTGTGAACACAAAGTGCCTCATAACTCTTTCAGTCATTGTGAACACACAATGCCCTAGAACTCTGTCAGTCATTCTGAACACACAGTTCCTCAGACCTCTGTCAGTCATTGTGAACACACAGTGCCTCAGACCTCTGTCAGTCATTGTGAACACACAGTGCCCCAGACCCCTCTGTCAGTCATTGTGAACACACAGTAACCCAGACCCCTCTGTCAGTCATTGTGAACACTCAGTGCTCCAGACCTCTGTCAGATAGTGTGGACATACAGTCAGTCATTGTGGACACACAGTGCCCCAGACCTCTGTCAGTCATTGTGAACACACAGTAACCCAGAACCCTCTGTCAGTCATTGTGAACACACAGTGCCCAAGACAACTCTGTCAGTCATTGTGAACACACAGTACCACAGACCTCTGTCGGTCATAGTGAACACACAGTGCCTCAGAACTCTGTCAGTCATTGTAAACACACTGTGCCTCAGACCTCTGTCAATCATTGTCAACACACAGTGCCCCGACCTCTGTCAGTCATTGTGAACACACAGTGCCTTCGACCTCTGTCAGTCATTGTGAACACACAGTGCCTCAGGACCCTCTGTCAGTCATTGGGAACAGAGAGTGCCACAAACCTCTGTCAGTCATTGTAAACACACAATTCCTCAGACCATTGTCAGTCATTGTGAACACACAATGCCTCAGACCTCTGTCAGTCATTTTAAACATACAGTGCTCCAGACCCCTGTCAGTCATTGTCATCACACATCTCCTCAGCCCTCTGTCAGTCATTGTGAACACACAGTGCCTCAGACCTCTGTCCGTCATTGTGAACAAAAAATACCCCAGATCTCTGGCAGTCATTGTGAACACACAGTGCCTCTGACCCCTCTGTCAGTCATTGTGAACACACAGTGCCCCAAACCCCTCTGTCAGTCATTGTGAACAAACACTGCCCCACACCCCTCTGTCAGTCATTGTGGACACACACTGCCTCAGGACCCTCTGTCAGTCATTGTAAACACACAAAATCCCAGACACCTCTGTCAGTCATTGTGAACACACAGAGTCTCAGACACCTCTGTCAGTCATTGTGGACACAAAGTGCCTCAAAGCTCTGTCAGTAATTGTGAACACACAGTAACCAAGACCTCTGTCAGTCATTATGGACACACAGTGCCTTGAACCTCTGTCAGTCATTGTGAACACACCGTTCCTCAGGTCTCAAAGAGCCCAAGACCCCTCTGTCAGTCATTGTGACCACGCAGTGCCTCAGGCCCCTCTGTCAGTCATTGTGAACACACAGAGCCCCAGATTTCTGTCAGTCATTATGAACACACAGTCCCCTGATCTCTGTCGTTCATTGTGAACACACAGTGCACCAGACACCTCTGTCAGTCATTGCAAACACACAGTAACCCAGACACCTCTGTCAGTCATTGTGAACACACAGTAACCCAGAACCCTCTATCAGTCATTGTGAGAACACAGTGCCCCAGACCTCCATCAGTTATTGTGGACAACCGGTCAATAATTGTGGACACACAGTGCCCCAGACCTCTGTCAGTCATTGTGAACACACAGTGCCCAGAAACCTCTGTCAATCATGGTGAACACAAAGTAACCCAGACCTCTGTCAGTCATTGTGAACACACAGTGCCTCAGGACCCTCTGTCAGTTATTGTGAACACACAGCGCTCCAGACATCTGTCAATCATTGTGAACACAAAGTTCCTCATACCTCTTTCAGTCATTGTGAACACACATTGCCCAAGACTGCTCTGTCAGTCAGTGTAAATACACAGTGCCTCATACATCTATCAGTCATTGTGAACACACAATGCCCTAGACCTCTGTCAGTCATTCTGAACACACAGTTCCTCAGATCTCTGTCATTCATTCTGAACACGCAGTGCCTCAGACCTCTGTCCGTCATTGTGAACAAACAATACCCCATACCTCTGTCAGTCATTGTGAACATACAGTGCCCCAGACCTCTGTCAGTCATTGTGAACACACAGTTCTCCAGACAACTCTGTCAGTCATTGTGAACACACAGTAACCCAGAACCCTCTGTCAGTCATTGTGAACACACAGTGCCCCAGACACCTGTCAGTCATTGTGAACACACAGTAACCCAAACCCCTCTGTCAGTCATTGTGATCTCACAGTGCCTCAGACCTCTGTCAGTCATTGTGAACACACAGAGCCACAGACCTCTGTCAGTCATTGTGAACACACAGTGCCTCAGACCTCTGTCAGTCATTGTCAATACACAGTGCCCCGACCTCTGTCAGTCATTGTGAACACACAGTGCCTCAAACCCCTCTGTCAGTCATTGTGAACACATAGTGCCTCAGGCCCCTCTGTCAGTCATTGTGAACACGCACTCAGTCATTGTGAACACACAGTGCCCCACACCCCTCTGTCAGTCATTGTGGACACACAGTGCCTCAGACCACTCTGTCAGTCAATGTGAACACATATTGCCTAAAGAGCTCTGTCAGTCATTGTGAACACACAGTGCCTCAGGACCCTTTGTCAGTCATTGTGAACACACAAAATCCCAGACACCTCTGTCAGTTATTGTGAACACACAGAGTCCCAGACACCTCTGTCAATCATTGTGGACACAAAGTGCCTGAAAGCTCTGTCAGTAATTGTGAACACACAGTAACCAAGACCTCTGTAAGTCATGATGGACACACAGTGCCTCGAACCTCTGTCAGTCATTGTGAACACACCGTTCCTCAGGTCTCTGTCAGTCATTGTGAACACACAGAGACCAAGACCCCTCTGTCAGTCATTGTGATCACACAGTGCCTAAGGCCCCTCTGTCAGTCATTGTGAACACACAGAGCCCCAGATTTCTGTCGTTCATTGTGAACACACAATGCTCCAGACACCTCTATCAGTCATTGCGAACACACAGTAACCCAGAACCCTCTGTCAGTCATTGTGAGCACTCAGTGCCCCAGACCTCCGTCCGTTATTGTGGACAAACAGTCAATAATTGTGGACACACAGTGCCCCAGACCTCTGTCAGTCATTGTGAACACACAGTGCCCCAGAAACCTCTGTCAATCATTGTGAAAACACAGTAACCCAGACCACTCTGTCATTCATGGTGAACACAAAGTAACCCAGACCTCTGTCAGTCATTGTGAACACGTAGTAACCCAGACCTCTGTCAGTCATTGTGAACACACAGTGCCCCAGAAACCTCTGTCAATCATTGTGAAAACACAGTAACCCAGACCACTCTGTCATTCATGGTGAACACAAAGTAACCCAGACCTCTGTCAGTCATTGTGAACACGCAGTAACCCAGACCTCTGTCAGTCACTGTGAACACACAGTGCCTCAGGACCCTCTGTCAGTTATTGTGAACACACAGCGCTCCAGACCTCTGTCAATCATTGTGAACACAAAGTGCCTCATAACTCTTTCAGTCATTGTGAACACACATTGCCCAAGACTGCTCTGTCAGTCACTGTGAACACACAGTGCCTCATACATCTTTCAGTCATTGTGAACACACAATGCCCCAGACCTCTGTCAGTCATTGTGAACACACAGTGCCTCAGACCCCTGTCAGTCATTGTGAACACACAGTGCCCCAGACCTCCGTCAGTTATTGTGGACAAACAGTCAATAATTGTGGACACACAGTGCCCCAGACCTCTGTCAGTCATTGTGAACACACAGTGCCTCAGACCTCTGTCAGTCATTGTGAACACACAGTAACTAGGACCTCTGTCAGTCATTGTGAACACGCAGTAACCCAAACCTCTGTCAGTCATTGTGAACACGCAGTGCCTCAGAACTCTGTCAGTCATTGTGAACACACATTGCCCAAGGATGCTCTGTCAGTCATTGTGAACACACAGTGCCTCATACATCCTTCAGTCATTGTGGACACACATAGCCCCAGAGGCATCTGTCAGTCACTGTGGACACACAGTGCGCCTGAAACCTCTGTCAGTCATTGTGAACACACAGTACCCCAGACCCCTCTGTCAGTCATTGTGGACACACAGTGCCCCCACACACCTCTGTCAGTCATCGTGGACACACAGTGCCACACACCCGTCTGTCAGTCATTGTGAAAACACAGTGACTAAGAACTCTGTTAGTCATTGTGAACACACAGTGCCCCAGACCTCTGTCAGTCATTGTGAACACACAGTGCCCCACACCCCTCTGTCAGTCATTGTGAACACACAGTTTTTCGGACCTCTGTCAGTCATTGTGAACACACAGTGCCCCAGACCTCTGTCAGTCATTGTGAACACACAGTGCCTCAGATCTCTGTCGATCATCGTGAACATACAGTTCCTCAGATCTCCGTCAGTCATTGCGAACACAAAGTGCTCCAGACCTCTGTCAGTTATTGTGAACACTCAGTGCCCCAGGCTTCTGTCAGTCATTGTGAACACACACTCAATCATTGTGAACACACACTGACACAGACCTCTGTCAGGCATTGAGAACACACAGTCCCCTGACCTCCGTCGATCATTGTGAACACATGGTGCCTCAGGACTCTCTTTCAGTCATTGGGAACAGAGAGTGCCCCAAACCTCTGTCAGTCATTGTGAATACACAGTTCCTCAGACCTTTGTCAGTCTTTGTGAAAACACTGTGCCTCAGATCTCTGTCAGTCATTTTGAACACACAGTGCACCAGACCACTGTCAGTCATTGTGAACACACAGTGCCTCAGACCTCTGTCAGTCATTTTGAACATGCAGTGCCCCAGACCTCTGTCAGTCATTGTGATCACACATCTCCTCAGACCTCTGTCAGTTATTGTGAGCACACAGTCAGTCATTGTGGACACACAGTGCCCCAGACCTCTGTCAGTCATTGTGAACACACAGTGCCTTAGAACTCTGTCAGTCATTGTGAACACACAGTGCCTCAGGACCCTCTGTCAGTCATTGGGAACAGAGAGTGCCCCAAACCTCTGTCAGTCATTGTAAACAAACAGTTCCTCAGACCTTTGTCAGTCATTGTGAAAACATTGTGCCTCAGACCTCTGTCAGTCATTTTGAACATACCGTGCTCCAGACCCCTGTCAGTCATTGTGATCACACATCTCCTCAGAACTCTGTCAGTCATTGTGAACACACAGTGCCCAGACCTGTGTCAGTCATTGCGAACACACAGTGCACCAGACCACTGTCAGTCATTGTGAACAAACAGTGCCTCAGACCTCTGTCAGTCATTTTGAACACACATCTCCTCAGACCTCTGTCAGTCATTTTGAACACAAAGTGCCTCAGACCTCTGTCCGTCATTGTGAACAAACAATACCCCAGACCTCTGTCAGTCATTGTGATCACACAGTGCCCCAGACCTCTGTCAGTCATTGTGAACACACAGTGCCTCAGACCTCTGCAGTCATTGTGAACACACAGTTCCTCTGACCCCTCTGTCAGTCGTTGTGAACACAGAGTGCCCCAGACACGTCTGTCAGTCATTATGAACACACAGTAACCCAGACCCCTCTGTCAGTCATTGTGAACACACAGTGCTCCAGACCTCTGTCAGTTATTGTGGACAAACAGTCAGTCATTGTGGACACACAGTCCCCTGATCTCTGTCGTTCATTATGAACACACAGTGCTCCAGACACCTCTGTCAGTCATTGCGAACACACAGTAACCCAGACACCTCTGTCAGTCATTGTGAACACACAGTAACCCAGACCACTCTGTCATTCATGGTGAACACAAAGTAACCCAGACCTCTGTCAGTCATTGTGAACACGCAGTAACCCAGACACCTCTGTCAGTCATTGTGAACACACAGTAACCCAGAACCCTCTGTCAGTCATTGTGAGCACTCAGTGCCCCAGACCTCCGTCCGTTATTGTGGACAGTCAATAATTGTGGACACACAGTGCCCCAGACCTCTGTCAGTCATTGTGAACACACAGTGCCCCAGAAACCTCTGTCAATCATTGTGAAAACACAGTAACCCAGACCACTCTGTCATTCATGGTGAACACAAAGTAACCCAGACCTCTGTCAGTCATTGTGAACACGCAGTAACCCAGACCTCTGTCAGTCATTGTGAACACACAGTGCCCCAGAAACCTCTGTCAATCATTGTGAAAACACAGTAACCCAGACCACTCTGTCATTCATGGTGAACACAAAGTAACCCAGACCTCTGTCAGTCATTGTGAACACGCAGTAACCCAGACCTCTGTCAGTCACTGTGAACACACAGTGCCTCAGGACCCTCTGTCAGTTATTGTGAACACACAGCGCTCCAGACCTCTGTCAATCATTGTGAACACAAAGTGCCTCATAACTCTTTCAGTCATTGTGAACACACATTGCCCAAGACTGCTCTGTCAGTCACTGTGAACACACAGTGCCTCATACATCTTTCAGTTATTGTGAACACACAATGCCCCAGACCTCTGTCAGTCATTGTGAACACACAGTGCCTCAGACCCCTGTCAGTCATTGTGAACACACAGTGCCCCAGACCTCCGTCAGTTATTGTGGACAAACAGTCAATAATTGTGGACACACAGTGCCCCAGACCTCTGTCAGTCATTGTGAACACACAGTGCCTCAGACCTCTGTCAGTCATTGTGAACACACAGTAACTAGGACCTCTGTCAGTCATTGTGAACACGCAGTAACCCAAACCTCTGTCAGAAATTGTGAACACGCAGTGCCTCAGAACTCTGTCAGTCATTGTGTACACACATTGCCCAAGGATGCTCTGTCAGTCATTGTGAACACACAGTGCCTCATACATCCTTCAGTCATTGTGGACACACATAGCCCCAGAGGCATCTGTCAGTCACTGTGGACACACAGTGCGCCTGAAACCTCTGTCAGTCATTGTGAACACACAGTACCCCAGACCCCTCTGTCAGTCATTGTGGACACACAGTGCCCCCACACACCTCTGTCAGTCATCGTGGACACACAGTGCCACACACCCGTCTGTCAGTCATTGTGAAAACACAGTGACTAAGAACTCTGTTAGTCATTGTGAACACACAGTGCCCCAGACCTCTGTCAGTCATTGTGAACACACAGTGCCCCACACCCCTCTGTCAGTCATTGTGAACACACAGTTTTTCGGACCTCTGTCAGTCATTGTGAACACACAGTGCCCCAGACCTCTGTCAGTCATTGTGAACACACAGTGCCTCAGATCTCTGTCGATCATCGTGAACATACAGTTCCTCAGATCTCCGTCAGTCATTGCGAAC
Source organism: Carcharodon carcharias (assembly GCF_017639515.1). NCBI lineage: Eukaryota > Metazoa > Chordata > Chondrichthyes > Lamniformes > Lamnidae > Carcharodon > Carcharodon carcharias. Next base: position 197,761,205 of record NC_054470.1, on the reverse strand, counting down.
ACAAAGTGCTCCAGACCTCTGTCAGTTATTGTGAACACTCAGTGCCCCAGGCTTCTGTCAGTCATTGTGAACACACACTCAATCATTGTGAACACACACTGACACAGACCTCTGTCAGGCATTGAGAACACACAGTCCCCTGACCTCCGTCGATCATTGTGAACACATGGTGCCTCAGGACTCTCTTTCAGTCATTGGGAACAGAGAGTGCCCCAAACCTCTGTCAGTCATTGTGAATACACAGTTCCTCAGACCTTTGTCAGTCTTTGTGAAAACACTGTGCCTCAGATCTCTGTCAGTCATTTTGAACACACAGTGCACCAGACCACTGTCAGTCATTGTGAACACACAGTGCCTCAGACCTCTGTCAGTCATTTTGAACATGCAGTGCCCCAGACCTCTGTCAGTCATTGTGATCACACATCTCCTCAGACCTCTGTCAGTTATTGTGAGCACACAGTCAGTCATTGTGGACACACAGTGCCCCAGACCTCTGTCAGTCATTGTGAACACACAGTGCCTTAGAACTCTGTCAGTCATTGTGAACACACAGTGCCTCAGGACCCTCTGTCAGTCATTGGGAACAGAGAGTGCCCCAAACCTCTGTCAGTCATTGTAAACAAACAGTTCCTCAGACCTTTGTCAGTCATTGTGAAAACACTGTGCCTCAGACCTCTGTCAGTCATTTTGAACATACCGTGCTCCAGACCCCTGTCAGTCATTGTGATCACACATCTCCTCAGAACTCTGTCAGTCATTGTGAACACACAGTGCCCAGACCTGTGTCAGTCATTGCGAACACACAGTGCACCAGACCACTGTCAGTCATTGTGAACAAACAGTGCCTCAGACCTCTGTCAGTCATTTTGAACACACATCTCCTCAGACCTCTGTCAGTCATTTTGAACACAAAGTGCCTCAGACCTCTGTCCGTCATTGTGAACAAACAATACCCCAGACCTCCGTCAGTCATTGTGATCACACAGTGCCCCAGACCTCTGTCAGTCATTGTGAACACACAGTGCCTCAGACCTCTGCAGTCATTGTGAACACACAGTTCCTCTGACCCCTCTGTCAGTCGTTGTGAACACAGAGTGCCCCAGATACGTCTGTCAGTCATTATGAACACACAGTAACCCAGACCCCTCTGTCAGTCATTGTGAACACACAGTGCTCCAGACCTCTGTCAGTTATTGTGGACAAACAGTCAGTCATTGTGGACACACAGTGCCCCAGACCTCTGTCAGTCATTGTGAACACACAGTGCCTCAGACCTCTGTAAGTCATGATGGACACACAGTGCCTCGAACCTCTGTCAGTCATTGTGAACACACCGTTCCTCAGGACTCTGTCAGTCATTGTGAACACACAGAGTCCAAGACCCCTCTGTCATTCATTGTGATCACACAGTGCCTAAGGCCCCTCTGTCAGTCATTGTGAACACACAGAGCCCCAGATTTCTGTCAGTCATTGTGAACACACAGTCCCCTGATCTCTGTCGTTCATTATGAACACACAGTGCTCCAGACACCTCTGTCAGTCATTGCGAACACACAGTAACCCAGACACCTCTGTCAGTCATTGTGAACACACAGTAACCCAGACACCTCTGTCAGTAATTGTGAGCACTCAGTGCCCCAGACCTCCGTCCGTTATTGTGGACAAACAGTCAATAACTGTGGACACACAGTGCCCCAGACCTCTGTCAGTCATTGTGAACACACAGTGCCCCAGAAACCTCTGTCAATCATTGTGAAAACACAGTAACCCAGACCACTCTGTCATTCATGGTGAACACAAAGTAACCCAGACCTCTGTCAGTCATTGTGAACACGCAGTAACCCAGACACCTCTGTCAGTCATTGTGAACACACAGTAACCCAGAACCCTCTGTCAGTCATTGTGAGCACTCAGTGCCCCAGACCTCCGTCCGTTATTGTGGACAGTCAATAATTGTGGACACACAGTGCCCCAGACCTCTGTCAGTCATTGTGAACACACAGTGCCCCAGAAACCTCTGTCAATCATTGTGAAAACACAGTAACCCAGACCACTCTGTCATTCATGGTGAACACAAAGTAACCCAGACCTCTGTCAGTCATTGTGAACACGCAGTAACCCAGACCTCTGTCAGTCATTGTGAACACACAGTGCCCCAGAAACCTCTGTCAATCATTGTGAAAACACAGTAACCCAGACCACTCTGTCATTCATGGTGAACACAAAGTAACCCAGACCTCTGTCAGTCATTGTGAACACGCAGTAACCCAGACCTCTGTCAGTCACTGTGAACACACAGTGCCTCAGGACCCTCTGTCAGTTATTGTGAACACACAGCGCTCCAGACCTCTGTCAATCATTGTGAACACAAAGTGCCTCATAACTCTTTCAGTCATTGTGAACACACATTGCCCAAGACTGCTCTGTCAGTCACTGTGAACACACAGTGCCTCATACATCTTTCAGTCATTGTGAACACACAATGCCCCAGACCTCTGTCAGTCATTGTGAACACACAGTGCCTCAGACCCCTGTCAGTCATTGTGAACACACAGTGCCCCAGACCTCCGTCAGTTATTGTGGACAAACAGTCAATAATTGTGGACACACAGTGCCCCAGACCTCTGTCAGTCATTGTGAACACACAGTGCCTCAGACCTCTGTCAGTCATTGTGAACACACAGTAACTAGGACCTCTGTCAGTCATTGTGAACACGCAGTAACCCAAACCTCTGTCAGTCATTGTGAACACGCAGTGCCTCAGAACTCTGTCAGTCATTGTGAACACACATTGCCCAAGGATGCTCTGTCAGTCATTGTGAACACACAGTGCCTCATACATCCTTCAGTCATTGTGGACACACATAGCCCCAGAGGCATCTGTCAGTCACTGTGGACACACAGTGCGCCTGAAACCTCTGTCAGTCATTGTGAACACACAGTACCCCAGACCCCTCTGTCAGTCATTGTGGACACACAGTGCCCCCACACACCTCTGTCAGTCATCGTGGACACACAGTGCCACACACCCGTCTGTCAGTCATTGTGAAAACACAGTGACTAAGAACTCTGTTAGTCATTGTGAACACACAGTGCCCCAGACCTCTGTCAGTCATTGTGAACACACAGTGCCCCACACCCCTCTGTCAGTCATTGTGAACACACAGTTTTTCGGACCTCTGTCAGTCATTGTGAACACACAGTGCCCCAGACCTCTGTCAGTCATTGTGAACACACAGTGCCTCAGATCTCTGTCGATCATCGTGAACATACAGTTCCTCAGATCTCCGTCAGTCATTGCGAACACAAAGTGCTCCAGACCTCTGTCAGTTATTGTGAACACTCAGTGCCCCAGGCTTCTGTCAGTCATTGTGAACACACACTCAATCATTGTGAACACACACTGACACAGACCTCTGTCAGGCATTGAGAACACACAGTCCCCTGACCTCCGTCGATCATTGTGAACACATGGTGCCTCAGGACTCTCTTTCAGTCATTGGGAACAGAGAGTGCCCCAAACCTCTGTCAGTCATTGTGAATACACAGTTCCTCAGACCTTTGTCAGTCTTTGTGAAAACACTGTGCCTCAGATCTCTGTCAGTCATTTTGAACACACAGTGCACCAGACCACTGTCAGTCATTGTGAACACACAGTGCCTCAGACCTCTGTCAGTCATTTTGAACATGCAGTGCCCCAGACCTCTGTCAGTCATTGTGATCACACATCTCCTCAGACCTCTGTCAGTTATTGTGAGCACACAGTCAGTCATTGTGGACACACAGTGCCCCAGACCTCTGTCAGTCATTGTGAACACACAGTGCCTTAGAACTCTGTCAGTCATTGTGAACACACAGTGCCTCAGGACCCTCTGTCAGTCATTGGGAACAGAGAGTGCCCCAAACCTCTGTCAGTCATTGTAAACAAACAGTTCCTCAGACCTTTGTCAGTCATTGTGAAAACACTGTGCCTCAGACCTCTGTCAGTCATTTTGAACATACCGTGCTCCAGACCCCTGTCAGTCATTGTGATCACACATCTCCTCAGAACTCTGTCAGTCATTGTGAACACACAGTGCCCAGACCTGTGTCAGTCATTGCGAACACACAGTGCACCAGACCACTGTCAGTCATTGTGAACAAACAGTGCCTCAGACCTCTGTCAGTCATTTTGAACACACATCTCCTCAGACCTCTGTCAGTCATTTTGAACACAAAGTGCCTCAGACCTCTGTCCGTCATTGTGAACAAACAATACCCCAGACCTCTGTCAGTCATTGTGATCACACAGTGCCCCAGACCTCTGTCAGTCATTGTGAACACACAGTGCCTCAGACCTCTGCAGTCATTGTGAACACACAGTTCCTCTGACCCCTCTGTCAGTCGTTGTGAACACAGAGTGCCCCAGACACGTCTGTCAGTCATTATGAACACACAGTAACCCAGACCCCTCTGTCAGTCATTGTGAACACACAGTGCTCCAGACCTCTGTCAGTTATTGTGGACAAACAGTCAGTCATTGTGGACACACAGTGCCCCAGACCTCTGTCAGTCATTGTGAACACACAGTGCCTCAGACCTCTGTAAGTCATGATGGACACACAGTGCCTCGAACCTCTGTCAGTCATTGTGAACACACCGTTCCTCAGGACTCTGTCAGTCATTGTGAACACACAGAGTCCAAGACCCCTCTGTCATTCATTGTGATCACACAGTGCCTAAGGCCCCTCTGTCAGTCATTGTGAACACACAGAGCCCCAGATTTCTGTCAGTCATTGTGAACACACAGTCCCCTGATCTCTGTCGTTCATTATGAACACACAGTGCTCCAGACACCTCTGTCAGTCATTGCGAACACACAGTAACCCAGACACCTCTGTCAGTCATTGTGAACACACAGTAACCCAGACACCTCTGTCAGTAATTGTGAGCACTCAGTGCCCCAGACCTCCGTCCGTTATTGTGGACAAACAGTCAATAATTGTGGACACACAGTGCCCCAGACCTCTGTCAGTCATTGTGAACACACAGTGCCCCAGAAACCTCTGTCAATCATTGTGAAAACACAGTAACCCAGACCACTCTGTCATTCATGGTGAACACAAAGTAACCCAGACCTCTGTCAGTCATTGTGAACACGCAGTAACCCAGACACCTCTGTCAGTCATTGTGAACACACAGTAACCCAGAACCCTCTGTCAGTCATTGTGAGCACTCAGTGCCCCAGACCTCCGTCCGTTATTGTGGACAAACAGTCAATAATTGTGGACACACAGTGCCCCAGACCTCTGTCAGTCATTGTGAACACACAGTGCCCCAGAAACCTCTGTCAATCATTGTGAAAACACAGTAACCCAGACCACTCTGTCATTCATGGTGAACACAAAGTAACCCAGACCTCTGTCAGTCATTGTGAACACGCAGTAACCCAGACCTCTGTCAGTCATTGTGAACACACAGTGCCCCAGAAACCTCTGTCAATCATTGTGAAAACACAGTAACCCAGACCACTCTGTCATTCATGGTGAACACAAAGTAACCCAGACCTCTGTCAGTCATTGTGAACACGCAGTAACCCAGACCTCTGTCAGTCACTGTGAACACACAGTGCCTCAGGACCCTCTGTCAGTTATTGTGAACACACAGCGCTCCAGACCTCTGTCAATCATTGTGAACACAAAGTGCCTCATAACTCTTTCAGTCATTGTGAACACACATTGCCCAAGACTGCTCTGTCAGTCACTGTGAACACACAGTGCCTCATACATCTTTCAGTCATTGTGAACACACAATGCCCCAGACCTCTGTCAGTCATTGTGAACACACAGTGCCTCAGACCCCTGTCAGTCATTGTGAACACACAGTACCCCAGACCTCCGTCAGTTATTGTGGACAAACAGTCAATAATTGTGGACACACAGTGCCCCAGACCTCTGTCAGTCATTGTGAACACACAGTGCCTCAGACCTCTGTCAGTCATTGTGAACACACAGTAACTAGGACCTCTGTCAGTCATTGTGAACACGCAGTAACCCAAACCTCTGTCAGTCATTGTGAACACGCAGTGCCTCAGAACTCTGTCAGTCATTGTGAACACACATTGCCCAAGGATGCTCTGTCAGTCATTGTGAACACACAGTGCCTCATACATCCTTCAGTCATTGTGGACACACATAGCCCCAGAGGCATCTGTCAGTCACTGTGGACACACAGTGCGCCTGAAACCTCTGTCAGTCATTGTGAACACACAGTACCCCAGACCCCTCTGTCAGTCATTGTGGACACACAGTGCCCCCACACACCTCTGTCAGTCATCGTGGACACACAGTGCCACACACCCGTCTGTCAGTCATTGTGAAAACACAGTGACTAAGAACTCTGTTAGTCATTGTGAACACACAGTGCCCCAGACCTCTGTCAGTCATTGTGAACACACAGTGCCCCACACCCCTCTGTCAGTCATTGTGAACACACAGTTTTTCGGACCTCTGTCAGTCATTGTGAACACACAGTGCCCCAGACCTCTGTCAGTCATTGTGAACACACAGTGCCTCAGATCTCTGTCGATCATCGTGAACATACAGTTCCTCAGATCTCCGTCAGTCATTGCGAACACAAAGTGCTCCAGACCTCTGTCAGTCATTGTGAACACACACTCAATCATTGTGAACACACACTGACACAGACCTCTGTCAGGCATTGAGAACACACAGTCCCCTGACCTCCGTCGATCATTGTGAACACATGGTGCCTCAGGACTCTCTTTCAGTCATTGGGAACAGAGAGTGCCCCAAACCTCTGTCAGTCATTGTGAACACACAGTTTTTCGGACCTCTGTCAGTCATTTTGAACACACAGTGCACCAGACCACTGTCAGTCATTGTGAACACACAGTGCCTCAGACCTCTGTCAGTCATTTTGAACATGCAGTGCCCCAGACCTCTGTCAGTCATTGTGATCACACATCTCCTCAGACCTCTGTCAGTTATTGTGAGCACACAGTCAGTCATTGTGGACACACAGTGCCCCAGACCTCTGTCAGTCATTGTGAACACACAGTGCCTTAGAACTCTGTCAGTCATTGTGAACACACAGTGCCTCAGGACCCTCTGTCAGTCATTGGGAACAGAGAGTGCCCCAAACCTCTGTCAGTCATTGTAAACAAACAGTTCCTCAGACCTTTGTCAGTCATTGTGAAAACACTGTGCCTCAGACCTCTGTCAGTCATTTTGAACATACCGTGCTCCAGACCCCTGTCAGTCATTGTGATCACACATCTCCTCAGAACTCTGTCAGTCATTGTGAACACACAGTGCCCAGACCTGTGTCAGTCATTGCGAACACACAGTGCACCAGACCACTGTCAGTCATTGTGAACAAACAGTGCCTCAGACCTCTGTCAGTCATTTTGAACACACATCTCCTCAGACCTCTGTCAGTCATTTTGAACACAAAGTGCCTCAGACCTCTGTCCGTCATTGTGAACAAACAATACCCCAGACCTCTGTCAGTCATTGTGATCACACAGTGCCCCAGACCTCTGTCAGTCATTGTGAACACACAGTGCCTCAGACCTCTGCAGTCATTGTGAACACACAGTTCCTCTGACCCCTCTGTCAGTCGTTGTGAACACAGAGTGCCCCAGACACGTCTGTCAGTCATTATGAACACACAGTAACCCAGACCCCTCTGTCAGTCATTGTGAACACACAGTGCTCCAGACCTCTGTCAGTTATTGTGGACAAACAGTCAGTCATTGTGGACACACAGTGCCCCAGACCTCTGTCAGTCATTGTGAACACACAGTGCCTCAGACCTCTGTAAGTCATGATGGACACACAGTGCCTCGAACCTCTGTCAGTCATTGTGAACACACCGTTCCTCAGGACTCTGTCAGTCATTGTGAACACACAGAGTCCAAGACCCCTCTGTCATTCATTGTGATCACACAGTGCCTAAGGCCCCTCTGTCAGTCATTGTGAACACACAGAGCCCCAGATTTCTGTCAGTCATTGTGAACACACAGTCCCCTGATCTCTGTCGTTCATTATGAACACACAGTGCTCCAGACACCTCTGTCAGTTATTGCGAACACACAGTAACCCAGACACCTCTGTCAGTCATTGTGAACACACAGTAACCCAGACACCTCTGTCAGTCATTGTGAACACACAGTGCCCCAGAAACCTCTGTCAATCATTGTGAAAACACAGTAACCCAGACCACTCTGTCATTCATGGTGAACACAAAGTAACCCAGACCTCTGTCAGTCATTGTGAACACGCAGTAACCCAGACACCTCTGTCAGTCATTGTGAACACACAGTAACCCAGAACCCTCTGTCAGTCATTGTGAGCACTCAGTGCCCCAGACCTCCGTCCGTTATTGTGGACAAACAGTCAATAATTGTGGACACACAGTGCCCCAGACCTCTGTCAGTCATTGTGAACACACAATGCCCCAGAAACCTCTGTCAATCATTGTGAAAACACAGTAACCCAGACCACTCTGTCATTCATGGTGAACACAAAGTAACCCAGACCTCTGTCAGTCATTGTGAACACGCAGTAACCCAGACCTCTGTCAGTCACTGTGAACACACAGTGCCTCAGGACCCTCTGTCAGTTATTGTGAACACACAGCGCTCCAGACCTCTGTCAAACATTGTGAACACAAAGTGCCTCATAACTCTTTCAGTCATTGTGAACACACATTGCCCAAGACTGCTCTGTCAGTCACTGTGAACACACAGTGCCTCATACATCTTTCAGTTATTGTGAACACACAATGCCCCAGACCTCTGTCAGTCATTGTGAACACACAATGCCCCAGACCTCTGTCAGTCATTGTGAACACACAGTGCCTCAGACCCCTGTCAGTCATTGTGAACACACAGTGCCCCAGACCTCCATCAGTTATTGTGGACAAACAGTCAATAATTGTGGACACACAGTGCCCCAGACCTCTGTCAGTCATTGTGAACACACAGTGCCTCAGACCTCTGTCAGTCATTGTGAACGCACAGTAACTAGGACCTCTGTCAGTCATTGTGAACACGCAGTGCCTCAGAACTCTGTCAGTCATTGTGAACACACATTGCCCAAGGCTGCTCTGTCAATCATTGTGAACACACAGTGCCTCATACATCCTTCAGTCATTGTGGACACACATAGCCCCAGAGGCCTCTGTCAGTCACTGTGGACACACAGTACCCCAGACCCCTCTGTCAGTCATTGTGGACACACAGTGCCCCACACACCTCTGTCAGTCATCGTGGACACACAGTGCCACACACCCGTCTGTCAGTCATTGTGAAAACACAGTGACTAAGACCTCTGTTAGTCATTGTGACCACACAGTGCCCCAGACTTCTGTCAGTCATTGTGAACACACAGTGCCTCAGACCTCTGTCAGTCATTGTCAATACACAGTGCCCCGACCTCTGTCAGTCATTGTGAACACACAGTGCCCCAAAACCCTCTGTCAGTCATTGTGAACACATAGTGCCTCAGGCCCCTCTGTCAGTCATTGTGAACACGCACTCAGTCATTGTGAACACACAGTGCCCCACACCCCTCTGTCAGTCATTGTGGACACACAGTGCCTCAGACCACTCTGTCAGTCAATGTGAACACATATTGCCTAAAGAGCTCTGTCAGTCATTGTGAACACACAGTGCCTCAGGACCCTTTGTCAGTCATTGTGAACACACAAAATCCCAGACACCTCTGTCAGTTATTGTGAACACACAGAGTCCCAGACACCTCTGTCAATCATTGTGGACACAAAGTGCCTGAAAGCTCTGTCAGTAATTGTGAACACACAGTAACCAAGACCTCTGTAAGTCATGATGGACACACAGTGCCTCGAACCTCTGTCAGTCATTGTGAACACACCGTTCCTCAGGTCTCTGTCAGTCATTGTGAACACACAGAGCCCAAGACCCCTCTGTCAGTCATTGTGAACACACAGTGCCTAAGGCCCCTCTGTCAGTCATTGTGAACACACAGAGCCCCAGATTTCTGTCAGTCATTGTGAACACACAGTCCCCTGATCTCTGTCGTTCATTGTGAACACACAGTGCTCCAGACACCTCTGTCAGTCATTGCGAACACACAGTAACCCAGACACCTCTGTCAGTCATTGTGAACACACAGTAACCCAGAACCCTCTGTCAGTCATTGTGAGCACTCAGTGCCCCAGACCTCCGTCCGTTATTGTGGACAAACAGTCAATAATTGTGGACACACAGTGCCCCAGACCTCTGTCAGTCATTGTGAACACACAATGCCCCAGAAACCTCTGTCAATCATTGTGAAAACACAGTAACCCAGACCACTCTGTCATTCATGGTGAACACAAAGTAACCCAGACCTCTGTCAGTCATTGTGAACACGCAGTAACCCAGACCTCTGTCAGTCACTGTGAACACACAGTGCCTCAGGACCCTCTGTCAGTTATTGTGAACACACAGCGCTCCAGACCTCTGTCAAACATTGTGAACACAAAGTGCCTCATAACTCTTTCAGTCATTGTGAACACACATTGCCCAAGACTGCTCTGTCAGTCACTGTGAACACACAGTGCCTCATACATCTTTCAGTTATTGTGAACACACAATGCCCCAGACCTCTGTCAGTCATTGTGAACACACAATGCCCCAGACCTCTGTCAGTCATTGTGAACACACAGTGCCTCAGACCCCTGTCAGTCATTGTGAACACACAGTGCCCCAGACCTCCATCAGTTATTGTGGACAAACAGTCAATAATTGTGGACACACAGTGCCCCAGACCTCTGTCAGTCATTGTGAACACACAGTGCCTCAGACCTCTGTCAGTCATTGTGAACGCACAGTAACTAGGACCTCTGTCAGTCATTGTGAACACGCAGTGCCTCAGAACTCTGTCAGTCATTGTGAACACACATTGCCCAAGGCTGCTCTGTCAATCATTGTGAACACACAGTGCCTCATACATCCTTCAGTCATTGTGGACACACATAGCCCCAGAGGCCTCTGTCAGTCACTGTGGACACACAGTACCCCAGACCCCTCTGTCAGTCATTGTGGACACACAGTGCCCCACACACCTCTGTCAGTCATCGTGGACACACAGTGCCACACACCCGTCTGTCAGTCATTGTGAAAACACAGTGACTAAGACCTCTGTTAGTCATTGTGACCACACAGTGCCCCAGACTTCTGTCAGTCATTGTGAACACACAGTGCCTCAGACCTCTGTCAGTCATTGTCAATACACAGTGCCCCGACCTCTGTCAGTCATTGTGAACACACAGTGCCCCAAAACCCTCTGTCAGTCATTGTGAACACATAGTGCCTCAGGCCCCTCTGTCAGTCATTGTGAACACGCACTCAGTCATTGTGAACACACAGTGCCCCACACCCCTCTGTCAGTCATTGTGGACACACAGTGCCTCAGACCACTCTGTCAGTCAATGTGAACACATATTGCCTAAAGAGCTCTGTCAGTCATTGTGAACACACAGTGCCTCAGGACCCTTTGTCAGTCATTGTGAACACACAAAATCCCAGACACCTCTGTCAGTTATTGTGAACACACAGAGTCCCAGACACCTCTGTCAATCATTGTGGACACAAAGTGCCTGAAAGCTCTGTCAGTAATTGTGAACACACAGTAACCAAGACCTCTGTAAGTCATGATGGACACACAGTGCCTCGAACCTCTGTCAGTCATTGTGAACACACCGTTCCTCAGGTCTCTGTCAGTCATTGTGAACACACAGAGCCCAAGACCCCTCTGTCAGTCATTGTGAACACACAGTGCCTAAGGCCCCTCTGTCAGTCATTGTGAACACACAGAGCCCCAGATTTCTGTCAGTCATTGTGAACACACAGTCCCCTGATCTCTGTCGTTCATTGTGAACACACAGTGCTCCAGACACCTCTGTCAGTCATTGCGAACACACAGTAACCCAGACACCTCTGTCAGTCATTGTGAACACACAGTAACCCAGAACCCTCTGTCAGTCATTGTGAGCACTCAGTGCCCCAGACCTCCGTCTGTTATTGTGGACAAACAGTCAATAATTGTGGACACACAGTGCCCCAGACCTCTGTCAGTCATTGTGAACACACAGTGCCCCAGAAACCTCTGTCAATCATTGTGAAAACACAGTAACCCAGACCACTCTGTCATTCATGGTGAACACAAAGTAACCCAGACCACTGTCAGTCACTGTGAACACGCAGTAACCCAGAACTCTGTCAGTCACTGTGAACACACAGTGCCTCAGGACCCTCTGTCAGTTATTGTGAACACACAGCGCTCCAGACCTCTGTCAATCATTGTGAACACAAAGTGCCTCATAACTCTTTCAGTCATTGTGAACACACATTGCCCAAGACTGCTCTGTCAGTCACTGTGAACGCACAGTGCCTCATACATCTTTCAGTCATTGTGAACACACAATGCCCCAGACCACTGTCAGTCATTGTGAACACACAATGCCCCAGACCTCTGTCTGTCATTGTGAACACACAGTGCCTCAGACCCCTGTCAGTCATTGTGAACACACAGTACCCCAGACCTCCAAAAGTTATTGTGGACAAACAGTCAATAATTGTGGACACACAGTGCCCCAGACCTCTGTCAGTCATTGTGAACACACAGTGCCTCAGACCTCTGTCAGTCATTGTGAACACACAGTAACTAGGACCTCTGTCAGTCATTGTGAACACGCAGTGCCTCAGAACTCTGTCAGTCATTGTGAACACACATTGCCCAAGGCTGCTCTGTCAATCATTGTGAACACACAGTGCCTCATACATCCTTCAGTCATTGTGGACACAAATAGCCCCAGAGGCCTCTGTCAGTCACTGTGGACACACAGTGCGCCTGAAACCTCTGTCAGTCATTGTGAACACACAGTACCCCAGACCCCTCTGTCAGTCATTGTGGACACACAGTGCCCCACACACCTCTGTCAGTCATCGTGGACACACAGTGCCACACACCCGTCTGTCAGTCATTGTGAAAACACAGTGACTAAGACCTCTGTTAGTCATTGTGACCACACAATACCCCAGAACTCTGTCAGTCATTGTGAACACACAGTGCCTCAGACCTCTGTCAGTCATTGTCAATACACAGTGCCCCGACCTCTGTCAGTCATTGTGAACACACAGTGCCCCAAAACCCTCTGTCAGTCATTGTGAACACATAGTGCCTCAGGCCCCTCTGTCAGTCATTGTGAACACGCATTCAGTCATTGTGAACACACAATGCCCCACACCCCTCTGTCAGTCATTGTGGACACACAGTGCCTCAGACCACTCTGTCAGTCAATGTGAACACATATTGCCTAAAGAGCTCTGTCAGTCATTGTGAACACACAGTGCCTCAGGACCCTCTGTCAGTCATTGTGAACACACAAAATCCCAGACACCTCTGTCAGTTATTGTGAACACACAGAGTCCCAGACACCTCTGTCAATCATTGTGGACACAAAGTGCCTGAAAGCTCTGTCAGTAATTGTGAACACACAGTAACCAAGACCTCTGTAAGTCATGATGGACACACAGTGCCTCGAACCTCCGTCAGTCATTGTGAACACACCGTTCCTCAGGTCTCTGTCAGTCATTGTGAACACACAGAGACCAAGACCCCTCTGTCAGTCATTGTGATCACACAGTGCCTAAGGCCCCTCTGTCAGTCATTGTGAACACACAGAGCCCCAGATTTCTGTCAGTCATTGTGAACACACAGTCCCCTGATCTCTGTCGTTCATTGTGAACACACAGTGCTCCAGACACCTCTGTCAGTCATTGCGAACACACAGTAACCCAGACACCTCTGTCAGTCATTGTGAACACACAGTAACCCAGAACCCTCTGTCAGTCATTGTGAGCACTCAGTGCCCCAGACCTCCGTCAGTTATTGTGGACAAACAGTCAATAATTGTGGACACACAGGGCCCCAGACCTCTGTCAGTCATTGTGAACACACAGTGCCCCAGAAACCTCTGTCAATCATTGTGGAAACACAGTAACCCAGACCACTCTGTCATTCATGGTGAACACAAAGTAACCCAGACCTCTGTCAGTCATTGTGAACACGCAGTAACCCAGACCTCTGTCAGTCATTGTGAACACACAGTGCCTCAGGACCCTCTGTCAGTTATTGTGAACACACAGCTCTCCCGACCTCTGTCAATCATTGTGAACACAAAGTGCCTCATAACTCTTTCAGTCATTGTGAACACACATTGCCCAAGACTGCTCTGTCAGTCACTGTGAACACACAGTGCCTCATACATCTTTCAGTCATTGTGAACACACAATGCCACAGACCACTGTCAGTCATTGTGAACACACAATGCCCCAGACCTCTGTCAGTCATTGTGAACACACAGTGCCTCAGACCCCTGTCAGTCATTGTGAACACACAGTGCCCCAGACCTCCGTCAGTTATTGTGGACAAACAGTCAATAATTGTGGACACACAGTGCCCCAGACCTCTGTCAGTCATTGTGAACACACAGTGCATCAGACCTCTGTCAGTCATTGTGAACACACAGTAACTAGGACCTCTGTCAGTCATTGTGACCACGCAGTAACCCAAACCTCTGTCAGTCATTGTGAACACGCAGTGCCTCAGAACTCTGTCAGTCATTGTGAACACACATTGCCCAAGGCTGCTCTGTCAGTCATTGTGAACACACAGTGCCTCATACATCCTTCAGTCACTGTGGACACACATAGCCCCAGAGGCATCTGTCAGTCACTGTGGACACACAGTGCGCCTGAAACCTCTGTCAGTCATTGTGAACACACAGTACCCCAGACCCCTCTGTCAGTCATTGTGGACACACAGTGCCCCCACACACCTCTGTCAGTCATCGTGGACACACAGTGCCACACACCCGTCTGTCAGTCATTGTGAAAACACAGTGACTAAGACCTCTGTTAGTCATTGTGAACACACAGTGCCCCAGACCACTGTCAGTCATTGTGAACACACAGTGCCCCACACCCCTCTGTCAGTCATTGTGAACACACAGTTTTTCGGACCTCTGTCAGTCATTGTGAACACACAGTGCCCCAGACCTCTGTCAGTCATTGTGAACACACAGTGCCTCAGATCTCTG